>NC_047115.1:3962589-4270535 GCF_902500255.1 Thalassophryne amazonica | reverse complement strand
AGGTGTTTTTCCTGTGCCGCCGCACCGCGCCGGCTGCGTCCCGACGCACGGATCCGTCCGCACGTCTTTCATTAAAAAAATCTCCTTTAACAGTGGAATATCCGGATAAAATGCTGAAACCGACTTCTTATGAAACTTCTCTGTTCTCTCACGACGTCCTGGATCAATAGAGCCTGAAATGTGGAGGTTTTCAGCTTGAACAGGCTGATGACACCGCCTGAGAGCGCTGTGCGACGTCTCGCACCGTGAAAAGTCCTTAAAGCGACAGTCTCACCTCAAAATCTCTCATCAGCCGTTAAAATTTTCACTGAAAACCAGCTTAATTTTTCGAACCGTGTCCACTTCGATGTGTCTCACAGGTTTAGAAAAAATTTTGATCAAACAATGCGCCAGTCTCTCAGCAACTTCTCAGACAAAGGAATTCCGACGAGGGGCTGGACGAGTGCTCACACTCGAATGACGTCACCTACAGGCGTGGAAAAACTCACGCATGCGCACGAGGGTTCAAGCATGTCTGACGTAAAAACATATGAATGAAATCCATATAGTTTTTGAAAAAAATAAAAAGGACCGTTACTTTATTGACAGCCCTCGTATGTGTATGTATGTGTGTATGTATGTGTGTGTGTATGTATGTGTGTGTATGTATGTATGTGTATGTATATGTATGTATGTAATATAAACGCAACACTTTTGGTTTTGCTCCCATTTTGTATGAGATGAACTCAAAGATCTAAAACTTTTTCCACATACACAATATCACCATTTCCCTCAAATATTGTTCACAAACCAGTCTAAATCTGTGATAGTGAGCACTTCTCCTTTGCTGAGATAATCCATCCCACCTCACAGGTGTGCCATACCAAGATGCTGATTAGACACCATGATTAGTGCACAGGTGTACCTTAGACTGCCCACAATAAAAGGCCACTCTGAAAGGTGCAGTTTTATCACACAGCACAATGCCACAGATGTCGCAAGATTTGAGGGAGTGTGCAATTGGCATGCTGACAGCAGGAATGTCAACCAGAGCTGTTGCTCGTGTATTGAATGTTCATTTCTCTACCATAAGCCGTCTCCAAAGGCGTTTCAGAGAATTTGGCAGTACATCCAACCAGCCTCACAACTGCAGACCACGTGTAACCACACCAGCCCAGGACCTCCACATCCAGCATGTTCACCTCCAAGATTGTCTGAGACCAGCCACTCGGACAGCTGCTGAAACAGTCGGTTTGCATAACCAAAGAATTTCTGCACAAACTGTCAGAAACCGTCTCAGGGAAGTTCATCTGCATGCTCGTCGTCCTCATCGGGGTCTCGACCTGACTCCAGTTCGTCGTCGTAACCGACTTGAGTGGGCAAATGCTCACATTCACTGGCATTTGGCACATTGGAGAGGTGTTCTCTTCACGGATGAATCCCGGTTCACACTGTTCAGGGTAGATGGCAGACAGCGTGTGTGGCGTCGTGTGGGTGAGCGGTTTTCTGATGTAAATGTTGTGGATCGAGTGGCCCATGGTGGCGGTGGGGTTATGGTATGGGCAGGCATCTGTTATGGACGAAGAACACAGGTGCATTTTATTGATGGCATTTTGAATGCACAGAGATACCGTGACGAGATCCTGAGGCCCATTGTTGTGCCATACATCCAAGAACATCACCTCATGTTGCAGCAGGATAATGCACGGCCCCATGTTGCAAGGATCTGTACACAATTCTTGGAAGCTGAAAATGTCCCAGTTCTTGCATGGCCGGCATACTCACCGGACATGTCACCCATTGAGCATGTTTGGGATCCTCTGGACCGGCGTATATGACAGCATGTACCAGTTTCTGCCAATATCCAGCAACTTCACACAGCCATTGAAGAGGAGTGGACCAACATTCCACAGGCCACAATTGACAACCTGATCAACTCTATGCGAAGGAGATGTGTTGCACTGCATGAGGCAAATGGTAGTCACACCAGATACTGACTGGTATCCCCCCCAATAAAACAAAACTGCACCTTTCAGAGTGGCCTTTTATTGTGGACAGTCTAAGGCACACCTGTGCACTAATCATGGTGTGTAATCAGCATCTTGATATGGCACACCTGTGAGGTGGGATGGATTATCTCAGCAAAGGAGAAGTGCTCACTATCACAGATTTAGACTGGTTTATGAACAATATTTGAGGGAAATGGTGATATTGTGTATGTGGAAAAAGTTTTAGATCTTTGAGTTCATCTCATACAAAATGGGAGCAAAACCAAAAGTGTTGCGTTTATATTTTTGTTGAGTGTACAAACATACACATATACATACACACATTATGTATGTATATGTGTGTGTGTGTGTGTGTGTGTGTGTGTGTGTGTGTGTGTGTGTGTGTGTGTGTGTGTGTGTATAAAAAATCACAACTTGGCTTTGTTTTGCAAATGCCTTTTTTACAAATAAAAAAGACATTTTACAAAAGCACATTTATATATAAACACCAACACACACCTCATGTTAACTTGTTGGTTTTTACATAGAATGAATGAGTCAACCAATCAATGTTAGTGGAGGCTCATTTTACATTTTAGCATTGCTTATTGCTCCCCAGCTCAGTCGCCATGTGTTGGAGTTCACTCCGGTGAATGAGAGGGTCGCGTCCCTATGCCTTCGGGTCGGGGACAGGTCTCTCACTGTTGTCTCGGCCTACGGGCCGAGCGATAGTGCAGAGTACCCGACCTTCTTGGAGTCCCTGGGAGGGGTACTCGATAGTGCTCCAGTTGGGGACTCCATTGGTCTCCTGGGGGATTTCAACTCCCACATTGATGGTGACCGTAAGTAAGGAATGCCGTCTAATTGAAGTAGTCCTACTTGTCTTTGTTAGTAAGTGGGACCCCGGAGGCAGCTAGCAGGTACTGACAGGCAAAGCATGCTGCAGCCTGTGTCGTTGCCGAGGCAAAAACTCTGGTCTGGGAGGAGTTTGGGGAGGCCATGGAGGAGGACTATCGGTCGGCCTCGAAGAAATTCTGGCAAACCGTCCGATGCCTCAGGAGGCAGAAGCAGCTCTCCGCCAAGGAGCTGTTGACCCTGACTGGGGATGTTGTCGGGCGGTGGAAGGAATACTTCGAGGATCTCCTCAATTCCATTGTCACATCTTCTGAAGAGGAAGCAGAGACTGGGGACTCAGAGGCGGACTCATTCATCACCCAGGCCGAAGTCACCGAGGTGGTCAGAAAGCTCCTTGGTGGCAAGGCTCCTGGAGTGGATGAAATCCGTCCTGAGTACCTTAAGTCTGTGGATGTTGTGGGACTGTCTTGGTTGACACATCTCTGCAACATCACGTGGCGGTTGGGAACAGTGCCTCTGGATTGTCAGACTGGTGTGGTGGTCCTTCTGTTTAAGAAGAGGGACCGGAGGGTGTGTTCCAACTACATGGGGATCACACTCCTCAGCCTCCCTGGTAAGGTCTATTCCAGAGTACTGGAGAGGAGAATTCGACCGATAGTCGAACCTCAGATTCAGGAGGAGCAGTGTGGTTTTCGTCCTGTCTGCAGCACACTGGACCAGCTCTACACACTCCATCGGGTGCCCGAGAGTTCATGCGAGTTCGCCCAACCAGTCCACATGTGTTTTGTGGATCTGGAGAAGGCGTTCGACCGTGTCCCTCGGGGCACCCTGTGGGGGGTGCTCCGGGAGTACGGGGTCCGGGGTCCTATGCTAAGGGCTGTCCGGTCCCCGTACGACCGCAGCAGGAGCTTGGTTCGCATTGCCGGTTGTAAGTCAAACCTGTTTCCAGTGCACGTTGGCCTCTGCCAGGGCTGCCCTTTATCACCGGTTCTGTTCATTATCTTTATGGACGGAATTTCTAGGCACAGCCAGGGTGTAGAGGGGGTCCAGTTTGGGAACCACAGAATCTCGTCTCTGCTGTTTGCGGACAATGTGGTTCTGTTGGTTTTGTCAAATCAGGACCTTCAGCGTGCACTGGGGCAGTTTGCAGCCGAGTGTGAAGTGTCTGGATGAAAATCAGCAGCTCCAAATCCGAGGCCATGGTTCTCGACCGGAAAAAGATACCTTGCCCTCTTCAGGTCGGTGGAGTGTCCTTGCCTCAAGTGGAGGAGTTTAAGTATCTCGGGGTCTTGTTCACGAGCGAGAGATGGGTGGAGCGTGAGATTGACAGACGGATCGGTGCAGCGTCTGCAGTGATGTGGTTGGTGTATTGTACAGTCGTGGTTAAGAGAGAGCTGAGTAGGGGGGCAAAGCTCTTGATTTACCGATCGATCTATGTTCCGACCCTCACCTATGGTCATGAGATTTGGCTCATGACCAAAAGAACAAGATTGCGAGTACAAGCAGCTGAGATGAGTTTCCTCTGCAGGGTGGCTGGGGACTCCCTTAGAGATGGGGTGAGGAGCTCGGTCACTCGGGAGGATTTCGGAGTCGAGCCGCTGCTCCTCCACGTCGAAAGGAGCCAGCTGAGGTGGCTCTGGCATCTTTTCCGGATGCCCCCTGGACGCCTCACTTAGAAGAGAAGACCCAGGACACTCTGGAGGGACTATGTCTTTGGGCTGGCTTGGGAACGCCTCGGAGTTCCCCCGGAGTCGCTGGGGGAGGTGTGTGTGGATTGGGAGGTCTGGGCGTCTTTGCTTGAGCTGCTGCCCCCGCAACCCAACTCCGGATAAGGCGGAAGAAAATGGATGGATAGACAGATATAGAAATAACTGTTTCCTGTGAACACTTAGTGACTCTTAAACCTCCACTTCATCCCTGTTTTTTTTTTTTTGTTTTTTTTGTTTTTTTAAGTTTAACAAAATATTTTTACAGAGATACACACACACAGAAAAATTTTAGAACATAGAGCAAAGAACATGCAGGGGTGTACTTAAAAAAACAACATTCAAAACATTCAATTTAAAATGAGAATACAGAGTGTCATACAAATTCAGGATGCCTGGCAGAAATGTAACTCCTCCATTTGCTCCAAACCTCTTCAAATTTGTCCGATTGTAATCTCCTGGAAAATGTAATTCGTTCCATTATGAATAGTCCGTAAACAATCCTGTGCCAGTCCTCTAAAGATGGAGCGTGGGAGCTCATCCACTTTTTGGTGATTGCTTTACGGGCTGCCGTACTTAACATGCCGTATAGACATCTGGTTTCTTTGTCTGTGTCCACTGAATGTAAAAGTCCAAAAAGAAGTTCGTCCCAATAAAAAGGAACTTCAGACCCAAACTTTTTTCCATTTCAGAATGAATACAAATCCAAAAGCTATTGACCAGTGGACATGGCCAAAACAAATTGAAGTGTTTTGCACTCTGGGCTCCGCAGTTTCACCAACATCTGGAGGAGCTTGAATAATATTTGGTTTGTGCTGGAGTGATAAAATATCTACACAAGCTTTTCCAACCAAAACATCTCCAAACATTAGAGCTGGATATTTTCCATTGAAATGCACAATATTTACACCAAGTAACATCAGAAATCACCACCTTTGATTCCCTTTCCCATTTTTGTTTAATATATGATGTATTTAAATCCTTGGCTGCCTGTATGTCCTTGTATAATTTCGAGATTAATTTAAAATTTGAGTCTGTGCGATATGCCTTAATAAAAATTCTAAGTATTGGAGTTTCAAAAATATCCTTATTTCTAGGCAAAGTTTTTTGTAGATGATGACGCATTTGGAGGAACCTGTAAAAATCTGAATTACTTAGTTGATATTGCTCCCTTACTGATTGAAATTCCCTCAATTTCCTTATCATACAACATACAGTAAGCTCCTAAGCCTAGACCGGCCCAACTTTTATATGTTGTATCTAGTTTATTAGGAGTGAAATCCAAGTCATAAGCACACCATCTTAAAATCCTAGCTTTCTCATGCCAACCATTCTTCTAAAGACAATTTAGCCAAAGTTTCAGCGGAAGATTAATCCATTGATTACCTTGTTCTATCTGCTCTTTTATCAGTCTTTTGTCGCCTAACTTTGCCTGAATTGGATAGTTTTCAGACTCAGCCATCTCTAGCTCTTTCCATCTTGCTTTATAGTCAGGATTACACCAACACACTAACGTCCGGAGTTGTGCCGATAAATAATAGTCCCTCATGCACTGTAGAGCTAATCCCCCTTTGTCCTTTGCCAGCTGTAAATATTTGTATTTTAATCTTGGTCTTTTCCCCTGCCAGATAAATCTAGAGATTAGTTTGTCCCATTCATTAAACTGTTTATCAGATATTTCAATTGGGAGAGTTTGGAACAGATAAAGCAGTCTGGGCAGAACATTCATCTTAACTACATCAATACGTGACTCAAAACTTAAAATTGGTAGCATGTTCCATCTTTTAATATCTTAATTCATTTTATGACTCAATGGCTTATAATTCACATCATGTAAATTTATAAGTTCTTTAGGTATGTTCACGCCCAGGTACTTTATCTGCTCCAAATCCCATTTCAATTTAACACTTGTTCCTATTTCTTGACTGGGCTCATAATTAAAGGTTAATATCTGTGTTTTTGGAATGTTAAGTTTATAGCCAGATATTGAACTGAAGTCCTCCAGGAAAGATAGCAGTTTGGGGAAAGACAAGTTTGGATTTGTTAAGTAGATCAAAACGTCATCTGCGAACAGAGAAATTTTGTGTTCTTGGCCCGCCATTTTGACTCCAGAAATACCACTGTCCTGCTTGATGCCTCGACTCAGGGCCTCAATGAAGAGAATGAAGAGTACTGGACTCAGCGGGCACCCCTGACGTGTCCCTCTTCTCAGGTCAAAGGATTTTGAGAGTGCTCCGTTAATTTTAATTCTTGCTTTCGGACACCTGTATAATGCTTGGATGACTACAATAAACGACCGATGAAAACCAAATTGTCCCAAAATTTTATATAAAAATTCCCAGTTTACCCGATCAAAGGCTTTTTCAGCATCAAGACCAATGAGGATCATTTCAATATTTTCTTCTGTTACGTGATCAATTATATGTAGTGTTCGTCGGATATTGTCCTGTGTCTCTCTGCTTAATAAAGCCCGTCTGGTCCAGGCTAATTATCTCAGTGAGAATATTCTCCATTCTTTTGGCAAGAATGTGTGTGAATATCTTGTAATCTTGATTAAGTACACTAATTGGACGATAATTTCCACAATCAAGCTTGTCCTTTCCCTCTTTGGCTATTAAAGAGATAGTAGCCTCGTTCCATGATGGGGGAGTTACACCTGTCTGTAAAATAAAATTAAATATGGTTTTCATTAAAGGCACCAAGAGGTCTTTCATCTCTTTGTACCACTCTGAAGGGAAACCGTCTGGTCCCGGAGCTTTATTTGGTTTCAAATTGGAAATGACCTTCTTAATTTCAAGTTCAGTTATTTGTCATCAAGTTTTTATTTTGATTTTCGCTCACTTTCGGTAGAATTAGTGTATTCAGGAAAGACATGGTTTTTTTCATCAGTTTTTGATTGTGTGTATAGTTCTTTATAGAAAGTTAAAAAAGTATGTTGAATATCTTCCCATTTATAAATTAACTCATTTGTTTGAGGATCTTTAATTTTATGAATTGTATTTTCTAATTGTTGTTTTTTCAATTTATAGGCTAACAGTTTTGCTGATTTACCCCCTACCTTGTAATATCTTTGTTGTAAAAATACCATATTTTTCTTTAATTCACTTGAGAGAATGTCATTAATTTCGTTTTTCTTTTTTTTTGTATTTCTAAGGACAAATTTTTATTCATAGTAATTTTATGGTCATTTTCCATTATTTTTAATTGTGATTGGAGTTTTTTAAATGTCTCATTTCTTGTCTTTTTTAGATTGGAGCTATAGCCTATAAGTTTCCCCCTCAGGACAGCTTTTAAAGCATCCCATAAGATAATTGGTGAAACTTCCTCATTATCATTCTCGATCAGATAATTCGTAATATCTTCCCTGATCTGTTCTCTAAATGGGGGTAGAATACCTGTGTTTAATCTCCAAAGTGTGTCTCTCTTTCTATTCCCAAATGTTACTTCCAAATACACTGGGGTGTGGTCCGATAAGTCCATTACTCCTATCTCACAACTAACCACTCTATTAAAATCTTTTTGGAACATTAAGAAATAGTCCAGCCTAGCGTAGAAAGAGTGCAGGTGGGAGTAAAAAGTGTAATCTTTTCTAGTTGGGTTCAACTCCCTCCACACGTCCAGAAGGCCCAATTCTTTAAGAATTAATTTAATAAACTTAGTTACTTTATTTGGCTCCGAGCAGTGAGGGATAGACGAATCCAGCACTGGATTGAGTCGAATGTTTAAGTCCCCTCCCAAAATCAGAGTGCCCTGTACCTCTACTGTAATTAATTCAAAAATATTTTTATAAAATTTCAGCTCTGACCCCGGGGGAGCATATATGTTCAAAAAAGTAGTCAAAAGTAAGTATCCCTTCACCATTACAGATCTCCCCTCCTTATCTCTTTTCTCTTGAATACACTCAAAATTAAGCCTCTTTGAAATTAGGATTACCACTCCTCTTTTAGAGCCCTGAGAACAAGCAGATGAGAATTGGTTAAATTTCCATTTTATGAGTTTTTCATGTTCTGGCTGTGACAAATGAGTTTCCTGCAAGAGAGCCACTTCTATTTCTTCTTTTTTCAACTTAGACATAATCTTACCCCTCTTAATGGGATTACCCAACCCGTTTACATTATAAGATACAATCTTAGTAGTTTTATTAGTCTGCATCATATAGGCATTTAAATTTGAACCTCAATATCTTTGATAAAATAAAACGTACACCCCTGGTAAACAACAACCAAAAAAAAGAAGGTAGTATTTGATAGAAGGAACAGTGAAAAATAAAAAACATACTACCTTGACTTCCAAAAAAATAGCTACCGTAAGCTGAGAGTGGTGAGGGAAAGACTCTTCTGACAACCTGTGGAAGAGTGCCCCCTGCAGCCCGCTGACTGACAATGCGTAGGTCCGTGGTGTCCCTATATCTTTCACTAACCCGACATAATCAACTTATAAATGCCCTCAATCCCCAACAAATTAGTATAACAAAACAGTGAAACAATTTAACAAATGAAATAAAAAATAAAATGGATAAATAAGACAGAACATATTTCCTCATATATAATGTCTCTGTGTAAGCCGCACTTTTGTTAGTTTGCGTCATCTCTATGCCTGAACTCCTGGAGCCGCTCTCTGAAGCCCTGCTTTTGTGCCGTGCTACCTTGCTTCATCTTCTTACTCTTTGTTTGCCATGACTGCTGATCAATTTGGTCCAGAAGTGTAGATTGATCCTTCACCACTTTTACCAACAGTCCCCTTGTCACCATATCCGCCGTAGCTTCATGCGCCGTGTTGTACGTCACTATGCCGTCACTATAATACACTCTCAGCCTGGCTGGGAAGGGCGACTGGAATCTAATATTGTTCTCCTTAAGTACAGCCTTGGCCGCCATATACTCTTTCCTTCTTCGTTGTATTTCTGGGGCATAGTCATTGTCCACGTGCACTTTTTTCCCCTTGAAGTCAAATCCTTTCGCTTGCCAAGCTCGTTTGAGTATATCCTCTTTGGTGCGATAACTTGCAAATTTGACAATAAATGAGCGAGGCGCGGCTCCTTCAGGTGGTTTTTCGGCAATAGCACGGTGCGCTCTTTCAATCCCCAATGTGGAAGTAGATGAGAGACCCAAAGCTTTTTCAAACATCATCTCCACAAAGTTAATCACAGATGGAAATGAGTCCTCTTCTCCCTCCTTCACTCCGTATATCCTGATGTTCTCCCGCCATGAGCGGCTCTCGAGGTCCAGCATCTTTGTTTCATACCGCATTTGTTGTTTAGTTACCTCCCTTAGCAGCTCTTCCGAATGTTGCACCCGGGTCTCCACTTCATTTAAGCGGTCCTCTGCTTCGTCCAGCCTTTTGCCGAAGCCATTTACTTCTTCTCTCATTGCATTAAACTGCTCATTCGTGTCTTTTCTGAAATCATGTAACTCTTAGTATCATGTCCATATTAGCAGGGCGGTCTTTCTTGTCAGCGCTACCTTGTGGCTCATCCTCCATGTTGTTGCTGGCTTGCGACAGAGTATCTTCACTCACCTCACTGCATTCACGTGCTGCATTTTTCTTATGTTTTGTCGGCATTTTTCTTCTTTAGAATAGTACCCGCTTCTTTAGAACCAATATTTTCCAATTTTCGAGTTAGAAAAATAGGGTAAATGAATTACTCAGTCGGGAGCGTGCACTCTATGCTGCCTTCACTTGGCCCGCCAGACTGGAAGTTTGTTCAAACCACATCTAAGCTGTGTTTTTAACACAAGAAAAAATGCAGTAAACTGCACACTTGTGTCTTTTTTCATGAAAATAACTTATTAAAGATCATATTTCACATATTACACTTTAGCCAGGCCTTTAAAATACTTCTGTGGACTCTTGCTGTAATATGTTGTCAGTGGTTGAGATAGTTTCTGTAGGCATCTAAAAATGCACATAATCGTGTGAAACCTGATGGAAATCTCTTTGTGGTGTGTCGGTGATGTATGTATGTACAAAATAAAACAAAACACTACTCCGGGTATGTTTTTGACGAGAATATAACATCATAACTTTATTACAAGCTCAAACATTGATGTTGCGTGATAAAGGCCTTTTAATTATAACTCAAAGAAATAATGGCAAAACTCACATGTAAGAAAAAAAAAAAGATTAATTGAAAAAGTAATCAACCAATTAATCGATTACTAAAATAATCATTAGTTGCAGCACGAGTTTGTTTAACGAGTGAGAGCATTTTACCAATTAAATGTGAATAAGCCAGTTTTGATCTTCTCAGTGCGCATGCGTTTTCAAAACTGATGACAGTTGCTTTAGGCCCTAATTTTGTATTTTTGTTGACTGTATAGCAGCGACACAGCACCCTTTTGGTGCATTTACCGGATTAGAACAGATCAAAATACTACAAAAGACAAAGAATTTTTACTTGACAGTTTTAAGTGAGTTTTCTTTGTTTCAGAGGACTTTAAAATTCACTATAATATACCCCCCAGAATAAAGACTACAGCCTGCCCTCCACCACTCTTTTATGTACCTTTAAGTTCAGGCGTTGCATTCTTTTATGCTTTGTCTCTCTCTCTCTCCTTAGAGGCTGTTTAGAACAGATTTGTATACTGTATAATGTGTTTATTGTATTTATTGAGGAAAAAACAGTGTGTGCCCCCACTACGCCACATTTTAGGGAGTTTCTGGCATTGATTTTTGCCAGGAAAAACTTTCAGATGAAAATTTATTGCTTTAACCCATGGTGTAATCCCACCGTCACCTTGAATGAGTCTGTCATTCCTACTGTGCATCTCACCGTTGTCACGCTATTCTTGTACATGTCCTACACTACCTTAACATACTTCTCTGCCACTCCAGACTTCCTCATACAATACCACAACTCTTCTCTTGGCACTCTGTCATAAGCTTGTTCTAAGTTCACAAACACACAATGTAACTCTTTCTGGCCTTATCTGCACTTCTCCAACAGTATTCTCAGAGCAAACACTGCATCTGTAGTGCTTTTTCTCGGCATGAACCATATTGCTGCTCACAGATCTTTACTTGTTTTCTAAGCTTAGCTTCTGCTACTCTTTCCCATAACTTCATGCTGTGGCTGATCAACTTTATGCCTTTGTAGTTACTGCAGTTCTGCACATCACCCTTGTTCTTGAAAATACGAACCAGCACACTTTGGCCCAATCTCAATTCTCTTTTGTACCCTTTCCCCTTCCCCTTTGCCCTACCCCTACCCATACGCTTACCTCTTTAAAACAAGGGGTAAGGTGAAGGGGTATGCCTCTAGCCCTATGAATTGAGACACCCCTCTGCCGTCTTCACTGTTTGTCAACATGTAATGTAATGTAACATGTCAACATTCATCATCACCCCTTCAATTTCCAACTTCACACTCATCATCCTGTCAGATAGTCGCTTAACCTCCAACACACTTTTAACATACTCTTCCGTTAAAAAGACCCCAACACCATTTCTCTTCCTGTCCTCACCATGGTACAACATCTTGAACCCACCGCCAATGCTCCTGCTCTTACTTCCCTTCTTGCACACACAATATGTCTACCTTTCTCCTCTGCAGATGCTGCACCGATCTGTCTCTCGATCTCACGCTCCATCCGTCCCTCACTCGTGAACAAGACCCCGAGATACTTAAACTCCTCCACTTCAGGCAAGGACACTCCACCGACCTGAAGAGCGCAAAGCACCTTTTTCTGGTCGAGAACAATGGCCTCGGATTTGGAGGTGCTTATTTTCATCCTGGACACTTCACACTCGGCTGCAAACCGCACCAGTGCACGCTGAAGGTCCTGATTTGACGAAGCCAACAGAACCACATCGCCCGCAAACAGCAGAGACGAGATTCTGTGGTTCCCATACCAGACCCCCTCTACACCCTGGCTGCGCCTAGAAATTCTGTCCATAAAAATAATGAACAGAACCGGTGACAAAGGGCAGCCCTGGCGGAGGCCAACGTGCACTGGAAACATGTTTGACTTACTACCAGCAATGCGAACCAAGCTCCTGCTGCGGTCGTACAGGGACCGGATAGCCCTTAGCAAAGGACCCCAGACCCTGTACCCGCGGAGCACCCCCCACAGGGTGCCCCGAGGGACACGGTCGAACGCCTTCTCCAGATCCACAAAACACATGTGGACTGGTTGGGTGAACTCCCATGAACCCTCGAGCACCCGATGGAGCGTGTAGAGCTGGTCCAGTGTGCCGCGACCAGGACAAAAACCACACTGCTCCTCCTGAATCCGAGGTTTGACCATCGGTCAAATTCTCCTCTCCAGTACTCTGGAATAGACCTTACCCGGGAGGCTGAGTAGTGTAATTCCCCCTATAGTTGGAACACACCCTCCTGTCCCCCTTCTTTAACAGAGGGACCACCACCCCGGTCTGCCAATCCAGAGGCACTGTCCCCGATCGCCACGCGATGTTGCAGAGGCGTGTCAGCCAAGACAGTCCCACAACATCCAGAGACTTAAGGTACTCAGGACGGATTTCATTCACCCCAGGAGCCTTGCCACCAAGGAGCTTTCTAACCATCTCGGTGACTTCGGCCTGGATGATGGATGAGTCCGCCTCTGAGTCCCCAGTCTCTGCTTCCTCTTCAGGAAGATGTGACAATGGAATTGAGGAGATCCTCAAAGTATTCCTTCCACCGCCCGACAACATCCCCAGTCAGGGTCAACAGCTCCCCACCCCCACAATAAACAGTGCTGGTGGAGAGCTGCTTCCGCCTCCTGAGGCGTCGGACAGTTTGCCAGAATCTCTTCGAGGCTGACCGATAGTCCTCCTCCATGGCCTCCCCGAACCCCTCCCAGACCCGTGTTTTTGCCTCTGCGACCGCACGGGCTGCAGCATGCTTGGCCTGCCGGTACCTGTCAGTTGCCTCCGGGTTCCCACCTACCAACAGAAATAAGTAGGACTCCTTCTTCAGCTTGACGGCATCCCTTACTTTCGGCGTCCACCACCGGGTTTGGGGATTGGCGCCGCGACAGGCACCAGAGACCTTGTGACCACAGCTACGAGCGGCCGCATCTACAATGGAGGTGGAGAACATGGTCCACTCGGATTCCATGTCTCCAACCTCCCCCAGGATCTGGGAGAAGCTCTCCCTGAGGTGGGAGTTGAAGACCTCGCTGACAGAGGGTTCCGCCAGTCGTTCCTAGCAGACCCTCACGATACGTTTGGGCCTGCCAGCTCTGACCGGCTTCCTCCCCTCCCAGCGGATCCAACTCACCACGTCGACAGCTCTGCCCCTCTCTTCACTCGAGTGTCCGAGACACGTGGCCAAAGGTCAGATGATACGACTACAAAGTCGATCATCGACCTCCGGCTCAGGGTGTCCTGGTGCCACGTGCAGTTATGGACACCCTTGTGCTCGAACATGGTGTTCATGATAGACAAACTGTGACTAGCACAGACGTCCAACAACTGAACACCACTCAGGTTCAGATCGGGGAGGCTGTGCTTCCTGATCACCCCCCTCCAGGTCTCACTGTCGCCGCCCACGTGGGCGTTGAAATCCCCCAGGAGAACATGGAGTCCCCAGTCGGAGCGCTATCTAGTACCCCTCCCATGGACTCCAAGAAGGTCGGGTACTCTGTACTGCCGCTCGGCCCGTAGGCCGAGACAACGGTGAGAGTCCTGTATCCGACCCGAAGGCGTAGGGACGCGACCCTCTCATTATTGGAGTGAACTCAAACACATGGTGCCTGAGCTGGGGAGCAGTAAGCAATGCGACCCCATCTCTCCGCCTCTCTCCGTGGGCAACGCCAGAAAAATGAAGCGTCCAGCCCCTCTCCAGGAGTTGGGTACCAGAGCCCAAGCTGTGCGTGGAGGTGAGCCCGACTATCTCTAGTCGGTATCTCTCAACCTCCCGCACAAGCTCAGGCTCCTTCCCCCCAGCGAAGTGGCATTCCACGTCCCAACAGCCAGGGGCTGTGAGCATGGACCGGGCCGCCGGGCCACCCGCCCTCGACCGCCACTCTATCCTCTCTGCACCCGACCCCCATGGCCCCCTCTGCAGGTGGTGAACCCACAGGAGGGCAGGCCCACGTCGCTCTTTCGGGCTGAGCCTGGCCTGGCCCCATGGGCAAAGGCCCGACCATCAGGCGCTTGCGCGCGAGCCCCGACCCCAGGCCTGGCTCCAGGGTGGGGCCCCGGCTTCGCCATACTGGGCGACGTCTCGGTCCTTGATTTTTTTACTGGTCATGGAGATTCTGAACTGCCGTTAGTCTGACCCGTCATCTACGACCATTTTGCCATGGGAGACCCTACAAGGGGCACAAAGCCCCTGACAACATAGCTCCTAGGATTATCCAGGTACGCAAACTCCCCCACCACGATAAGGTGGCAGCTGGAGGGGGAGTTTTCTGCAACTTGCATTCCCATAAACACTTTGTTTCTGCATGAGTCTGACTGGAGCCAGGCAAGGACAGTGGTCAAATCTGTCCAACAGACCATCTCCTGAATGTCAAGAGTGAGCCCTCACTTCAAGACTGAAGCCAACTGTGCTCCGGTCAGCGCTCTCCTGTCTGCTGCTGAGCACCCCCTGTGATGCAGTACGTCAGGATGCTCTCGATGGTGGCTCTGTACAACAACACCAGCAGCTTCTCCTCCAGATTGTTTCTCCTGAGCACCCTCAGGAAGTGGAGTCACTGTTGGGCTTTCTTCCCCACCACTGTGGTGTTGACAGTCCAGGAGAGGCTGTCAGAGAGCTGCACTCCCAGGAACCTGATTGAGCTCACCCTTTCCACACAGTCCCCTTGGATGTAGAGCGGGGTTGGGTCAGCCCTGTTCTTTCTGAAGTCCAGGATTCTTTCTTTTGTTTTTGTGGTGTTCGGTGGCAGGTTGTCAGCTGAACACCACGCTGTCAGTCGATTTACCTCGTCTCTGTAGTCGGTCTCATCCCCCCCTGAGATGAGCCCAATCACGGTGGTATCATCCGCAAACTTTATGATGGTGTTTGTGGGATGGGTCGGAGAGCAGTCATGCGTGTAAAGGGTGAACATGAGGGGGCTCAGTGCACAGCCTTGAGGGGAACCGGTGTTGAGTGTGATGGTGGAGGAAAGGTGGGGGCCAAGTTTCACGAACTGTGGGCGGTTTATGAGGAAGTCCTTGATCCACTGGCAGATAGCGGTGGAGATGCCCAGATGTGTCAGTTTCTGGACCAGGATCTCCGGGATGATGTGGTTGAAGGCTGAGTTGAAGTCCAGGAAGAGCATCCTCACAAAGCTCCCCTGGTGCTCCAGGTGGCTCAGCGCGGTGTGGAGAGCTGTGGTGATAGCATTCTTTGTGGAGTGGTTTGCCCTGTAGGCAAACTGGTGGGGGTCCAGAGTGGGAGGCAGACATGCTCTGATGTGCTGAGAGACCAGTCTTTCAAAGCACTTCATGACCACAGGCGTAAGTGCAACAGGCCTGTAGTCATTTATGGTCTCCACTACTGACTTCTTTGGGACTGGAATGATGGTGGAAGATTTGAGACAGACTGGGACGATGGCCTGCAACAGGGACAGGTTGAAGATGCGGGTGAAAACTCCAGCCAGTTGGTCAGCACACGCTTTGAGTACCTTTCCAGGTACACCATCGGGGCCGGCCGCCTTCCTGGGGTTCACCGCCTTCAGTACACGTCTCACTTCGTGTTCCTGCAGTGTTAGCGTGCTAGTGCTGGAGGGTGGTGGGTGTGGAGTTGCTACTAGTCTGTCTGCTTCGAAGCGGGCAAAGAAACGGTTCAGCTCCTCTGCCAGCGAGGCGTCAGACCTGGCATTTCCTGGGTTGCTGCTTCTGTAGTTGGTTATATAATTTATTCCCTGCCACATCCTTCTGGGGTCATTTACAGCGACGTGGTCCTCTATCTTTGTCTTGTAGGCAGCCTTGGCCTCTCTGATGCCTCTTTTCAGATCGGACCTGGCCAAGCTGTACAGGGCCCTGTCCCCTGATTTAAAGGCGGTGTTGTGGCTTGTCAATAGGGACTGGAACCCTTTTGTTGACGGTGACAGTGTCAACACAGTTCTTAATGTAAGAGAGTACGGTGTCGGTGTACTCCTGCAGGTTGTGTTTGGAAAATAAATCCCATACAGTTCGTGAGAAGCAGTCCTGTAGTTGGGAGAGCGCTCCCTCAGGCCAGGTTTGGATAGTCTTTCGTTATGGCTTTGTTCGCCTCACCAGGGAGGTGTAGGTGGGGGTGAGGAACAGAAAGAGACGGTCTGATCTAGTGAGATGGTGGAGGGGAGTGACTTTGTACGCATGTTTTATGTTTGATTAAACATGGTCCAAAGTATTTTCCCCTCTGGTGACACACTTCATGTACTGGATGAACTTAGGGAGCACAGTCTTTAAACACGCTTGGTTGAAGTCACCAGCAAGAATACAAATGCCATCCGGGTGGACCAGCTGCTGTTTATTTACACAGGCAAGCAAGAGGCTAAGGGTCGTGCTAACGTTAGCATCTGGTGGGATGTAAACAGCAATCATAGTGACTACTGTGAACTCCCTTGGGAGATAAAAAGGTCTGCACAAGACTGCCAGCACCGCTAAATCAGGAGAACAGTGAGAGTCGATGATTCTGCTGCTGCAGCACCACTCACGGTTCACATAAACACAGAGCCCTCCACCTCTGCACTTACCCGAATCACTGGTTCTGTCCTGCTGGTGTAGTGTGCGGCCTGCTAGCTCGACTGCAGCGTCGGGGATCAGTGGGTGAAGCCACGTCTCCGTGATGAAAATAACGCTGCAGTTCCGCACAAAGCGGTTTGTGGCCATATGTAGCTCCAATTCGTCCATTTTGTGGGTGATGGATCTGGCGTTTGAGAGGAAAAGGCTCGGTAATGCTGGCCTGTGAGGTTGTTTACGTAGCCTAGCATCGGAGCCGGACCGAAATCCTTGCTTCTGCTTCCTGTCTCTACGCTACCTTTTCCGCCTTTTAGGCTGGTAATCCACGGAGCGCGCGGTGTTCTCGCTTTGTCCTCTTGGATGATGTGGTACTGGTGCAATTCACTTGTAACCGACTGTTTGTACTTCAGACTGAGGTCGATAAGGTTCTGGCGGCTGAAGCTGTGGGTCGCTTTACAAAAGTCGAAGAATATACGCGCAAAAAGTAAGAAAAACAAGCACCAAATTGGAGAGCTAAAAGCCACTGCACCCGTGCGCGCCGCCATCTTACTATGTTATGTTCCCTAAATCGAAGAAGGACTCCCAACAGGCTAGGTCCCAGTGTTGGCAAAGGTAAGAGGTGGTCATTCAGGCTCTTACCCTTGAATGCAAAAGAACAGTTAGAGACTATACTGTCTTTGTAACGTACAGTCATGGACGCACACAACAAAGAAATATCTGTCCGACATCACCAGATAAGAAAATTCAAATCTTGCTGTAATGACTCTTGCCTATATTCCTCTACATGTACAGGCACAGAGGGAGTGATGCATTCATGTACACAGGGAAGTGTCGGACATCAGAGAATCAAGCAAATGGTGCACAGCAGCACAGTCTTTTATCCACACAGGGTTGTCTTACCTCTCACTCTCATCATGGTCTCTTAAAGCTAATTCAAAGGCTCCATAAAATGTAACACAGTCTATTATTGAAGACCAAAAGTGTTGATTTTTATTCACCTCTTCATTGTGCCTCCTGAAAAAGATGGCGCTGTGGATGGCTGCCTCTGTGTTTTGGTGCGCATTTCTTTTTTTGCTTTTGAGCGTTACTCCTGTGATATGCAATGGTACCCAGATCTATTTCACCCGCACAGAGCACCTGTAGATCAGGGAAACAATGCCAGCGGATTTTTTTTTTTCTGTTTTTTTTCGACCCTTCAGTGATTTATTGGGCATATTGGCCAAAGCTGTTCTCACCTTGGCCCGCGCAGTGAAACACTGGAGGAGGGGGAGATGAGCTTTGCCATTGTGGCCACTGTGCACCACTACCAGGGATATTCCTCTCCAACGTGCACTCTCTGCAAAATAAAATGGACGAACTCCAGCTACTGGTGGGAAAAGGCAGAGACTTTGCTAGATCTGCTTTTTTGTGCTTCACGGAGACGTGGCTCTGTGGATTGGCAGGCTTCCAACCTTTCAGAGCGGGCCGAGACCCAGGATTCTCCAGCAAAATGAAGGCTGGTGGAATCTGTTTTTACATCAACAGTGGCTGGTGTAATGATGTGACGTGATCCAGCAGCACTGCTGTCCTGATCTGCAATTGTTCTACTCGCCATGTGAGTCATCTCATTCGTTCTGGTCAGTGTTTATATCCCACTTCGGGCTAACGTGCAGGACGCACAACGCGTGCTCACTGACCTTTCGTTATTGTTCTGGGCAAATTTAACAAAAGTAATCTCTTCCACAGACTTCCCAAATACAGACAGCTCATCAGATGTCCAACCAGAGAGGGCAGAATTCTGGATCACTGTTACATAGCTATGAACAATGCTTATCGTGCCCTCCCCCGCGCCACTCTGACCATCCCATGGTCCACATGATTCCCACTGACAGGCAGAAACTAGAGCTCTGCAAACCTGAGACAGGTGCCGGCATGCTTCAAAACCTCCAGCATCAATTTCAATTTAATGAACTTATAAAGCGCTAAATCACAACAAATCAAATCTCAAGGCGCCTCACACAATGTAAAATTTAAAATAAATAAATAAAAATAAAAAAATTCAAATACATAATTAAAAACAGAATTAAAATAATAAAACAGGTAAAAAATAAAAACTATTCATAAGAAAGAGAATAAAAAATAGGATTTAAGCCTTGACTTAAAAATGTCCAAGGACTCTGACTGCCTCACGGTTGCAGGAAGACCGTTCCACAGAGCGGGTGCACGATAAGAAAATGCTCTTTGACTCACTGACTTCTTCTTCACCCTGGGAACACAGAGTAGTCCTGCATCCTGCGACAGCAAAGCCCAGGCCGGCACGTAGGGTTTCACCTGATCGGCCAGATAAGATGGCGCCAGTCCATGAACAACTTTATAAGTCAATAACAAAACCTTAAAATCTGCTCTCAGAGAGACAGGGAGACAGTGTAAAGATGCCAAAATGGGTGTGATATGTTCAAACCTTCTGCTTTGTGTCAAAAGTCTGGCAGCAGCGTTCTGAACCAGCTGAAGACCCCTAATGCTGGACTGCGTTATCCCTGAAAATAGGACATTACCATAATCTAATCTAGAAGAAACAAAAGCATGAATCAGGGTGTCAGCATCAGCTGTAGACAGGATTGGGTGGCTCCTTGCTGTATTTCGCAGATGGAAAAAAGCTGTCCTATTAACATCCCTGATGTGGAGGTCAAAGGACAACGTGGGATGAATGATGTATGACACACGAACCCAGGCTGAGCGCCAGCTGGTTAAATTGATACCTAGAACCATCATTTCAGTCTTATCAGAGTTTAAAACCAAGTTGCTAGACATCCAGCTTCTCACTGGTAGAAGACAGTCTTCTAGGGTGTTTATGGGAATGAGATTTCCTGTAGTTATCGGCATGTACGACTGAGTTTCATTAGCATAACAATGAAAGGCAATCCCAAAATGCCACAGTATGCCACAGTATATGCCCAAGGGGTGCTGCATACAGGGAGAAAAGCAAGGGACCTAAAACAGATCCATGTGGACCCCGAATCTGATGTCACTAAGGTTAGAGGTAGTGTTATTATACAGAACACATTGAGAATGACTAGACAGGTATGATGTCAACCACTCAAGGGCACTTCCAGTAATCCCCAAAAGATTCTCCAACCTGTCTAACAACACCAAAACCGTAGTGGTGTCTGAGTCCATTACTTGCTGAAGATCATTCACTACTTTAGTGAGCATCGTTTCTGTGGAGTGATATTTCCTAAAAGCAGTCTGCAACGGCTCAAAAAGATCACTCTCAGTGGGGTGGTGTACGAGCTGTCATGAAACCACCTTTTCTAAAGTAACATCACCACCATCCCTAAAAAACAAAGAACTACAGGACTTAATGACTACAGACCCGTCACCCTGACCTTTGTGGTGATGAAGACCTTTGAGCACCTTGTCCTCACACACCTCAAGGCCATCTCTGACCCTGACCTGGATCCCCTGCAGTTTGCCTACAGAGCCAACAGGTTGGTAGATGGCACTGTCAACATGGCCCTCCACCTCATCCTTCACATTTTTGTGGACTTCAGTTCTGCTTGCAACACAATCATCCTGGCCCTGCTGCAGGACAAACTCTCTCAGCTTGGCTTGCCAGCTCCACCTGCAAGTGGATCACTGACTTCCTGAAGCCAACAGAAGGCAGCACGTGAAGCTGGGGGTGGAGGCACTTCTCTAACATCAGTACCGGATCCCCCAAAGGCTGCGTTCTTGCCCCCCTACTCCTGTAAAGCTCCTGACGTTGGCAGATGATACAGCCCGCATCAGACTCATCTCTGATGGGGATGAATTTGCCTACAGATGGGAGATCGATCACCTGGTGTCCTGGTGCAAACAGAATGACCTGGAGCTCAGTGCCATCAAGACAGTGGAGATGGTTGGTGACTTCAGAAAGAACAGGGTCCTAGCCAAACCCATCACCCTGTGTGACTCTCCAGTCGCCATAGTGGAGTCCTTCTGTCTGCCATCAAGAGAGCACAGCAGAAGATGTACTTTTTGCGGCAGCTGAGGAAGTTCAACCTGCCAAAAACAATGATGGTGAACTTCTACACTACCATCACTGAGTCCATCATCTCCTCTTCCATCATCGTCTGGTACGCTGCTGCCACTGCTGAGAACAGGAGCAGACTGCAGTGTGTCATCCACATAGCAGAGAAGGTGATCCACTGCAGTCTGTCATCCCTACAGGACGTGTAGACCTCCAGGACCCTGAGGCTATCAAGGAAGATAGTGGCCGATCCCTCTCACCCAGGACACAAACTTTTTGTCACCCTCCCCTCTGGCAGACAGCTGCGGTCCACCAGGACCAAAACCTCAAGACACAAATACAGCTACTTTCCATCCGCAGCTAGACTTATAAATAATGCCAGACACCCCCATTTACCCCACCTCCCCCCACTCCCACATAGTACAGACTGATCATCCCTGCACTGAAAGGTACTGTATATGGGCATGTCTTTGCACAGCCCCTTATATTTATTTGACAGTGAACATAGTTTTGCCAGTTTCTGTTTGACTCCTTCACTTCTTACAAAAGTATTTTTTCTTTTCTTTTTATTGTTGTTTATGCACCAATGACACCAGAGCAAATCCCTTGTATGTGAGAACTCACTTGGCAATAAATTAGATTCTGATTCTGATGCTAATCCTGTAGCCTTTATTCAGCTGTTCAGCAATGCTGTGCCATCCAAAAAAAGTCTGCCTTAAACAGTTGTCTAGATGGCTTCAGCTACTCTTGTGCCGTTTGCATTTCTCAGAGAGGTGCTTCAGGTCTTGAACACCCCCCCCACTGTGGTCCACAATGCATTGGAACCAACAGTTTGAAACAGAAAACGGGGAAGCAATAAAAGGCGTTAGTCACACTTCCAGCTCCTCTTAGCGTAGCAAGAGTGGGAGAAGCCACTCTTGCTATGTTTATACTGCACCAGTGCAGTATAAACTTACGTGCAACGCTTGAATAATACGTGCACAAACTAGCACATGCACATACTATTTTGAGCCCTGGGTTGGGTATTGAGTACCGGTTCCTTTCAAGAATCATTAAGAAAGGATTCGAACCACTGACATCAATAGCCTTTTTGCTTAACGATTCCCTTATCGGACCTTCAGTTCACATTACACAGGGTGACCGTTGTTTTTGTTTATCAGGAAAATGATCATTTCTCTGTGTTGACCGCAGACCCACTGCTTCTGCAGTGAGTCTGCCTGAAGCAACGAAGCAGCACTGCAGACCCACTGCTTCACTGGTTCTCTGCTTCGCTGCTTTTCAGAAGCGAGAGGTCTGCAGTTTCTTCATTTAACCTCAACGCCATTTAAAGGTGTCAATCGTGAGTCACTTTTGTGCAGATTAAAGTCACTAACTGGTGCTCTTGTCTTGTTGCAGGAAAGAAAGGAGAACCGTCCTCCTTTCCATTCCTGTTTTGTGGAACTAACGGCACAGCTCCAAACACTTCACGGCTCTCTGCTGTGCAGAATTCAGTCAGAATTAATAACTTCAAAGCGAATCGCCATTTTTAATCAAATGACCTCTTTCAAAACGTTGTAATACAGACAATAAACTACAACAGATCAAAACCAATTTTTTTCTCCCAAAATGAGATGTCCTGCGTTCTTTATGAATTACATTGATGCTGACGTGCAGCCAGTTGAAGCACTCAGCTCAGAGGATACGGAGTTACATTTGTGTCATTAACATCTGAAAGGAAATACTTTTGGCAAAAACTACAGATTTTGTTTATTACTGTTTATGTCCAGAGATCATGTACGTCAAGGATCCAGTGACCATGTACAGATTGTACTGATTTTTATTTATGTCCACTAGGGCTGTTCATGTTATATAGTGAAAAATAAAAGTTGTGAGAGACTTTGGGCCACATGTTGTTTTTGTTCCACTTGGGGTTTTATAGGTGCAGACCAAATTTGAACTCAATCAGATAAGATTTAGAGGTCCTCCAGAGTGACACATGTTCCTCTCCCTCCGCTGGCAAGACAACGTCACCATAACGGGAGAAGTCTCTGATACCATTATTTTTCTTTTACACGTACATGTGATGGCTTCTAATCACAAAAAGTGATGGATGATTGGTCACCCAAAGGAGAACATTACTGGAATTACTACATTGCTTGTTTGGAGAAAATTGTTGCTTTACGGCAGAACCATAAACAATGTACAGTGTTACAATAAAATTTGCCAGAGATCTTTTATTTTATTAGTGGAACAGGAACAACATGTTGCCCAAAAGATTTTCTGACATTTGACATTTTGAACACGTCTAATGTCCAGAGATCAAGGATCCAGTGACCAATTTCCTGTTGATTAATATTTATTAATTTATTAAGACTCAATAAAATGTTGACATAGAAAACCTCTAAAGCCTACTTTTAGTACACAGAAAATTCACAAGAGGTATTGATAAGGGAATCGATAAGGAATTGGATCGATAAGCGAAATCAATAATGGTATCGATATTGATAAAATCTTAATATCCATCCCTACTGTGCAATAATTTTTGATATCTATACATACGTATCACCTTTCAGTGGTGGGCACAGATAACCAAAAAATTAACTTCGATAACAGATAATCAGATAATTTAAAAGTTAAAATGATAAACCACCCAAAAATGTATCGGAAGTTACAGATAACCGATAATCGATAAATTCCAGTATTATCTCTTGTACACTTGCAACTACCAACAAGCTGATTTTGAGTTTTTACACCACGATCGTTTCTGGAAGCATCAAAGGTGACAACAGACCCAAACAATGTGTCAGCACTTCTGTCTTTGAGTGCCCTGCCCCCTGCTGGAAGCTCCAATTTACTACATGGCTTCCAACACAAACGCAGCTGAGAGGAGCCACAAAGCTCAACTCTCTACTCAATCACAACATTGCCGTCAGACCGAGGTCTTGGAAAATAAAGCAGTGCTGAGTTATGGTTTGGTTTATAAATAAAATGAATACTGATAGAATAACTCCATTAATGTCAATTCTGTCATTTGTGCAATGTTGAATAATGCACTAAACCAACACGTTAATGTGACGTGTGCTGGTGTGTACAGATAAATGTGCTTTTGTAAAATGTCATTTTTTATTTGTAAAAAAAAAAAAGACATTTTCAAAGCCAAGGTGTAATTAGATAACCATCTGATATAACCAGTGTCAAAATAAATAGAACACTGCTATGATCTACTGGTGCCAGTGCAAGTTTTGGCCCTTTTTCAGCTGATTTTTCATTGGTGCAAGAATTGTTTTGGATCGCACCGAGTTTCAGGTTAATTGCATGTCCTGCATCATTTAGTATACATGGAGTAACAAGCTGTGTTTAACATCTCGACCACCTCCTGATCGCCGATCGTATGGTCAGATGAAAATCAAACCTGTTTGATATTCTCGTCGGTCGTCATGAGGGTATCCCGCTGCTGAAGCGCTACAAGTGTCCAGCCTCTCGCACTGTGCCTGTGCAAACACCACAGACCTGTCTTGTAATTTTTTTTTTTTTTTACTTTGATGTCTCCCATCGAGAGTTTTTGTAAATTAAGTTTGGGAAAAAAAGCTTCTGTTTACATTTTGCTTCTGGAAACATGAGTCTGACGTGTGGTTTTTGAACATACAATGTGTGTGAGGACATAAATCGTGTGGAACCGAGTACAGTGATATCAGCCCAGCTTCAGGGCGAATACTGCCATGAACACTACTGGTCAGTAGATGGCAGTAGAGACTGTGAAAACTTGCCAAAACAAAATTCTAGATAATCTGTATTGCTACTCTGCTACATTTAAGATGCATGGAATTTAATAAATGCAAGCACAATAACAATCTATAAACCCAGAGAATATATTCTTGAGAGTTTTAGGCACTAGAGTTTAACGCTGTTGTCCGTGGAGCCTGAACAGTGTCTCAAATGCATTTCTCCTGTCGTGATCATACTAAGATTACCCTATCCTGGCTACCCATAATGCACCTGGACACAGCATGTCCACACTAAAACCTTCAAAATTAGTGCATTACTTTAAAACTAAAACATATATCTGATATTTTCACTTTATAAAATTTCAGACGTGACGTTAATTTAAATAACTTGTCTGAAATTAGTTTGGTTAAAATTTGAACCATAAGTTAAAAATGTTTGCCTCTGGATGACTTGGGTGATATTGCCCACGTATCAGTATGGGGTTAAAAGAAATGAGGTTGTTTGGTTTTTTTTTTGTTTTGTTTTGTTTTTTTGTGACCAGTTCTCCTTTGCCTGCAGAAGATAGAGCGGTTTCTTCTAGAAGCAGCTCTTCTCTGTTTGCAGAGGGTAGAACTACACATCTGCTACAAAACATTTAAGAGGTAGGTGCTCAACTGATTTTAAATTTTATAAATGTTTGTAGCTGTTCAGCTTTGTTTACCACGTTAACGGTGTAAAAATTATCAGACAAAAATTTATTGGAAGATAATTAGTCCAGTAATGGTTTTCAAAGTTATCTAAAAAGATAATCCAATAATGAAAACATTATCTTCGATAATTATCGGATTAACCGAACTGTGGCCACCACTGTCACCTTTATATCATGGCTGAGTGGATCCTTGTCATTTGATTGGTGCTTTGTTTGTCACGTGACATGGATTATTTGTCCCATTTGTGTTGCGTTGCATTTACCATACAAATTTGGTTCCATATGTTTTGTACCATTGCACATTGTGACCACTGCACATGTGGGGTGGCGTTTAGCTAAACATGGTGGAGTTTGTTTTGCTGGCAGATGACGATTTGAAGGAGCTAATTGACGGTGCTAATTGTGGTCTGCGTCCTTATCAGGCGGGCCAGACACGGCACCTGTCGGCATCACTGCGATTGCTCTCACTGCCTCTGAGGCTCGGTAAGCGCCGCAGCAGGCCACTCACACCGCCCCACTGTCTGCTGTGCGGAGTTGCGGCCAAAATCTGGCAACAGGTCTAGAGATTACGCTCGCTGTTTTGATGCAGAGTGCTTCAGCAGCCCACAAGGATAGAATTCTTGCGGAAAATCCGCAGCGCTGCATGGTCTCGGTAACCGCAGCCGCAGAGCTCCGTGGCCACTGAGAGAGGTTTGTATCTTTTTCATGACTTGGATTCCTTGCGGGTCCCGCATCCGTCCTGCAACGGTAACACCGAAGGCAGTGAGCGAAGGGAGAGCACGCGCATTGTGTTCTGCGTGTGCCTGTTTATAATCTTCTCGCCCAGAAGAAAGAGCGCCAACAACTACCCATAACTATGTTCTTCACTCGGAAAAAGACACCTGCACCGAGGTGTCACTTAGTGGAAAAAGACGCGACAGCGGAGCGGCCCCAGGACGCAAACGCACGGTCAGAGGAACTGTGAAATACTGGTGAGTCACTATTAATAATTTCTTATCAAATCAAATCAATTTTATTTATATAGCGCCAAATCACAACAAACAGTTGCCCCAAGGCACTTTATATTGTAAGGCAAAGCCATACAATAATTACGGAAAAACCCCAACGGTCAAAATGACCCCCTGTGAGCAAGCACTTGGCGACAGTGGGAAGGAAAAACTCCCTTTTAACAGGAAGAAATCTCCAGCAGAACCAGGCTCAGGGAGGGGCAGTCTTCTGCTGGGACTGGTTGGGGCTGAGGGAGAGAACCAGGAAAAAGACATGCTGTGGATGAGAGCAGAGATCAATCACTAATTATTAAATGCAGAGTGGTGCATACAGAGCAAAAAGAGAAAGAAACACTCAGTGCATCATGGGAACCCCCCAGCAGTCTACGTCTATAGCAGCATAACTAAGGGATGGTTCAGGGTCACCTGATCCAGCCCTAACTATAAGCTTTAGCAAAAAGGAAAGTTTTAAGCCTAATCTTAAAAGTAGAGAGGGTGTCTGTCTCCCTGATCTGAATCTGGTTCCAGAGGAGAGGAGCCTGAAAGCTGAAGGCTCTGCCTCCCATTCTACTCTTAAAAACCCTAGGAACTACAAGTAAGCCTGCAGTCTGAGAGCGAAGCGCTCTATTGGGGTGATATTGTACTATGAGGTCCCTAAGATAAGATGGGACCTGAGTAAGAGTAAGTAAGAAGAAGAATTTGAAATTATATTCTAGAATTAACAGGAAGCCAATGAAGAGAAGCCAATATGGGTGAAATATGCTCTCTCCTTCTAGTCCCTGTCAGTACTCTAGCTGCAGTATTTTGAATTAACTGAAGGCTTTTCAGGGAACTTTTAGGACAACCAGATAATGAATTACAGTAGTCCAGCCTAGAGGAAATAAATGCATGAATTAGTTTTTCAGCATCACTCTGAGACAAGACCTTTCTAATTTTAGAGATATTGCGTAAATGCAAAAAAGCAGTTCTACATATTTGTTTAATATGCGCATTGAATGACATATCCTGATCAAAAATGACTCCAAGATTTCTCACAGTATTACTAGAGGTCAGGGTAATGCCATCCAGAGTAAGGATCTGGTTAGACACCATGTTTCTAAGATTTGTGGGGCCAAGTACAATTACTTCAGTTTTTTCTGAGTTTAAAAGCAGGAAATTAGAGGTCATCCATGTCTTTGTCTGTAAAACAGTCCTGCAGTTTAGCTAATTGGTGTGTGTCCTCTGGCTTCATGGATAGATAAAGCTGGGTATCATCTGCGTAACAATGAAAATTTAAGCAATGCTGTCTAATAATACTGCCTAAGGGAAGCATGTATAAAGTGAATAAAATTGGTCCTAGCACAGAACCTTGTGGAACTCCATAATTAACCTTAGTCTGTGAAGAAGATTCCCCATTTACATGAACAAATTGTAATCTATTAGACAAATATGATTCAAACCACCGCAGCGCAGTGCCTTTAATACCTATGGCATGCTCTAATCTCTGTAATAAAATTTTATGGTCAACAGTATCAAAAGCAGCACTGAGGTCTAACAGAACAAGCACAGAGATGAGTCCACTGTCTGAGGCCATAAGATCATTTGTAACCTTCACTAATGCTGTTTCTGTACTATGATGAATTCTAAACCCTGACTGAAACTCTTCAAATAGACCATTCCTCTGCAGATGATCAGTTAGCTGTTTTACAACTACCCTTTCAAGAATTTTTGAGAGAAAAGGAAGGTTGGAGATTGGCCTATAATTAGCTAAGATAGCTGGGTCAAGTGATGGCTTTTTAAGTAATGGTTTAATTACTGCCACCTTAAAAGCCTGTGGTACATAGCCAACTAATAAAGATAGATTGATCATATTTAAGACCGAAGCATTAATTAATGGTAGGGCTTCCTTGAGCAGCCTGGTAGGAATGGGGTCTAATAGACATGTTGATGGTTTGGAGGAAGTAACTAATGAAAATAACTCAGAACAATCGGAGAGAAAGAGTCTAACCAAATACCGGCATCACTGAAAGCAGCCAAAGAGAACGATATGTCTTTGGGATGGTTATGAGTAATTTTTTCTCTAATAGTTAAAATTTTATTAGCAAAAAAAATTAAATTAAATACTCGGCTCAATAGAGCTCTGACTTTGTCAGCCTGGCTACAGTACTGAAAAGAAACCTGGGGTTGTTCTTATTTTCTTCAATTAGTGACGAGTAGTAAGATGTCCTAGCTTTACGGAGGGCTTTTTTTATAGAGCAACAGACTCTTTTTCCAGGCTAAGTGAAGTTCTTCTAAATTAGTGAGACGCCATTTCCTCCAACTTACGGGTTATCTGCTTTAAGCTGCGAGTTTGTGAGTTATACCACGGAGTCAGGCACTTCTGATTTAAGGCTCTCTTTTTCAGAGGAGCTACAGCATCCAAAGTTGTCCTCAAAGAGCATATAAAACTGGTGACGAGATAACTTATCTCACTCACAGAGTTTAGGTAGCTACTCTGCTCTGTGTTCGTATATGGCATTGGAGAACATAAAGAAGGAATCATATCCTTAAACCTAGTTACAGCGCTTTCTGAAAGACTTCTACTGTAATGAAACTTATTCCCCACTGCTGGGTAGTCCATCAGAGTAAATGTAAATGTTAAGAAATGATCAGACAGAAGGGGTTTTCAGGGAATACTGTTAAGTCTTCAATTTCCATACCATAAGTCAGAACAAGATCTAAGGTATAATTTCTTATGTGTCCAACCTCGTAGGTTGATCGTTAAAATTAAATTTGTTAGTTCTAAAAGCCCTCCAGCATGTCCTGGAGGGCTTTTAGAACTAACTACCACAGTTACCACTGTGGACTCATCAGACCACATTTTTTAGAAGGAAAGGTGATGTAACACAGTGGTAAACATACCACTGTCCCAACGTTTTTGAAACGTGTTGCAGGCATCATTTCAAAATGAGCAAATATTTGCACAAAAACAATAAAGTTTATCAGTTTGAACATTAAATATCTTGTCTTTGTGGTGTATTCAATTGAATATAGGTTGAAGAGGATTTGAAAATCATTGTATTCTGTTTTTATTTACATTTTACACAACGTCCCAACTTCATTGGAGTTGGGGTTGTATGAACTGGTGAAAAAAATGAATAGTCGCTACCTGATGGATTAATAGAATGCCATAAATCTATTAAATTCATATTTTTGAGATATGAATAAAAAATACTTGAATTACTTTTGGGGATTTTGGGGAAGAAATGGATCGAGAGGTGTGTTGAAATCTCCACCTATTATTAATTTAGTTTATGACACATTGGGAATTAAACTGAAGGCCTTCTTAAAGAATGCTGGATTATCTATATTAGGTATTAGGTTGACCAGAATTAGTGGTGTGTCGTTTATCTCCCCTGAAACAATGACATAACGGCTGTCTTTGTCAGCCATTGTGGAATTATGGAGAAAGGGTATCTATCCCTGTCTTTACTAGACTGGCTGCACCATTTGCATTTGCAGAAAAGGACGAATGACTTTAATTGGTTCATAATTTTGCCTCTTTTCACAGGATTGTTTCCTCCCTGTATGTTCCAGCTAGTAAATGTCAGTCCTTTAACATTCTGTCTATCTATTATGTCACAAAAGGAAAAAGAGTTGGCACACGAGTGAAAATGGAAATCAGAAGTCTATACAAATTGTAATAAATAGGATTTGCTTCCATCGTGGTACAAACAATAGGACTCTGCATAATTAAAAACACAAACGCGCTGAACAACAGGTAAATAAACCCTAAACACACCTCAGGCTAACCTCGACTTAGCCGCAAGAAAGTGGTTAGCGGGAAGGAAGCGAAAGAAAATGAAGCTTCCCAGTCTGAGTAACTTGACTTACTCAGACTGTTACTCTCTCGGGGGGGCATCAAGCTTAGATACAAAAACATGGCCTACTTCCACAATGGAGCTTAGAAAATATTGTAAAACAGCTGCATAAATACAAATAGAATATTAACTTATGCATGTACCTTTGGCTCATTAACACAATTAAAGTCTGATATAAAAGACTCTCCACCCCTGTGTCTTATAATGATGTCTCACCACAGTTTAATGTGGTGTAAAATAAAAAAAGGTCTATCCAAGTGGCGGATGTGACACATTAACCGTTTAGCTGCTACCACTCGCTCCCGTTGGTGTTGATGCTGGGAGACGGTCAGCGTACTCCTCGACCTCCTGTGGGTCAATAAAGGATCTCTGGAGGCCGTTGTGAGTCACCAGGAATCTTGCAGGGTAAAGCGGACCATATCTGACACCGGGTTGGCTGCGTACTAGCTGCCTGGCTCTGCTGAATAGCGCCCTTTGTTTTGCCACTGATGGAGGGTAGTCAGGGAAGATCCTTACATTTTTTCTTTGATATTGGAGGTTTTTCACTGCAGCAGCTTTATGGAGAATCTCCTCCAGAACATGGTGATATTGGAGCCATATTATGAACGGACACGGGGGCTCAGAGGGACTTGACCACTGACGGAGAGTTCTGTGGGCCCAGTCGATGAGCGGTGCCTCGTCCAGGCCGAGGACGTCTTTTAACAACGTGGTAATAAAGTGCCTAAGTTTTGTCGATTCCAGGCCCTCACAGATACCAGTAATCCTGATGTTTCTCTGCGCTCTTCCTTCTAAATCTTCATTCCGTTGTTTGAGTGTATCAACATCAGTTTTGAGGCCACTTCTTGCTCAGGTTGACTCATGCTGTCGGAGTGAGAAGTGGCACCTCCTCCAAATCAGTCACTTTGTCCTGTAGCGTCTGCGATTTAGCTTCAGCTTAGTGATGGATGCTTGAACCATATTGGAAGGTGCGGTGATTTCTCCTCTCAGGTCATTATAAACCCGCTCAATGCATCTCTCCAGATTCTCACAGATATCTTTTATTTTGGTCGTTTCACCTCTGAGCGCTGTAGTGGCTGCTAGTATGGCTCCGTTGGAAGGATCCTCGTTGTCGTCGTCACTGGATTCTTCGAGGGCGTCTGTTTGAAGCGAGATGGCTGCTTGGTCGGAGCCTAGTTGAGCTGTTTTCTGTTTCTTGGATTTCCCTTCTTCATGTTGAAATATCCGCTCAAACAACCAGCTGTAATGTTTTAAGATCGCTCCTGCAACATATAAATTATGAACTTGTTGCTTCTTGAAAATAGTTTTAAAGGATTTAGCTGACAGAGCTTTTGGAATCGTGTCCTACTCCTTCATTTACCCCCCCCCCCCCAGCCATTTTAAGCATTTTTCTTTATTTGCCTCTCACATACCAGATGTAGTTTTTATAGATGTTGAGGTTAAAATGTTCTCCCCTTGCACCTCCAGAAGTCATTACCTCATAACGTTTGTGTGGCTGAAATGGGTTTTGTATATTTCTGACCAGCTTCATCATCTCTGCTGATGCTGAGGTTCTGGGGGGGGTGTCCCCTTTCAGGGTAGCGGTGTCCTGTTGTGTAGCCGTGCGTCCGGGTTAGAACCATCGCTCGTTTGAAGCAGAACAGGCCTGTAGTGACACACCTGTTTGTCTTTCAGATCTATTACTACCACAATGTGAAGTGCAGAGTGGAGATGTTTGACAAAGACCTCATCATGCTGCAGGTACAAACTCAACTCTACTGCCCGACTCTGCTCACATACACAGACTCCGCTGCTTCACACTGTATCAACTGCAACACAGGCAACCGGTCAATCCACACCTGCTGCAGCCAGTCCAACATGGGCGTGTCCTTGGCAAAGTATGTGGGAGTATCAGCTGGCCAGGTGACACGTGGGCATGTCCTCGACCTTCTCCACCTGTGTGTTAACCCTCTCAAGGCAGGCCCTACAGATTTGCAACAGCTAAATATCTGATTTTTCCTGTTACTAAAAATTCATTTGAGCCTGAGAGGGTTAATAGTAGAACTGGCACTGGTACCCGTTATGCATTCACAGCTTGTGCCCTACGCTGATCGACCTTTAATAGTGGGTGACTTTAACGTTCATTTGTGTTGTGAGGCTAAACCTCTGGTCAGTCACTTCTTAAATCTAATTGATGGTTTTAACCTCATGCAGTGGGTATGTGGTGTCACCCACGAGAAAGGACACTTATTGGACCTCGTCTTATCGCTAGGTGTCGACGTATGCGTTGAAGAAATATGTCAGAGTTATCTTCAGTCTAACTCTGCCGCACAGCGTAAGCACGCTCTTGGCTCAACTACTGCGGCACTGTTCACCGAGACCTTTAATGTGTCTTTGCCTTTTTCTGTCTGTGACTCTGGCTGTAATGCCAGTGAACTAACAAATCTGCTACATTCAAAGTGCACCGACATCCTGGATTCTGTTGCTCCTTTCAAGAGTGTTGAGGAGAAACCGCTGGCTGAACCCTGGCTCATTGAATCTGCTTGCACGCTAAGACGTGACTATAGGTGTACTGAAAGGAGCTGGAAAAAGGACAAGCTTCATGTCTCACTGGGAATTAATTCTAAGAACTGTTTAGCAACATATCAAAGTGCGGTTAAGATGGCTAAAGCGCAGTATCATTCCAACATTGGCCTCAGGTCAATTTTACTGTTTTAAATCGTACTGTTCATCCTGCTGAGTCTCCCTGCACCGTGTTGTCAGATGTTCTGTGTGCAAATTTTTAAAAAACTTTTTTGTATACAAAGTATCTTGTATTAGAGCATCAACTGACACTCCTTCAAATGTTGTTTTATCATTCAACAGTTTGTCTTCTGCAGCTTTCAATGAATTTGACCCTGTACCACTTGCTGAACTGAGCATTGTGGTGCAACATTTGAAACCGTCTGATTGTCCATTAGATGGCATTCCTTCCAAGCTTCTTAAAAATGTGTTTGACACTGTTGGGTCTCACCTGCTGAAGGTCTTAAATGTCTGTCTTCTGGTTGTGTCCCAGCTGTCTTCAAGCATGCTGTTGTGCAGCCTCTCCTCAAGAAGCATAATCTCAACCCTGCAATCTTGTATAATTTTAGGCCCATATCAAAGCTGCCTTTTTTATCTAAAATTCTTGAAAAATATGTCCATGTTCGACTGCAGGCTTACCTTGATGATAACGGTATTTTTGAAAAATTCCAATCTGGCTTTAAAGCATTGCACAGCACAGAAACCGCCCTCTTAAGTTTTTAATGATCTCCTTTTAACAGTTGACTCAGGTTACTCTGTAGTGCTTGTGCTTCTAGACTCGTCTGCTGCCTTTGTTACAGTCAACCATCTAATTTTAATTTCTTGTTTGTGGGTATCAAAGGCACATCCCTACGTTGGTTCAAGTCTTACTTGGAAAACAGGACCTTTTCTGTATATCTGGGGCCTTACTCATCTGGTTCAGCTTCTCTGACCTGTGGAGTTCCCCAAGGTTTGGTCCTGGGCCCGGTTTTGTTTTCTTTGTACATTTTGCCTATCTGTAATATTTTTAAAAAATACAATATTCCCTTCCGCTGTTTTGCAGATGACCTGCAGATTTATCTGCCCCTTAAATCAGGCAGCACAGTGACTTTTCTGGCTTGTCTGCAGGACGTGAAGAATTGGCTGGCTCAAAACGTTTTAAAACTGCATGAAGACAAAACCGAAGTTGTTGTGTTTGGCCATCCCAATTTCCCATCATTCACTGATTGTGTTTTGGCTCCTTGGCACCTTTCTCCCAGTCTGTGGTAAAAAAAAAAAAAAAAAAACCTTGAAGTTCTAATAGACAGCTCATTTAAGTTTGAAAAATAGATTAATTCTGTGGTTAAAGCTAGCTTTTTCCAAATGCGAGTCCTAAGCAAGGTGAAACCTTACCTCCCCCACAAGGATTTTGAGCGTGTTGTCCACACATTTATCTTGTCGCGACTTGATTACTGAAACGTGCTGTACTGTGGAGTAGACCAATCCTCCCTTGTGGCCCAGTCACGGCACTTAACGAAGGGCAACAAAGTCCTAAAGAAATGATAAATCTGAACTTTCGTTGGCATCATTTAACCTTTGCTCAGCTTTGTTCCTGCAGCTGGCACTTTGTCAGGATTTTTAAACTGTTGCAAAATTTGAGCGAATGCTGTCGAAAACCTCAATTCATCTGTATTTCGTTTTGCTGTCGTTCTTTACGTTTTTTATTGTTTGCTTAGTTTTGTCAACCAGCTGAATGTTTTCACAGAAGCAGAATGATTTCACAGTACAGAAGCCTGTTTGTGAGCGCTGCTGCTGTGTTCACATACTGTCAGAAATTACAGGGCAAACGCTGCCTGTTTGCTTGGATTTTTTTTTTTTTTTTTTTATCTGGGTGGGGGGTCAGCTTCAATGGGCCCAGGCACCTTATATAGGCCAGAATTAATCTTTTGTGTGGATATAATTAATTGTTTTGCCACAAGCAACTGCTGAAATTGAAACAACAAAAAAGTAGTGTAATTTCCGACGGTACTTGAAGGCAGCATTAGCAGCAGCGGCAGCGCACACTTATTGTTTTTTATTAAATATAACAATTTGAGTGTAAGAATGACAATCCAGCCCTTCTGTATATGTGGTAACAGGTAGATGATTCAGATGATTATATAAAGAGCTGTTCTGGAAGTTAGAATTCATGTTGTGGATCAGCTGCAGCTGGTGGAAATAACCACACACACGGACTGAACAGTTTACTGCTCTGATATATTCAATCATCTTTACACTTATATTTATTCCCCCTTTTATTCCTCCTTTTGACAGTTTTCTGTTATAAATATATATTATCAATAGGGCAATTCTACGGTAACAGACTTACAATCTGAGCTAATCTGTCGTGGTTAGATGCCATAAATCCAGATTTTGCTGCTTTTGTAATTCCGTTACCATAGAATTGCCCAATATTGACTTTCTCAACCACCTAAGAGTGCCACAGTCAGCTGAAATTAAAAAAAAAAAAACATTTAAAGACTTATCTGTTTTTAAAAGCTTTTTCTTAAATGTGTTTTATTTTGACCTGTGTTCTATTCCTTGTACTTTTATGGTAGTGCTTTGAGATTTGCTTGTCAAATGTAAAGCGCTTTATAAATAAAACTTATTATTAATATATATGGCTCAGTAATGTAATACAGTGAAATAGCAGCCACCACGGCACACCATCTTTTTTTTTTTTTTAAATTGGAGCAAGACGGAGCATGCAGTGTGTCGTCAGACAGTGAGGATTCTGACGATGAAGGAGATGATCCGTCTTTTGTTCTGGACGAGGAACCAGAGCAGGTGGATCCACCGACATTTGCACAGATCTCCACAGTGAGTCGGATCACACGCTTCTGTTTGCAGCTGAGTTCCGTCCCAGCGCCAAGTCTTGGAGTGCAGTGATGCAGACACACACTGCTCCAGCAGTGGCTCCAGGCGCGTTTCGATTAGTGTGGGGATCAACGTTAGCCGTTTTGTTCTGTTTTCGTCCCTTTTGGGCTCTTCATTCGCAGGCTGTTCGGTGATGGGAAAAGTCAAAAGCTCACCTTTTCTCGACGAATTGTGACTTTGTGGTTTTTTTGTCCCTTCATTCAGGAATCGTTGTTGCCGTGTGACCGGGCCATTAGCCGCTTACTGCTCGTGCAGAATTCACGAGCTGTATTCGCAATTCGCAGAATTCTGCTGCGCGCTTGCTGACGGGTACGAGGTGCAATGAACACATCACGCCTGTTCTGTCATCTGTGCACTGGCTTCCAGTCAGCTATCGCACTGATTTTAAAATCTTGCTCATTGTTTTTAAGTGCCTGAATGGTTCCACCTTATCTATCTGAGCTGTTGTTGTTGTCGTCCATTCGGCTGCTCCCGGTTTTGTGTTCGGGGTCGCCACAGCGGATACAACCAGATCCGCATTGATATTTGGCACAAGTTTTACGCTGGATGCCCTTCCTGACGCAACTCCAATGTTACCTGGAGAAACACACACAGCCGCTGGTGTTCCAAAGAGGTCTCCCATCCAAGTACTAACCAGGTCCTGCACTGCTTAGCTTCTGAGATCTGACGGGATCAGACTGACACAGAGCAGACCGGCTGCGTCCTCTTATGCTCTCTCCACGATGATGAGGTCCACCAATCAGCTGCTTCTCAACGTGCCAAGAACATGTTTGAAAACCAGAGGAGACAGGGTCTTCTCTGCAGCTGCTCCTAAACTGTGGAACAGCCTTCCTTTTAACATTAGTCCTGCTTCTTCTTTAACTGTTAAGTCATCATTGAAGACCCGTCTCTTTGCACAGGCCTTCAATACCTGAGCAGAGTTGCACTCTTCTATTAAAATTTATTATTAAATTTACTCTTTTATTCTGTACCTGTGAAGCACTTTGGGCAGCGTTGCTTGTTGTAAATGTGCTATAGAAATAAACTGGGCCTAGGCTCAGTGCGGACTGTGGTTGCAGCCTGACGTGATCAGTGTTTTTGTTGTTCAGACAGGAGCGTCCATGATGGATCCAAACCACTTCCTGATGATTGTTCTGAGTCGCTTTGAGGTTTTTCATATTTTCAGCTCAGCAGACTGCAGGAAGCGACACAGGGAGCCAAACAAGGTCAGTACGGACTGAAGCAGCCCAAACATGATGAGGTCAATATCAGTCTGACACAGATCTGACACAGATGTCAGCCTCAACACGTGACACACACACCCATACTACAGAGGGACAATGGGCCAAAAGTCACAAAAAGATTCATTCAACCAGGAAAGAAACAAACATTTACATCGCAGATCTGTGTGTGTGTTGAGTCACAGTGACTGTCCTCTGGTCTTTGTTAGGACATTGTCCAGCAGAACAACACTCTGATTGAGGAGATGCTGCACCTCATCATCATGGTTGTCGGTGAGTCGTCATGGTGACATCAGACCTCTTTTTACCAGTTTCTTGATGACGTAGTCGTCATTGTGGACTTTAGCCGCTGTGGTTTGTCAGTTTGTTCTATTTCACTGCTCGTCTTTGTTTTTAATGTGGCTAAAGTGAAGTTTTAAACATTTCCAGGTGAGCGATACGTGGCGGGTATCGGCCAGGTGGCGCCCTTTGATGATGTCAGGAGAGAGATCATCCACCAGCTGTCAATCAGAGCCATGGCTCACAGCGAACTGGTGAAGGCTCTGCCCGAGAACGTGAGACAACGACCTGTCTGTCTGCCTCTGCTGTGTCTCCATAAATTAGTGATTTTACCTGTTTACCTGTGTGCCGGCCTGCAGGGGAACAAGGAGACGGGACTGGAGAGAGTCATCGACACCGTGGCGTCTTTCAGGTCGGTTCTTTCAAAGGTTTTTTGTGTTTTATTCATTTTCATTGTTATCATGACGGGAAAATGTTGAATATACTGTTTTAATTCTTAAGCTACGAAGCTACTGCACGTAGCTTCATGCTGTCCAATAGGAACGATGCGTCAGGCCAAAACACGGAAGACTAGTGGAAGAAACCACCTATCTGTACAAAACAGGTCCGTGCAGAAACACTTATTGAGTGTTGTTAGAAGGAAAGGTGATGTAAAACAGTGGTAAACATACCACTGTCCCAGCTTTTTTGAACCGTGTTGCAGGCATCCATTTCAAAATGAGCAAATATTTGTTTGACCTACGACCCTCCGGCCAACGGTATAGGTCAATCAAAACTAGGACAAACAGACTCAGGGACAGCTTTCTCCCCAGAACGATCACTGCACTGAACAATAACAAATCACTCTAATCTGCACCATTCAAGTTTCTTGTGCAATATCTGTAAACCATGTGCAATATTTCCGTGCAGTATGATTCTACAGTTGTATATTTTTCACGTGATACATTACTTGGTCCACATTTCATTTTATTTTACCTTATGTTTATATTAGTTACACAGTTTGATCAGTTTGAACATTAAATATCTTGTCTTTGTGGTGTATTCAATTGAATATAGGTCGAAGAGGATTTGAAAATCATTGTATTCTGTTTTTATTTACGTTTTACACAACGTCCCAACTTCAGGAATTGGGGTTGTACTTCAGGAAGCCTGGCGTCACCGGGCAGAGTGTAGTATCATTTGCAGTACTCTGTGTACTTGTACTTCAGGAAGCCCGGCGTCACCGGGCGGAGTGTAGTATCATTTGCAGTACTCTGTGTACTTGTACTTCAGGAAGCCCGGCGTCACCGGGCAGAGTGTAGTATCATTTGCAGTACTCTGTGTACTTGTACTTCAGGAAGCCCGGCGTCACCGGGCGGAGTGTAGTATCATTTGCAGTACTCTGTGTACTTGTACTTCAGGAAGCCCGGCGTCACCGGGCAGAGTGTAGTATCATTGGCAGTACTCTGTGTACTTGTACTTCAGGAAGCCCGGCGTCACCGGGCAGAGTGTAGTATCATTTGCAGTACTCTGTGTACTTGTACTTCAGGAAGCCCGGCGTCACCGGGCAGAGTGTAGTATCATTGGCAGTACTCTGTGTACTTGTACTTCAGGAAGCCCGGCGTCACCGGTCGTGGTCTGTATGAACTGCGTCCGGAGTGGAACAAACACTTCAACCTGTACTTTCATCACTACTCCAGAGCTGACCAGTCCAAGGTACTGATCAGGGTATTGATCACTGATTGATGTAACCCTTTCTGTGTGTATGTGTGTGTGGTTAAAGGAATGTGTTGTCATGGTAACGGTGTGCCGTTTGCAGGCTGAGGAGGCTCAGAGGAAGTTGAGGAGACAGAATGGCGAGGACACAGGTATACACACACACACACTTTGTGTTTCTGTGACTTCACATCAAGTCATTCATGTCATGTGAGACTGAAGTGGTCGCAGCCCCGTTTCCACCCAGTGGTCTCGGTCGCTATAGCATGCTATTTTGTGCGTTTCCAAATCCAGATTTAGGAGCTGGTACCAAAATAACCGGCCCATATCATTTTGTCAGCACCCTTCTGCCAAAATTGTCAACCACTTACAAAAGGGCTGCTGTCAACTGATTGTCTGAAAGCTGCAGTTTTCATGGGAAAAATTCAGACTGTTTCAAATATTAAAACCATTCTCATACGGAGTAAATATGAAGTCTTAATCTGACCTGTTTGTTTGAGTTGGATTCATCATCACAGCCTGACAAAAACGTATCCACCTTTTGGAAAATAACATTTGAAAATACTTGAGTTCCTTTTCGCGGCTGAAGAAACGTATGTTTTTAAAGACATCCCTCTGTTTTGTTTCTCAGCCTGAACCAGAGAACGGTCTGCCCCTAAACATTGGTCCGCCCTGCCTCCACTGCGCATGCGTCATTTCGGAGTGCAGCTGCTCGTCTGAGACAGACTCTCTTCACCCAAAGTGATCAATGGATTAATGGGATTATTAACTATCAGATGAAAAACATATTTTTTTACTTAAGAATTTTGTCGAGAGTAAAAGGGTACCTCTCACGCAAACATCTCGAGACTGTAATCCATGCTTTTATGAACACAAGACTGGATTACTGTAACTGGCTGTATTTTAGCCTGGACCAGTCACTCCTGCACTGCCTGCTGCTGGTACAAAATGCAGCTGCTCGTCTCCTTTGTGGCAAACGCAAGCGTGACCACATATCCCCTGTCCTAGCTTCACTGCACTGGCTTCCGGTTGCTTTTAGAATAGATTTTAAAAAATTATTTGTTTTTAAAGCTCTTAATGGCCTAGCCCCCCAGTACCTGGCCGAGGTTATTCATGTCTACACCCTCCCTGCCCCCCCAAGAGCATTGAGATCTGCGAATCAGCTGCTACTGGTCACCCCAAAAATTAGGCTAAAAACTAAAGGTGACAGAGCCTTTGTGGCAGCGCCTCCTATAGGCTCTGGAACAGCCTGCCCTGGCACATCCGCTCTGCGGGATCGATCGAGGTTTTTAAGTCTTCCCTAAAGACTCACCTCTTCTCTCTGGCTATAATCAAGTTTAAGTGGGCCTCTGGTGAAATTTTATTTGAATTGAATTTTAATTATATTTTTATTCACTTCTATTCATAGTACTGTTATGTATTTTATTACTATTTATTGTAATTGCTGCATTTTATTGATTATTCTCTCTGGTGACTTTGTCAGCTCAGAACGCTGATGCTGGCTCACAGATCGGATTGTTTGCTCTCATGACGCTCTTCCAATCTCTACAAGGTTGTATTCATTTTTTTTTTTTCTGTTTAACACTTCTATTGATTTTTAAGTGTATCTACTCTGAATCTTATTTAACTACAGTCCTCCCATTGTGAATCTCTAGTGGTTTGCTTGCGTTAGCTAGGTTGACCTCCCCCCCCCATTTCTTTAATGCTTCCATTACTTTTGACCAATTCCCCCCCCCCCCGACTCATCATGTCACCACTCTCTCTATCAAAGCACTCTAGGTCGACTCCCCCCATTGCTTGAATGCTGCCATTAGTTAACCAATGTAACTGCTGTGAATTTTAGCTCATTAATTTACTCCTGTGTGAACCTTAGGACTGGTTAGTGTGTTTGTTAATGGTTAGCTTGCACTTGCTTGGCTATACTCTTGAATTTTCTGGTGCACAAAATACACTACTTTACACTTTGCGTAAATTCTGCATGATCCTTTTAAGATAGGGTGGCTCTTTTAGAGAGCTGTGTCCGTAAACTAGAACAGCTTCTCCGCTCAGTGGAGATAGAATTTTACGGGCACTCCAGACGAGGTTACTGTAGGGCTGACGCTAATGGGCCAGCATGCCCATTAGCATCAGCCTAGAAACACCGGCTGTGCATGACGGCTTTTGGACTGTGGTTAGGCGGAGGAAGTCACGTAGGGCCTGGTGCCCGGTTGTGGTACCCTGATCATACTTGCCACTGCAATCCGTGAACCAGTTTTCTCTCTTGGATATGCCTGATGTGAGTTCTTTGAGCTCACAGGTGACTTCTACTCCTATCTCCAGGCCGAAACGCCGGGTTTTAGTGATAGGGGATTCTGTCACCCGCGAAGTCAGGTTACAGACGCCTGCTGACGTTAAATGTATTCCTGGGGTCAGAGCTCCCAACATTGCCTCCCATCTTAGGGTGCTGACGCTGCAGAAGGGAAGACAAACAAAGGAAAATGACACGAGATACAGTCACATAGTTATTCATGACGGCGCCAATTATGTCAGGATGAAGCACTCAGAGGTCACAAAAATAGCCAGAAAGATGTGTCAGCATCGATTTATAGTCTCTGGTCCCCTCCCCTCCCGGGGTAATGATGAGGCATTTAGCAGGCTGACATCGTTAAATAGGTGGCTGGCGGAATTTTGTAGACAGCAAGGCTTTAGTGTTATTGATAATTGGTAAATGGACTGCATTTATATAGCGCTTTTCCATCTGAATCAGACACTCAAAGCGCTTTACAATTATGCCTCACATTCACCCCGATGTCAGGGTGCTGCCATACAAGGCGCTCATTACACACCGGGAGCAATAGGGGATTAAAGGCCTTGCCCAAGGGCCCTTAGTGATTTTACAGTCAGGCGGGGATTTGAACCCATGATCTTCTGGACTCAAGCCCAACACCTTAGCCACTAGACCATCACCTCCCCTAACTGGCCTTCGTTCTGTGGCCACCGTGGTTTGCTGTTACCAGACGGCCTTCACCCTTCTGGGGAAGGCGTCGCCATCTTGTCTGTGAACATAGATAGAGCTCTACAGGGAGGGTAACATTAGGAATTTACAGCAGGCCACGGAGCAGGTGATTAGAGACCCTGCAAGGCTTACGACAAATGTGGGTGTGGAATCCATTAGCTTAACGGGGAAATTAGTGCAGAAAATCCACTATGGTGATAGTTCAATTTATCTGCCAGGGAGGGAAATTCAACAAGTTGAGACTGTGGCCTGTTTCCGCAGAGGTGTCCATAAAAATCATAGAGGGATATGCTTTGCAAACTTAATCCCCATTACTACATTGGAGGATGTTGAAATTGATAATGGCCCGTTGGTTGTTCTAGCAATATCAGATATTTTGTGTCTGCTACCTACAACCCATGTGGAATGTCTCAAACCTAAACCTACTTCTAGGCACCTTATATATGCTACTCTGGAACCGCCCCTTAATCCAACCAGTTCAACTGTCAACCCCACAGAGGTCCTTAGTCTGGGTCTCATTAACATAAGGTCACTGTTCTCAAAAGCATTGTTAATGATCTAATTATTGATCATCACTTAGATATGATTGGGTTATGTGAAACCTGGCTTAAACGTACAGCTGTCCTCCCCTTAAATGAGGCCTTCTCACCAGCGTACACATTTAGCCACATCCCTCGTGATGCAAAGCAAGGCAGGAGTGCTGTTCTTATTTATAAATCTAGGTTTAGCTTATTAGCTGTTAGGGGTCACAAACAAAACTCATTTCATCATCTGATTCTCCACTCTGCCCACAATGTTACGTATTGCCAAGGTCAGAATCAAATCAAATCAATTTTATTTATATAGCGCCAAATCACAACAGTTGCCCCAAGGCGCTTTATATTGCAAGGCAAAAGCCATACAATAATTACAGAAAAATTCCAACGGTCAAAACGACCCCCTATGAGCAAGCACTTGGTGACAGTGGGAAGGAAAAACTCACTTTTAACAGGAAGAAACCTCCAGCAGAACCAGGCTCAGGGAGGGGCAGTCTTTTGCTGGGACTGGTTGGGGCTGAGGGGAGTGAATCAGGAAAAAGACATGCTGTGGAAGACAGAAGAGATCAGTCACTAATGATTAAATGCAGAGTGGTGCATACAGAGCAAAAAGAGAAAAAAACACTCAGTGCATCATGGGAACCCCCCAGCAGTCTAAGTCTATAGCAGCATAACTAAGGGATGGTTCAGGGTCACCTGATCCAGCCCTAACTATAAGCTTTAGCAAAAAGGAAAGTTTTAAGCCTAATCTTAAAAGTAGAGAGGGTGTCTGTCTCCCTGATCCGAATTGGGAGCTGGTTTCACAGGAGAGGAGCCTGAAAGCTGAAGGCTCTGCCTCCCATTCTACTCTTAAAAACCCTAGGAACTACAAGTAAGCCTGCAGTCTGAGAGCGAAGCACTCTATTGGGGTGATATGGTACTAAGAGGTCCCTAAGATAAGATGGGACCTGATTATTCAAAACCTTATAAGTAAGAAGAAGAATTTTAAATTCTGTTCTAGAATTAACAGGAAGCCAATGAAGAGGCCAATATGGGTGAAATACGCTCTCTCCTTCTAGTTTTTATTCTTCTATTCAGAAGAATAAAAATCAGCTGTATTACTTTGTCACTGTATATACGCCTCCTGGCCCATATTCTGAATTCTTCTGAATTTGGTGCCTTCATCTCTAACTTGTTAACTAGTGCAGTTAACATTCTGATCATTGGTGACTTTAACGTTCATATAAATAAGCCTTTTGATCCCCTCTGCAAATCATTTATGAAAATTTTGGATGCATTAGGATTTCGGCAATGCATTCAGGACTCGATGCACATTAGTGGAAATACCCTGGATTTGGTTCTTATACGTGGTATTGCTGTCACAAATATTGACATCATGCCTCTTACATCAGTGGTCTCTGATCACTCACTTAAGTTTACAGTTTTGCTGCCATGTTTACTGGAACAACAACTTTATTTATCACTGCAGCGATGCATCAACTCCTCAACTACGACTGAACTTGAAGCTAGACTGCTTGATCTCTTAGCTTCACATTTGGAAAATGCCCAATCAGTAGACAGTCTTGTGAATAGTATAAACTTGGGGCTCCAAACTACACTTGACAAGATTGTGCCACCTATATTAAAACCACACCCCCCAAAACAGTCACCTTGGTTCAGTGGTTACCTGCTTGAGCTCAAGCATAAGGCTGGAGGTCTAGAACGGAAGTGGTGTACAGTAGTTCAAAATTAGAAATATTCCACCTTGTGTGGCGTGATGCTATCGTAGACTATAAGCATACACTGTTGGCTACAAAGCGGACCTATTACTTATTTCATCAGTGTATAATGAACAACCAGCAATAAACTTTGAGTCTTATACTATCAAATGATTTCATTAAATGGACTTTGAGAACACCTTGGGACTGTATATAAGTGACAAGAAAACTGAATGTATTCATATTTGTCTCCAGACCTGCGCTGTGTATGACATCTACCTTTAAAGCTTTAAATAACAAAACATCTTAGAAAGTGAAACCTGTTTCCTCTGGTGTCTCATTTGTTCTGTGTTTTTATGTAATTTTCCTAACATATACAGTAGTGTTCAGAATAATAGTAGTGCTGTGTGACTAAAAAGATTAATCCAGGTTTTGAGTATGTTTCTTATTGTTACATGGGAAACAAGGTACCAGTAGGTTCAGTAGAGTCTCACAAATCCAACAAGACCAAGCATTCATGATATGCACACTCTTAAGGCTATGAAATTGGGCTATTAGTAAAAAAAAAGTAGAAAAGGGGGTGTTCACAATAATAGTAGCATCTGCTGTTGACGCTACAAACTCAAAACTATTATGTCCAAACTGCTTTTTTATCAATCCTGTGAATCACTAAACTAGTATTTAGTTGTATAACCACAGTTTTTCATGATTTCTTCACATCTGCGAGGCATTAATTTTGTTGGTTTGGAACCAAGATTTTGCTGGTTTACTAGTGTGCTTGGGGTCATTGTCTTGTTGAAACACCCATTTCAAGGGCATGTCCTCTTCAGCATAAGGCAACATGACCTCTTCAAGTATTTTGACATATCCAAACTGATCCATGATACCTGGTATGCGATATATAGGCCCAACACCATAGTAGGAGAAACATGCCCATATCATGATGCTTGCACCACCATGCTTCACTGTCTTCACTGTGAACTGTGGCTTGAATTCAGAGTTTGGGGGTCGTCTCACAAACTGTCTGCTGCCCTTGGACCCAAAAAGAACAATTTTACTCTCATCAGTCCACAAAATATTCCTCCATTTCTCTTTAGGCCAGTTGATGTGTTAGTTAGTTAGTTAGTTTATTAAGATCCCCATTAGCCACTGAAAATCAGTAGCTATTCTTCCTGGGGTCCTTTAAAATTCATTACGTTCATTTTTCAATACATACACATACATACACACACGCACACATACACACACTCCTTAAGTATGAAAGCCCATTGTTAACTCTAAACTCATGAATTTCCACTTCCATTAAAATCAAATCTGAAATCTAAATAATGTAACATACAAGAAAAAGTACAGCTCATTTGAAAAATGTACAAAAAATATAAAACTAAATAAATAAATTATATATATATATATATATAGACACACACACATTAGATCATTGTGTGAATAGGAAAAGTTTTAACTTCTTCTGAAACAACTTTTTGTTTGTTTCCAACACCAAAAAAGTAGGCAGCTACCATTGGGGAAAAAAACTTTATAGTCTCGATTACTTAAATAACTTTTAGTCCATTTTAAAGCCGATGACTCAAATCCATAGCAGCTTAATTCATTCAATAAAATATTGTGATCCAACACATCAAAAGCTGCACTTAAATCTAAGAATACAGTGCCTATGAGATTTTTATTATCAATTTCATGTAGCCAATAATCTGTTATTTGAGTGAGTGCAGTTGAAGTGGAATAACCTTTTTTATATGCATGCTGATAAATAGTATTTAGCCCATTAACTGAAAAATATAATTGGATTTGGTCATATGCTACCTTTTCCATAATTTTACTTAACATAGGTAATAAACTTATTGGTCTACTATTTTTACCTGATAATGGTTCCTTGTAGTTTTTAATAAGAGGAATTATTTTTGCAGCTTTCCACTGTGTGGGGAAAAATACCTTTAGTTAAACTTAAATTTATTATGTGAGAAACTGGTAAGTCAGTTATATGAGCCACCATTTTTATTAATTTAGTTTCAAGATTATCAAAAGCAGCTGGTTTATCCTTACTTTTTAGGAGTAATTCTTTAATTTGATTTTGTGTGACTTTATTCAACGTAAATTTGCTTTCTTTCTCCGTCATAATATACTTCCTTATTAGTTTATAAGAAATATTTTCGTCGTGTACTGGTCCCATGTCATTTCTTAATTTCTCAATTTTATCTTTAAAAAACTGACTCAAATAATTTGCAATTTGCAGTGTCTTTGGCGTAGTTAAATAAACACCATTTGATTCTAAATATGTAGCTGTTATTTTTTTCCTCCCTAATATCTCATTTAATATTCCCCACACTTTTGCAGGATCACATTTTGCATCTCCAATCTTACTCTGGTAATATAAATGTTTTTTCCTTTTATTCAATTTAGTCACATAATTTCTTAGTTTACGATATTTATTCCACTGAACTAGATTATTACTTTCCAGTGCTTCCTTTTTTGTTTTATTTCTTTCGGCCATATATTCCTTAAGTTCTTGATCTAATCACGGAGCAGAGATGTTTCTTACAGCTCGCTTTCTTATAGGAGCATGTTTGTCCATAACTTGTCATTAAGGTATTGAAAATCTCCACAGCTTTACTTGGGTCCTGTTCTTGTATTACTTCTGACCAGTTTATGCTTTGTACATCTGTATCAAAATCATCCTTGTTAAAATGCTTAAGAATTCGTTTGCTAATAACTTTTTGACCAGATTTAGGTACTTTTGTTTTTCTTATAATTGCAGTTAAATTGTGGTCACTGCAACCAACAGGAACAGAAATTGCCTCAGTGCATAATTCTGGAACATTTGTAAACATTAAATCAATTAGAGTTGCTGAACAGGTTCCATCAGCTTTTACATTTATTCTGGTGTATTTACTGACAAGTTGTGACAAATTACAGGTTTTAGCAGTTGAAGATTTATCTTTTAAAGCACAATTTTCAGCTTTGAAATCAATATTTAGGTCTCCTAAAAAATAAATTTCATTTCCTTTATCACATACACCATCTAACATTTCACATAGTTGGTCAAGATACATTACTGAAGCATTTGGTGGTCTGTAACAGCACCCAAGCAGCACAGGTTTTAAATGAGGTAATTGTAACTGAATCCACATAATTTCAATTCCTTGAATATTAAGATCATTTCGGATTTTAACTGGAATGTGGCTTTGAACCACCATTTAAATTTCGATCTAATCTATAAAAATTATATCCTTATATACTTAAAGAGGAGCTGTTAATAGTTGAGTCCAGATGGGTTTCTGACAACGCAAATACATATAAATTATACTAGTGTTAAATTAAAAACTTCATTCACTTTATTCCTTAAACTGCACACATTCAAATGAGCTATTTTAAATCCTTTTTGATCTAACATAAAATTCATCCAGTGTTCTTGCTATAATTTTACTTTTAATGTTACATAGAGCTTTCATAACAAACACTGATAATCACACATCCATTCAACCACACACACACTCACACATAAATTCACCATGTAATGAAAACAAATATCAACTGAGCTATGTCTGCTCTGAATATATAAATAATAATAATAAAAAACATATAGGCTTTTATAACTAAGGTTGATTACTTCCATCATCAAAATTAGTCCTTAACTTATATTTCCATATCAAGGATCAAAGATTAAGTGCCTCCTGTGCTCGGTCCTAATAGACCTAGGCCCATTAGTCCTGTATGTCCCGACATGTGTCCTCGTCCCCACTTGTCTTGAGTTTATCCTGTTTTCGACTGTGTATTTCCAGCCGCTCTGCTTTATCTTTAAGTTCCACATTGACTTTACGCAGCCCCTCACACACCATCTCCAACTGTGCCACTCGCTCCTCCATTGTCGATAAAGTTTCGTCCACTTCATCACGCCTTTTTACACAACCAGAAATGTCATCTTTGATATGTTTATATTGAGATAGCACCACACTTATCTCTTCTCTTATTATAGTGTGGATCAGATCAGCCAGTTCAGTACAGAGCACCTGTTGCTGCTTCGTCATGCGCCATGGCTTGTTGTGTCTCACTTTCTGCCTCTCCTTCGCTTGCTTTAAGCTGCAACCTTTGCTTTTTCGGCGACATGGTAATGAGGAATATGTCTTGTGTTGATATTGAGATTTTTAAGTCACTTTGCCTAGTTTAAGAGCCTTAATTTCACCAATTTACCAGAGCTTGGCATCTTCGCCGTGTTCTCAGCTGCTGCACATGCTCAACTCAACTACTTGTTGATGTGTTCTTTGGCAAATTGTAACCTCTTCTGCACATGTCTTTTATTTAACAGAGGGACTTTGCGGGGGATTCTTGCAAATAAATTAGCTTCACACAGGCGTCTTCTGTCACAGCACTTACAGGTAACTCCAGACTGTCTTTGATCATCCTGGAGCTGATCAGTGGGTGAGCCTTTGCCATTCTGTTTATTCTTCTATCCATTTTGATGGTCGTTTTCCATTTTCTTCCACGCGTCTCTGGTTTTTTTGTCCATTTTAAAGCATTGGAGATCATTGTAGATGAACAGCCTATAATTTTTTGCACCTGCGTATAGGTTTTCCCCTCTCCAATCAACCTTTTAATCAAACTATGCTGTTCTTCAGATCAATGTCTTGAACGTCCCATTTTCCTCAGGCTTTCAAAGAGAAAAGCATGTTCAACAGGTGCTGGCTTCATCCTTAAATAGGGGACACCTGATTCACACCTGTTTGTTCCACAAAATTGACAAACTCACTGACTGAATGCCACACTACTATTATTGTGAACACCCCCTTTTCTACTTTTTTTTTTACTAATACCCCAATTTTATAGCCTTAAGAGTGTGAATATCATAAGTACTTGGTCTTGTTGGATTTGTGAGAATCTACTGAATCTACTGGTACCTTGTTTCCCATGTAACAATAAGAAATATACTCAAAACCTGGATTAATCTTTTTAGTCACATAGCACTACTATTATTCTGAACACTACTGTACCAACAAAACTGTTTAAGGACCTGTGGTCCACTCTTGGGCCGACTGTGCTGGAAATTATTAATCTTTCTTTAACTTCTGAATCTGTTCCTAAATGTTTCAAATCTGCAGTGATTAAACCATTACTTAAGAAACTTAATCTTGACCCTAGTGTATTGAAAAAGTATCAGCCGATATCAAATCTATCAATTTGTTCTAAAATTCTGGAAAAAGTGGTTTCATGGCAGCTTGAGGACTATCTTACTGAGAATAATCTCTTTGAGCCACTGGATTCAGACACCACTACAGTTCTGGTGCTGTTAGATCTCAGTGCTGCATTTGATACTGTGGATCATCATATTCTACTTGATAGACTGGAAAATCATTTTGGGATTACTGGGAGTGCCCTTGTATGGTTGATGTCATACCTGACTAGTCGTTCTCACTGTTCTCACTATATAGCACCTCTTAGTTGCATATTGTGGCGTTTTGGGATTACCTATCACTGCTATGCTGATGATACTCAGTTATACATGCTGATAACTGCTGGTAATCTCGTTCACATAAAATCCTTAGAAGATTGCCTTGCATTAGTGAGAAGTTGGATGTCTAGAAACTTACTACTTTTAAACTCTGAAAAGACTGAAATGATGGTTCTTGGTCCAGTGAGACATCGGCATCAGTTTGACCAGTTAACGCTCAGTCTTGGCTCGTGTGTCATACATCACACTGACAAAGTGAGGAACCTTGGGGTAAGTTTTTATCCTATGTTGTCCTTTGACCTCCACATTAGAGATATTATGAGGACTGCTTTTTTTCCACCTGTGAAATATAGAGAAGATTTGTTCCATCCTGTCTGTGGCTGTTGCTGAGACCATGATCCATGCATTTATCTCTTCTAGACTGGACTATTGCAATGTTCTATTTTCTGGTTTGCCACAGTCCAGCATTAGGGGTCTAAAATTGGTTCAAAATGCTGCAGCCAGACTTTTGACATGAAGCAGAAAGTTTGACCACATTACACCTATTTTGGCATCTCTTCACTGGCTTCCTGTCCCAGTGAGACCAGATTTTAAGGTTCTGCTACAAGTCTATGAAATTATTCACGGACTGGCACCTCCCTACCTAGCTGACCTAATTAAACCTTACGTACCGACCTGGGCTTTACGTTCTCAGGGTGCAGGACTACTTAGTGTCCCTAAGGTGAATAAGAAGTCTGTGGGTCACAGAACTTTCTCTTATCGTGCCCCTGCTGTGTGGAATGATCACCCTGCATCAGTAACACAGATTCTGTGGAGACTTTCAAGTTCAGACTTAAGACGCACTTATTTTCCCTTTCGTATGGCAGCATACTGGTATAGTATGTTTCTACACTTTCACTCTTTTAATTCATTTTATTAGTAATTGGAGCGGGCCGCGGCCTCATCTTTATCTAAATTCTGGGTCATTTAGTGAAGTTTAGGGCTAGTGGCCGGTGATCACCTTAGTATTTCTTCTTTTTTTCTTGTTTAATGCTGACAGATTATACTGTATTTTTTTTGTCTTTCTGATGCCTGATTCTGTTTTTTCTCTCTGTTTAAGGTGCAGCTCCATCCAGAGATGGGTGTGGTATTTGTGCTGGAGACCCTCCTGTCCTGTGCACCAACAGCATTTCCTGTATATATGTGTTTTGTGAATCATTCTGTAGTTTGTCTGTATCTTGGTCCAAGCAGAGGGTCACCCCTTTGAGTCTGGTCTGCTTGAGGTTTTTTCCTCAGAGGGAGTTTTTTTCTTATCACTGTTGCTCTTGGGGTTAGTAAGGTTAGACCTTACTTGTGTGACGCACCTTGAGGCAATTGGCACTATATAAATGAAAATTAATTGAGATTCAATTGAATTATTCTGTTTTATTGTGTACAGCACCTTGGTCAATCCCGGTTGTTTTAAATGTGCTCTATGAATAAAGTTTGATTTGAATTTAGTTGAGATAACAAAGTAAAACATCTTAAGTCATTCAATAATCAGTTTGAACCACAAACAAGGCGAAATTCAGTGACACTTTGAAATGACCAATGCACAGTGAACACATCAGCTAGCAGCTCGTGTAGCCGTGGCGCTCTGATCGCTTCCTCGTCTTTTATGATGAAATAATGCTGAATTTATGTGGAAATTAATGTTGTAGAAAAGCTTCAGATATGTCGCTGACATAAATGATGACTGGAGGCAGTTTGAAGCAGAAACGAGGTGATTATCAGTGAACCGCGGCTGATGACGCATGCGCAGTGAAGGCAGGGTGGACCGATTTTTTTAAGGGGACCGTTTGGTCGGTGACACCCGCTCTTTGTGCCACAACAATTAATTAACTTATTTTAAAAGTTGAAAGTGTCACAGCGCCTCATTCATTCACAGACATCAGCCGACTCTTCAGCATTCTGCACACCATGAAAATAAATCCCTTGATCCACCACCACAAACTGTGTGTGGATTACGTGTGGAGGGGGTGGGGCTGTGCTCATTGACTTGTATATTGACAACTACATGCTCCACCTTCCAGACAGAAGGGTTCTGCCAGTGGTGGAAACGTACTGACCCGAACTGCTCAGTGGAAATGAGGCATATCTGGACTTGTGCTTATTCTGAAACACCCCCACACGGTGTCTTTGATAGGTGGGAGGGCGTGGCTTGGAGCCGCCACAAGCAGAGTGAACTGAAGATGTGTGTAATATGAGATGTGTGTGTGTGTGTGTGTGTGTGTGTGTGTGTGTGTGTGTGTGTGTGTGTGTGTGTGTGTGTGTGTGTGTGTGTGTGTGTGTGTGTGTGTGTGTGTGTGTGTGTGTGTGTGTGTGTGTGTGTGTGTGTGTGTGTGTGTGTGTGTGTGTGTGTGCGCGTGTGTGTGTGTGTCCAAAGCCCTGCCCCCTCCTATCCCGCCCCCTCTCTGTCCTCTCTTTGGCAGCCTGATCAACCTGCTACAATGTGACGTCCTTCTGGCTGTAGAGGGCGCTGTGCTGCAGTGGGCCACAGAACCCACCGGGGGAGGCTGGACAGAGTCCATGCTGCAGAGGGTAATGAGCTGTGTGTGTGTGTGTGTGTGTGTGTGTGTGTGTGTGTGTGTGTGTGTGTGTGTGTGTGTGTGTGTGTGTGTGAGAGAAACAGGTTCTGTCTGTAAAAGCAGGTTGAATCCTGTCAGGTTTGTCAATCGGGTTTTTCTGAGATCCTGTTCCTGTCCAGTTTCGTGCTGTCAGTGTTTTTATCTTTGGCGTCGGTGTGCAGCAGCTGCTGTCACAGCAACAGCAAAACTTTCTCTCATCCTCCAATTGGAAACATCAAAACATCTTCCACCCACCAATATGCAGATGCAGGATCAGTCTGTTTTTGGGATCATCTGAGTCATATTCCTGGAGAGTCGAACCGTTTGAGTCAGACAGATTCAGTTTGTTGGTGCAGCCTTATCACCCCAAGAAGCTGCACAAGTTCAAACCTCACCCAGCCCAACCAGGGACAGTAGTCAGGAAAACCCCCCAGAGCAGACGTGACACACCTGGTCATTGTCTTTGGGAAGTCCAGTCCAAGTCTACAAACAGTTCTGATGGAGGGAGCTGAGGTGGAGGCTGTGGATTCCTACAAGTACCTCAGGCTGTGGCTAGACAGCAAACTGGACTGGACGACCCACATTAACCACCTGTACAGGAAGGACAGAGCAGCCTGGACTTCCTGAGGAGGTTGTGGTCATTTAACATCTGCAGGAAACTCCTGTGGATGTTCTACCAATCCATAGTAGCCAGCATCATCTTTTACAGCGTGGTGCGCTGGGGGGGGGACACATCCAGGCTGGACAAACTGATCAGGTGGGCTGGCTCTGTGGTTGGTATGAAGCTGGACTCTCTGGTGACGGTGGCAGAGAAGAGAACACTGGACAAACTGCTGGACATTATGGATGATGTCAGTCAGCCTCTGCACACCGTCATCAGCAACCAGAGGAGCCTCTTCAGCCACAAACTGCTGCTTCCCAAGTACAGGACCAACAGACTGAGAAACTCTTTTGTCCCTCATGTCCATCAACTCCTCACTCAGGGGGAGGAGGAGGAACAGGAAGACAGAGGACGGGAAGGAGAGGAACAGTAGTAGCCAGTAAACCAGGATTGATCAGTATGTCTGCTATTTATATTAGGGCTGAAACGATTAGTAAATCGAATAATTCAATTACAAAAAATGTTTGAGGCAAATTCTGTGCCTCCAAGCTCCATTTACGTTGTAGTACATATGTTAGGCCTGTGTGTGGCGCTGTAACATCCCCAGATAAAACCAGAAGACGATTCGAGCATGCGCATAAACTGTGTAAGAGCTAATCAATGTAGCACCAAAAGCTACATCTTTCCAACACGACACATGGAGTAAAATGAAGCCTTTTAAGGGAAAGAGGGTCCACGCTGAACATCTGAAACAGACTGACTGCACATTTAAAGGGAAGCAGTGTGTTTGTGTATTTTAAAAACACACTGTGTTGTCCGCTCGGCCGGGTCCCCACAGTTAAAGTTTGCTGTTTGCCCGACGGCCGGCTGCTGTGTCTCTCTGCCCGGTGTGAGGGCCTCCACACCGGGCAGAGAGACAGCTCCGTCTCCAGACACACTGACAGTCTCTGGAAGAAGTCCACTCATTCTTCTGTGTTTTGCTCAGACTGTTACTGAGTGTTTCAGTTTTTAATTGTTGCTTTTTAGGCAACACACGACACTTCACAAACACGGTAACTTAAATAAAATAATCATAAAAAACTGAGTGTGAGGCTGCATGTTCAACCTCCAGCTGAAATGCATCTACTGAATTGCAGAGAAAGAGGATTAAAAAAAAATCATGCAGGGACCCAGTCCATCAACCTTAAAAAAAAAAACAACAAAAAACCCTGAAAAATGCTTAAATTTTACAAGTTGGGATAAAAAACAAGACACAAAGCTACGTCCCATCACCATTTCAGCAAAAAGTCAAGACTTTTTTGGCGCAGCGACATTGTGCCATTGCTTAGGGAGAGCCCTGGTCTATTGATGTTTAAGAAGACAAAAGTACTTATTATCTGATGGCTCAATTAATCGCCAGAATAATCAGTAGAATACTCGATTACTAAAAATAATTGATAGCTGCAGCCCTAATTTAGATTTGCAAATTGTTTCTTTTTTTTTCCCCTTTTGATCTGTGTGCTTCTTACCCTGTGTGCTGCTGGAACCTCATTTTCCCTGAGGGAGTCTTCCTAAGGGATCAGTAAAGTTCTATCTAATCAAATCTAACCTCTGAGAGGTAGCTTTGTTCCTGGTCCCTGATTGGCTGGTTGTTTGATGCTGTGTGTGTCCTCAGGTGTTCCACCTGATGGGTATGGCTCTGCTGGAAGAACAGCAGCAGCTGGAGAATGTCAGTGGAGACGATGACATCACCTTCACCTACACTACCAAGATCACACGTCAGTACACACCTGATTACGTGTGTGTGTGTCAGAGTGTGTGTAGTTTTTCATGTTCCAATCTGTGTGTGTGTGTTCTCAGGTCTAGGAGAAGCTTGTAGTTCATCAGGAAGTCTTCTGGCCCTGCTGGAGAGGCTGCAGGCTGCTCCTCACCTGGAGGTCCATAAAGACATGATCACATGGATCTTCAAGGTACCAGAACATGTGTAACCTGTAGTTTATAGCTGAGCCTTTAAGTCATGGTTATGCTGTCATCAGCACTGCTGATGTGGTCTTGAGCTCCGTCACCAGCTCCTCCAGTGGAGCACATCAGCCTGCATGAACAAATCAGCAACACCTGACATGAGGATGATCTCTCTGAGTGTGGTTCTGACATGTGCTCAGACGTAGAGCTGTTAGTGTGACAGCGGCGTCATCCTGAACAGCTGCTGGATTCATGGCAGGTCGACAGTCAGGTCACGATGATGGAGCACTCTTAAAGATGGACGTCATCACACTTCTGTCTGATGCCTCCACTTTATCGTGCTGAGGTTCTATTGGACCTTCAGAGTGAATCTGTAATTCTTAAATGACTTGAAGGTGTATGTAAACCTTTGTCCACAGCTGTGTGTGTGTGTGTGTGTGTGTGTGTGTGTGTGTGTGTGTGTGTGTGTGTGTGTGTGTGTGTGTGTGTGTGTGTGTGTGTGTGTGTCCGCAGATGGTGGCAAACATCAAAACCATTCGAGAATGTTCAGCCTCAAACTCTGCTGTGACCGTCAGCCGGGACCACGTGGAGGAGGTACGGCGTGCCGACGCAACATTAAAATCACACCGTCTCAAACGTATGACAGTTTCTGCTCTGTGACTCTCCTGGTGGAGAAACACGTCCTCACACGGTGGAATCAGGCTGAACACAACGAGTGAGGACAGGGAAATGTGGGATGAGCTGCTTGGTCTTCCACCACTGGGACCTGGACTCAGATAACCATCAGAAAATGAATGAATGAATGAATCTGATGTTTTTCCCCACATTGTGCAGCTCTACGGTGGTGTTGTATCTTCTGACTTGGAGCTGAGTGCTGGTTCTGACCTCTTGCAGATGGTGAGAGACAAAGACAAGGCTGAGAGGAAGAGAAAGGCGGAAATGGCTCAGCTGAGGAGGGAGAAGATCATGGCTCAGATGTCTGAGATGCAGAGACATTTTATCAATGAGAACAAAGAGCTGTTTGAGGAGAGTCTGGATGATGTGCAGAACTCCTCCTCGTCCACAGCAGGAGACGACAGGTACAGATGTCTGTTGGTGTCTCCAGCCATCGGTGGCGTGATCACATGCTGAAGCGTGTTTGGTCTCTTCTGCCCCAGTCCTCCGGTTTCGGAGCCGTCCTGCATGTCCCGGGTTTGTGTTGGTCCCAGGAGGTCGGGTGGAGGTGAGCGCTGTCAGGTGGTGACGTGCATCCTGTGCCAGGAGGAGCAGGAAGTCAGAGCTTACGGAAGGGCCATGGTACTGGCCACTTTCATCCAGAGGTCAACTGTCCAGTCTAAAAATCGCAGCCGACCCCTTCCTGACCTAGGTGGGTGGAGCCACAGTTTGCAGTGACTGTTGAGTGGTTGTGTTTTTCTGTGTTTATCATGAGGCCTGACTGTGTTTGCAGAACATCACGATCCTCTCTTCATGCACCCTGACCTGGCTCTGGGCATTCACACTGCAAGCTGTGGTCACGTCATGCACTCCACCTGCTGGCAGAGGTACGCTACTGCGTGCAGAACCTCCACACACCTGGTTCTCATTTACACACAAATGTCACGTTCCAGCAGAGCAAACGGTGTCCCGAGGACGTGAAGCGGCAGAACTCTGAGCCCGCTCCTCTCACCCTGCAGGTATTTTGAGGCAGTGCAGCAGAAGGAGCAGCGGCGTCAGCAACGTCTGCGAGGTCACACGAGCTACAGCGTGGAGAACGGAGAGTTTCTGTGTCCGCTGTGTGAATGTCTAAGTAACAGCGTCATACCGCTGCTGCCTGCCGCACACGCCACTGACAGCAGGCACGCGCGCACACACACACACACACACACACACACACACACACACACACACACACAGCCGTGCAACACGTCTGCTTCTACAAACACACTCGTTCATCAGTCCTCTCCAACCCCCCCCCAGTGTCAGTCATCCCAGTCTGGAGGCGTGGCTGAAGGTGACCAGCCAGCAGATGGCAGCGCTGCACTCTACACACAGGAAGCACTCTAATGGTAAGTCACTGCCACCTGTCAGTCATTTAGAGGGCGGGGCCTCAGTCACTACACTTACCTCTACATTTGTTGTGCATTTCAGAAGCAGCAGAGGGGGCGGAGCCTCTTGGTCCTGAAGGATTCCAAGTTGACTTCACTCCACTGTGAGTCCATCTGAGCATTGGTTCTGTGTTGATGTCAAACAGCAGCAGTGCTGCTCAGACAGTGTTTGTGCATGAAGTCACCTGACAAAGTATCGTTTTAAGGCATCAAAAGAATTTTCTTTGGCACTGCTGTAATCTTACTTATCAGCCTTTAAATAGGGGATTCACGATCAGTTTGTATTGTCTCAAAAAAATTAGTAAGTTCTCCTGAGGGGTCAATTTTCAAAAGAACAGACGGCCTTGAACTACTGACGGCAGCGACAGTTGTCGTCATACAGAGCATCCAGAGAGTATTCACAGCGCTCCACTTATTCCACATTTTATGTCACTGCCTTATTCCAAAATGGAGTAAACTCATTTTTTCACTCAAAAGTCTACTCACACCAACACCCCATGATAACATAAAAAATGTTTTTTAGAAATTTTTGCAAATTTCTTAAAAATAAAAAACTAAGAAATCACATGTCCATAAGTATTCGCAGCCTTTGCTCAGTACTTTGTTGATACACCTTTGGCAGCAATTACAGCCTCAAGTCTTCCTGAATATGATGCCACAAGCTTGGTGCACCTATCTTTGGGCAGTTTGTTCCATTCCTCTTTGCAGCACCTCTCAAGCTCCATCATGTTGGATGGGGAGCGTCGGTGTACAGACATTTTCAGATCTCTCCAGAGATGTTCAGTCAGATTCTGGACTCTGGCTGGGCCACTCAAGGACATTCACAGAGTTGTCCTGAAGACACTCCTTTGATATCTTGGCTGTGTGCTTAGGGTCATTGTCCTGCTGAAAGATGAAGCGTCGCCCCAGTCTGAGGTCCAGAGCGCTCTGGAGCAGGTTTTCATCCAGGATGTCTCTGTACATTGCTGCATTCATCTTTCCCTCAATCCTGACTACAACCCCTGGCAGAAATTATGGAATCACCGGCCTCAGAGGATGTTCATTCAGTTGTTTAATTTTGTAGAAAAAAAGCAGATCACAGACATGACACAAAACTAAAGTCATTTCAAGTGGCAACTTTCTGGCTTTAAGAAACACTATAAGAAATCAAGAAAAAAAGATTGTGGCAGTCAGTAACGGTTACTTTTTTAGACCAAGCAGAGGAAAAACATATGGAATCACTCAATTCTGAGGAAAAAATTATGGAATCACCCTGTAAATTTTCATCCCCAAAACTAACACCTGCATCATATCAGATCTGCTCATTAGTCTGCATCTAAAAAGGAGTGAACACACCTTGGAGAGCTGTTGCACCAAGTGGACTGACATGAATCATGGCTCCAACACGAGAGATGTCAATTGAAACAAAGGAGAGGATTATCAAACTCTTAAAAGAGGGTAAATCATCACGCAATGTTGCAAAAGATGTTGGTTGTTCACAGTCAGCTGTGTCTAAACTCTGGACCAAATACAAACAACATGGGAAGGTTGCTAGTAGACCAAGGAAGACATCAAAGCGTCAAGACAGAAAACTTAAAGCAATATGTCTCAAAAATCGAAAAATGTACAACAAAACAAATGAGGAACGAATGGGAGGAAACTGGAGTCAACGTCTGTGACCGAACTGTAAGAAACCGCCTAAAGGAAATGGGATTTACATACAGAAAAGCTAAACGAAAGGCATCATTAACACCTAAACAGAAAAAAACAAGGTTACAATGGGCTAAGGAAAAGCAATTGTGGACTGTGGATGACTGGATGAAAGTCATATTCAGTGATGAATCTTGAATCTGCATTGGGCAAGGTGATGATGCTGGAACTTTTGTTTGGTGCCTTTCCAATGAGATTTATAAAGATGACTGCCTGAAGAGAACATGTAAATTTCCACAGTCATTGATGATATGTGGCTGCATGTCAGGTAAAGGCACTGGGGAGATGGCTGTCATTACATCATCAATAAATGCACAAGTTTACGTTGATATTTTGGACAATTGAAAGGATGTTTGGGGATGATGAAATCATTTTTCAAGATGATAATGCATCTTGCCATAGAGCAAAAACTGCAAAAACATTCCTTGCAAAAAGACACATAGGGTCAATGTCATGGCATAGGGTCAGTGTCAACGAGCAGATCTGATTTGATGCAGGTGTTAATTTGGGGGATGAAAATTTACAGGGTGATTCCATGATTTTTTCCTCAGAATTGAGTGATTCCATATTTTTTCCCTCTGCTTGGTCTAAAAAAGTAACCGTTACTGACTGCCACAATCTTTTTTTCTTGATTTCTTATAGTGTTTCTTAAAGCCAGAAAGTTGCCATTTGAATTGACTTTAGTTTTGTGTCATGTCTGTGATCTGCTTTTTTTCTACAAAATTAAACAACTGAATGAACATCCTCCGAGGCCGGTGATTCCATAATTTTTGCCAAGGGTTGTAGTCTCCCAGTTCCTGCTACTAAAAAACATCCCCACAGCATGATGCTGCCACCACCATGCTTCACTGTAGGGATGGTGCCTGGTTTCCTCCAAACATGACGCCAAAGAGTTCAATCTTTGTCTCATCAGACCAGAAAATTTTGTTTCTCCAGGTCTGAGAGTCCTTCAGGTGCCTTTTGTCAAACTCCAAGTGGGCTGCAATGTGTCTTTTACTAAGGAGTGGCTTCTGTCTGGACACTCTACCATACAGACCTGATTGGTGGATTGCTGCAGAGATGGTTGTCCTTCTGGAAGGTTCTCCTCTCTCCACAGAGAAATGCTGGACCTCTGACAGAGTGACCATTGGGTTCTTGGTCACCTCCCTGACTAAGGTCTTTCTCCCCCGATTGCTCAGTTTAGACAGGTGTCCAGCTCTAGGAAGAGTCCTGGTGGATCTGAACTTCTTCCATTTACAGATGATGGAGGCCACTGTGCTCATGGGGACCTTCAATGCAGCAGAAATGTTTCTGTACCCTTCCCCAGATTTGTGCCTTGAGACAATCCTGACAATCTGACAATTCCTCAGACAATTCCTTTGACTTCATGCTTGGTTTGTGCTCTGACATAAACTGTGGGACCTTATATGTAGACAGATTAGTGTCTTTCCCAAACATGTCCAGTCAACTGAATTGACCCCAGGTGGACTCCAGTTAAGCTGAAGAAACATCTCAAGGATGATCAGTGGAAACAGGAGGCACCTGAGCTTCATGGCTGTGAATACTTATGGACACATGATTTCTTAGTTGTTTTTTTTTGTTTGTTTGTTTGTTTTTTAATAAATTTGCAAAAAATCAAACAAAAAACATTTTTTCCACATTGTCATTATAGGGTTTTGTGTGTAGAAATTTGAGGAAAAAAATGAATTTCATCCATTTTGGATTAAGGCTGTAACATAATCAAAATGTGGACACGCAACTCATACCCAGCATCGAACGTGCTGCTCTCTTCGCCGGGCTTCTTGCATCCAAGCTACCCGGAGCAAGTGTGTTGGCTTTGCCATTATACAGGGCTCCCTGTATAGGCCATAGTAAACGGCATCTGCTTGGACACACACTACAACAGAGGGAAGAGTGTCAGGTCCGAAGTAGTTATGAGTGCCATAAATCTGGGATGTGAGGAGATGTTCTCACAACTGCACAGTGTGTCCATACACTGGAGAGAGGAGGCCAGGGGCATCAGGAGTAGACATGCGCCGAGAACCGGTTTCACGGGATACCGCAGTATGAAAAAGCCACGGTATCAAAACCACTAATATTTTCCGTTATAGCGTCCCTGCAGTATTCTTTATTTATTTATTTGACAGGGACAATGCAATCATAGTTACAAAACAAAGTTTGCAGCTGATGCCAATCACCCAGAGTATAGCTTCTGCTCATTTTCAACTCCTGTCCCTGGTTGAGCTTTTCCACACTAACAAGACATCATCTAAAATACAAATTAATTTACATGAAAACATTTCATCTATAAATAACAGTTCAAAAGTTCATCACTCACTCATTCATTCACACTCTCACACATGGGTGCAGTTTTGGTTTATTTTAAGCCAAGATTTAAGTTTGGATGAGAGCAATTTAATCTCGCTGATGGACTTCATTTCTGTGGGCAATGAGTTCCAGAGTTTACAGGCTTTATTAAGAAAAGGCCGACTGTCCAAATGATGTTCTACACTTGGGGATTGTAGAGTTGTGGTTTAAGTTGCCTCGTGTTGTCCTGCTGCTGCTTGGTCTCTGCACAACTATAGTAACAAAAAATCATTTGAGAAAGCACAAATTACTGAAACTATCAAAATTTATTAAATTATACTTGAGAATTTGACAGTGGTGAAAACGGATAGGTTTTCTGTTCATAAGTTTCATAGCTTGATTATAAAGTGAGCCAATGCGCTTTGTAGCTAAGGGAGCTGCCTGGGTCCATGCAGTCATGCAGTAGGATATATGTGAAAACATCATTCCATGCATGTACAGCAGGGCTGCCCGGTTTGGAATGTAATATATGATAGGTTTAAAACAATTTAGGTTTTTTTGTATTGTTTTCGATATCTTCTTTATGTGTCCATCAAATTGTAGTTGTGAATCAAGAACTAAACTTAAATATTTAGTTTCTTTTACCCATTGTATGTTATTATTTTGCAAAAGTATTTGAAAATTCTGTTCTAAATTTTGTGTTTTGATGGAAAAACACATGGCAAGTGTTTTAGTGAGATTAGGAACCAATTCATTTTTGAAAAGCCACAGACTAACCTTAGCCATGCATGCAAATAAAACGGCTGCAGCTTGCTCTGGTGTCTTTGCGGGAGCATAAAAAACAGCATCATCCACATAAAGTTGACAGTGGACACCACAACAAATCAAAGGCAGATCATGTATGAAGAGACCAAACAGCAATGGTCCTAGTATGGAGCCCTGAGGTATGCCCATCCAGATGTTTATGAGAGATGACTTTTCGTGGGCAGAGCCTCTTGCTCCTGAAGGTAGCAAGCAGCTGTTCCCGATCCTGATCGGGTTATGAGAATTCTTGACAGGCAAAGTGGAGGCGTGCACCTCTGTCTGCAAACAGGCAGCTAACGTTAGCTAGCTCTGCATCATGGCTGAAGGAGGAGAAGCCTGCACTGAACTTTTTCCTCAGTCTAAAAGGACCAAGTTGGCTTTTTCATTTTATTTTCCACGGAATAGCCCTTCAAACCAAAAATAGTGGCAACAAAGCACCGTAGCTATGGCCTGTGTCGGACGCGGAGCGATTCAAGATACCCGCAAAGGATTACATGGAAGGAGTAAACTTTATCCCATCTTTGAAACCACTGAGAAGTACAAGCAGTGGACCCGACTCGTGCTTGTGGTCAACCAAATTTCTCCCACAAACATGTCAACAAGATGCAAGCCTGAATCCTTGACAGTGTAACAAAATTCCTGTTTACCTGGTTTAGGGCAGAGATTGTAGACACTGGGGACACATTTACAGTGGGGCCAAAAAGTATTTAGTCAGTCTCTGATTGTGCCAGTTCTCCTGCTTAGAAAGATGAGAGAGGCCTGTAATTTTCATCATAGGTACAATTCAACTATGAGAGACAAAATGAGGAAAATAATCCAGGAAATCACATTGTAGGATTTTTAAAGAATTTATTTGTAAATTATTGTGGAAAATAAGTATTTGGTCAATAACAAAAGTTCAACTCAATACTTTGTAACATAATCTTTGTTGGCAATGACAGAGGTCAAATGTTTCCTGTAAGTCTTCACCAGGTTTGCACACACTGTAGCTGGTATTTTGTCCCATTCCTCCATGCAGATCTCCTCTAGAGCAGTGATGTTTTGGGGCTGTCACTGGGCAACATGGACTTTCAACTCCCTCAGCAAATATTCTATGGGGTTGAGGTCGTCTGGAGACTGTCTTGTCCACTCCAGGACCTTGAAATGCTTTTTACGGAGTTCATTCTTCCTTTAACACGGATCAGACACTGGGTGCACATTTAGGGCAGAGATTGTAGACACTGGGGGCACATTTAGGGCAGAGATTGTCAAATGGGGTGGGCAGGGTGCGAGTCATCTCCTGGGATGGCCTTGGTTCTCCTCAGGAAGCAGGATGTAGCGATGGTTTCCGATGGTAAAGGGCAGCTGATGATCTTTTGGGCAGTGTTTATGACCCTCTTTACCGCCTTCCTGTCCTTGGCTCTGGAGCCTGCGTACCACACATCCAGACAGTATGTCAGTATGATCTCCACGAGGAGTAATAGAAGGCCAGCAGCTGCTTTGTGTCCAGGTTGCTCTTCGTGGGGACACACAGGATGTGTAGCCACTGCTGAGCCTTCTTAACCAGAGCCCTGATGTTGGAGGTCCAGGTGTGGTCTCCGGAGATGTGGGTTCCCAGAGACCTGAAGGTGGTTACAGGGGGGTCCTGTCTGTTATTCCTGAAGTCCATAGTGAGTTCTTTTGTCTTATGAACGTTCAGGGTTAGGTTGTTCTCTGAGCACCAGAGCGACAGATTCTCCACCTCAGCCCTGTACGCTGTCTCATCCCCGTCACAGATGAGTCCAACCACTGTGGTATCATCTGCATATTTTTTGTGATGTGGTTGGTTGGGTGAGTTGGAGAGCAGTCGAAGGGGCACAGGGCGTACAGTAGAGGGCATCATGCATCACATCAAGGAAAGGCACCTTGACACTTGCACAGATTTAACCCCTGCACTGCTGTGCAATTCGTTGTTCCAGTGCGTTCAGCTTTGTTTGCTGGATACCGTGTTTTGTGCCGTTGGATGCTGCGTTATATAAAATAATTATTTTGTAGCGTATTAATCATTTGCTCTCAGAACTTGCCTGATGAAACCACCTCTAATCACTCCCAGAATCACAGAGGGATTATCTGCAGCTTTTCTCCTGTGCTTCATGAGGGGCAGTAAACATTAGGAATCATCTCAAAGGTAATTATTTATAATATTTATATTGTAATGGATTGGTAAAACAGTCGCATTTTCTTTCTTTCTGATGAGTTAGATCATGTGTTGTTGGGCAGTATGAACTTCATATCTCCTCTGGAAGACCATGACACATACTGTTCTTTCAGGGTTCTCCCCACAAATCTTTAGTATAGTGGTGCTGTTGGCAATTACTGCCCAAGGCGGTGTGTTGTGAGTATTTTGACTGGTTTTAGATGCATTGAAAGCAAGAATAATAGACAACTAGGACTGCAAGCAGTCGTATACGGGCCCTCGTTCCGCGTGACCGCCTACCCAGGTCAACGCGTCCCCTTGTTACCAGATGTGGGCATGTGCGTACAGGGGCAACTACTCATCACACACTTCAAATTTCAAGCAAATCACACAGTGCATGAAGGAGTTATGACATGTTGATAGTTCATGCACTAGGGGGCGCTCAATGTACAAACAGAGGGGCTGGGTGTGTTCAGGGGCCAACTGTCATCACACGTGAAGTTTCAAGTCGATCAGGCAAAGCATGAAGGAGTTATCATGACTTGATGTTCCATTTCCTCACCACATAAAATTACCTCGGTGGGATCTTAGGCAGAAAATCCCCGACAGTCTGGTGCTGTGACCCGCATGTGGTCTTCAAGTGAAAATTTGGCAAAATCCATGGCGGTCTTACCGAGTCTAATGGTTGATTTGCTGGCGTTGGACTTCTCTGGCCACAACGAAAGTAAGTAGAAAAACCTTTTCTTAAATTTCTGCCAGACTTAAGCTTGTAAAATTGAAGTCCACTGTTAGATGAACACACTGTCATGAGTCTGTAGTCGTCCGGTTGAGACATCCCAAAATCCCTTGTGCGCCAGAGAGTCGCTGCAGTTTAAACAGCTCAGAGAGAACTCACTAAGAGACGACTGCATGAGACCCTGAAAACATGCTAAACTGCTTACGAGTGTGAGCAGTGTGAAACTGAGTAATCCACCCTGTTCAGAACTGAGGTTACCAGCAACGTTGAAACTAAAAGCAAATTAGACCAAGTCAGAGTTTCTAAATCAAAAACTCATAACAAAGTGGAAAAATAAATAACTACCAGGGAAGACAGAGAAAGAGGGAAGACCATAAACAAAAAAAAAAAGAAAAATTCTTGCTGACGTTCAGTCTTGACCTAATAACCTTGTGGGGTAAATAAGTATTTGATCCACTGTCAATTTTGCAGGTTTTCCCACCTACAAAGAATGGAGAGGTCTGTAATTTTTATCGTAGGTTGACTTCAACTGTGAGAGACAGAATCTAAAAAAATGAATTCAGGAAATCACATTGTATGATTTTTATATAATTTGCATTTTATTGCATGAAATAAGTATTTGATCCACTACGAAAAACAGACCTTAATATTTGGTAGAAAATCATTTGTTTGCAGTTCCAGAGGTCAGATGTTTCCTGTAGTTCTTGACCAAGTTTTCACACACTGCAGCAGGGATTTTGGTCCACTCCTCCATACAAATCTACTCCAAATCTTTCAGATTTGGAGTTCCTTATAGAGGGTATAGGCAATCAGTCTGGAACATTCCACATTCTTAACAGGACATTCAGTTACACAGATCAACGCACAGGAGGAACTATACCAATCACTAACACATAATGTAGAGCTCCACGTTGTGTTAGAATTCTGCCATCTCACATGCTCCACACGAAACCACAACTTTCTTCTCTCAGCAAGCAGATTACGTGGATTGGGGATCATTGTTTATTTGGTAATATATTTTACACCGGTGATAAAGAAAAATGTGTTTATCTTTGTACTTGTTTGCTGACGCAGACAGAGAAAGACGTTAGAAAAGTCCCGTTCGCAAAACACACACACAGACCCACCCACGTGGGGTCTGTGGTTTGTCATCAAACACTGAGTGGAGCTGATCGTGTGCCACGTCCACTTAATTAGGTAATGTGACTTTTGACATGAGGGCGCATCATTCGACTCCAGAGGGTTAATAAAAAGAGATGGGGAAAAAATTCTCTGTAGGTAAAATTCCTTACAGGGCAGATTTATGACATTTGAGAGACTCTATAAGCTTCGTACTGCTTATATATTGTTCACATTCAGCCAGATGTCCATGTAAATTCTTTACAATACTCTGCATTTACAATATCTGCTATGACATCATGCAATCTAAATATTATGCATATTAGATGATGACATCATTTAGCGACCTTTAGGACAGCCAGTAGCTGCTTTTCTGACTGAGGAGTTGCCAGCACTGCCTGTTTTAGAAGAAAACATTCTGCGGCTTTGCGAACTCACTGCAACTGTGAGTGAGATGGTTTTTACTTATTTTTGTCTCACCAAAGACATTATCTTTCCTGGAGCAGCTGTTACAACACCATGTAATGAAAGCTAGAGTTTGGCTCACTTGGATGTTATAGCTCATTCACATACACCAGGATTTTCTACAAAAAAAACAAACATCATCATCAAACATCATCACCTCGATCATAAGCTCACAAAATTTAGACTTAGCCAACATTTGACGAAACTGCAGTGACTGGGTTGAAAAGGTGAGCTGCTGTTTACTGTGCAATAACTTTTCACAAACTGTTCACCATGTACAGGCCGTTCATCGATTTTGACTTGCATGAAAAGAACAATAAAGATAACGACATCCTTGTTCACATTAATGTAATCCAACTAAACAGTAGCCATAATGGCCAATTTAATGGTAGCTGATCTAGCTATAGTTAGCTTACTTTTGTGATTTACACTTTTATTTTACATGGTGTATATTTTTATTGGTTCCTCAGTTTGAGTTCTTTAATATATATCAACAGATAGTATCTAAGTTTGGGGTTTCCATTAGAAAGCATGTAGAATATGGATTTTCTCTTCCTATAGTAAGCTAGCAGGGTGAACTTTAGATAGAAATCTAAAACATATTACATCATAGCTTCTGTTTCTATAATAAAATAACCATATTTAGCTTAGCCTACTAGCTATAATTTAGTTTTACAACAAGTCTGCATACTAGGTAGATGTACACTACAATCTTCTCTTGTATGAATATTTAGGATTTAGTAGCTAACTCCTATAATATTATGTAGTAACTATATTTCTTGTATATGATGTTTACTGCCCTGATTGTGTAAATGTCACTTATATACATGCTGTCCATATTCTTGAGCTGCTTGGGTGGGTAGGGAGAGTTCCCATGGGATAAAAATAGCTTTTCAACCTACAATCCCTGGTTCTCAAGACCAGGCACCTAAATGACTCTACTCTAAATTTATTAGATATTTAGATATACTTTAATATACACTAGTAGAGTTCTACCTTAGAATTGGAATGTATAAATAAGAGAAGACATACCTTACTGAATTTTCATGTCTGTTAATTAGCTGTTGGAGCATAGAGAGAAAATGATGGAACTCTATGCAGACACTGTTTTTGAGTTAAGGACCATATCAGCACCATGTCCTGTTTGTTAAACAGGATCAACAGGGGGACAACAATTACTGAAAGTAACAGACTGGGCCGAAACACGACCACCAACAATGTTATTTTTTGCCCCGGTTCTTTCTCTAACACTGCCCTTCACAAAGTACAAACTTGAACTACGATTCCACACTTTTAAATTTATTCAAAGTCACAGTGAAAAAAGTCAAGCCTGGATTCTGTAGAACGTCTCTCACAGACGAGATCCGCTCGTTCAGAATCCCGAACAATGGACACAAACAGTTTTTATAAAACTCAACATAGGCGGGACAGAGGCAGACCTTATTTCACAAAATCTTTTCCTTATTGGCCCCCGTGGGCATTCGAGGGAGGTTCAACCCCCTGCTTGAGACCTGTGCAGTAACGGAACATGTATGATTTATAATGTAACCTGAGTCTCTTTGTCCTAAGTGATAAAAAAAAAAAAACTGGCTAAATCCAGTTTGACATAAACATTCCAACAGAACAAAGGAAAGTAAGAATAAGAGTGAAAACTAGGATCAGTACTTGCAGAAGCTCAACCTGTCATATACAACCCCAATTCCAGTGAAGTTGGGACATTGTGTGAAATGTAAATAAAAACAGAATACAACTGCAACACATTTCAAAAAAGCTGGGACAGGGGCAACAAAAGACTGGGAAAGTTGATGAATGCTCAAAGAACACCTGTTTGGAACATTCCACAGGTTAATTGGAAACAGGTGAGTGTCATGATTGGGTATAAAAGGAGCATCCCCAAAAGTCTCAGCCATTCACAAGCAAAGATGGGGCGAGGATCACCACTTTGTGAACAGCTGCATGAAAAATAGTCAAACAGTTTAAGAACGTTTCTCAACGTTCAACTGCAAGGACTTTAGGGATTCCATCATCTACAGTCCATAATATAATCAGAAGATTCAGAGAATCTGGAGAACTTTCTACACGTAAGTGGCAAGGCCGAAAACCAACATTGAATGCCTGTGACCTTCGATCCCTCAGGCGGCACTGCGTTAAAAACCGACATCATTGTGTAAAGGATCTTACTGCGTGGGCTCAGGAACACTTCAGAAAACCATTGTCAGTTAACACAGTTTGTCACTACATCTACAAGTGCAAGTTAAAACTCTACCATGCAAAGCAAAAGCCAAACATCAACAACATCCAGAAACACCGCCGCCTTCGTTGGACCCGAGCTCATTTGAAATGGACAGACACAAAGTGGAAAAGTGTGCTGTGGTCTGATGAGTGCACATTTCAAATTCTTTTTGAAAATCATGGACATCATGTCCTCCGGACAAAAGAGGAAAAAAACCATCCAGATTGTTACCAGTGCAAAGTGCAAAAGCCAGCATCTGTGATGGTATGGGGGTGTGTTAGTGCCCATGGCATGGACAACTTACACATCTGTGATGGCACCATCAATGCTGAAAGGTACATCCAGTTTTGGAGCAACACATGCTGCCATCCAAGCAACGTCTTTTTCAGGGACGTCCCTGCTTATTTCAGCAAGACAATGCCAAGCCACATTCTGCACGTGTTACAACACTGTGGCTTCGTAGTAAAAGAGTGCGGGTACTAGACTGGCCTGCCTGCAGTCCAGACCTGTCACCCATTGAAAATGTGTGGCGCATTATGAAGAGCAAAATATGACAATGGAGACCCCGGAGTGTTGAACAACTGAAGTCATACATCAAGCAAGAATGGGAAAGAATTCCACCTACAAAGCATCAGCAATTAGTGTCCTCAGCTTATTGAGTGTTGTTAGGAGGAAAGGTGATGTAACACAGTGGTAAACATACCACTGTCCCAGCTTTTTTGAAACGTGTTGCAGGCATCCATTTTAAAATGAACAAATATTTGCACAAAAACAATAACATCTATCAGTTTGAACATTAAATATGTTCAAACTGAGATATATATATATATATATATATATATATATATATATATATATATATACACGAGGTCTGTTAGAAAACTATCCGACCTTTTTATTTTTTTAAAAAACTATATGGATTTGTATCACATGCGCTTGCATCAGCCAAGCTTGAACCTTCATGCGCATGCGTGAGTTTTTTCACGCCTGTTGGTTGCGTCATTCGCCTGTGGGCAGGCTTTGAGTGAGCACTCGTCCACCCCCCTTGTCGGATTTTCATTGTCAGGGAAATGGCTGAGCGAATGGAGCAGCGTTGAATCAAATTTTTCCAGAAACTGTGAGAGACAGCCAGGTGGAAACCATTCGGAAGATTCACACGGCTTTTGGTGAGGATACTCTGGGCGTCACACAGATTAAGGAGCATTACAACCGGATTAAAGACGGCCCACAGCGGCTGAGGGCGCGCCGTGCTCCGAGAGGCCATCGACAGGCTGAAACAACCAGATCATTTCCAAAGTGAAGGCTGTGTTGATCCGGGACGTCGTCTGACTACCAGAGAAATTGCGGAAGAGGTGGACATCAGCACTTTTGAGGCACATTCCACTGTTACAGGAGATTTTTGTAATGAAAGACATGAGGAGGAATTCGCGCGTCGGGACGGATCCGCTCATGGCGCACAACAAAAAGCACGTCCGTGTTGGAAGTCTCGCAGGACAAGTTGTGACATGCCCAGCTGTTACACAATTTCTCGGATACTCACTCGACTGAAAAGCCACCGAAAGCCGTCTGAATCTTCCGAATGGTTTCCAACACGGACGTGTTTTTTGTTGTGCGTCATGAGCGGCTCCGTCCTGACGCGCAAATTCCTCCACACGTCTTTCATTACAAACAGTGGAATGTGCCGCAAAAGTGCTGATGTCCACCTCTTCCACAATTTCTCTGGTAGTCAGACGATGTGCCAGATCAACACAGCCTTCACTTTGGAAATGATCTGGTCGTTTCAGCCTGTCGATGGCCTCTCGGAGCACGGCGCGCCCTCAGCCGCTGTGGGCCGTCTTTATCTGCAGATGGTTCATGCTTTGAGCTGTAGTTACCTTAAGGTCCCGGGTCAGAAAGGTCTTGTAAAAGTCATGTTTCGGCTGGAAGTCCAGTGAACCTGTGTAATTTATTTGTTTTGTTGTGTGATTAAGACGTCATGTGGCTGGTGGCATTTTGAAGCAGTCTGAAGTTTACTGACACATATTAACAGACATGTTGCTGAATTTTTAATTGTGGTTTATGCATCGAGGCTGAAATGATTGAGTTTTTGGACTTGATGCGTCACTTTATCCTGTGATACATACGAGGGCTGTCAATAAAGTATAGGTCCTTTTTATTTTTTTCAAAAACTATATGGATTTCATTCATATGTTTTTACGTCAGACATGCTTGAACCCTCGTGCGCATGCGTGAGTTTTTCCACGCCTGTCGGTGACGTCATTCGCCTGTGAGCACTCCTTGTGGGAGGAGTCGTCCAGCCCCTCGTCGGAATTCCTTTGTCTGAGAAGTTGCTGAGAGACTGGCGCTTTGTTTGATCAAAATTTTTTCTAAACCTGTGAGGCACATCGAAGTGGACACGGTTCGAAAAATTAAGCTGGTTTTCAGTGAAAATTTTAACAGCTGATGAGAGATTTTGAGGTGATACTGTCGCTTTAAGGACTTCCCACGGTGCGAGACGTCGTGCAGCGGTCCCAGGCGCCGTCGTCAGCCTGTTTCAAGCTGAAAACCTCCACATTTCAGGCTCTATTGATCCAGGACGTCGTGAGAGAACAGAGAAGTTTCAGAAGAAGTCGGTTTCAGCATTTTATCCGGATATTCCACTGTTAAAGGAGATTTTTTTAATGAAAGACGTGCGGGCGGATTGCAGCGTCGGCTCGCAGCCGCTGCGACGCTCCGCCACAGGAAAAACACCTCTGTTGGAAGCCTTAAGGACAAGTTGGAACATGTGCAGCTGTTAAACAATTTCTCATATACTCACTCCACTGAAAGCCATCAAAAGCCGCCTGGATTTTACAAATGGTTATCAACACGGAGGTGTTTTTCCTGTGCCGCCACACCGCGCCGGCTGCGTTCCGACCCGTCCGCACGTCTTTCATTAAAAAATCTCCTTTAACAGTGGAATATCCGGATAAAATGCTGACTTATTCTGAAACTTCTCTGTTCTCTCACGATGTCCTGGATCAGTAGAGCCTGAAATGTGGAGGTTTTCAGCTTGAAACAGGCTGACGGCGCCTGAGAGCGCTGCACGACGTCTCGCTCCGTGGGAAGTCCTTAAAGCGACAGTATCACCTCAAAATCTCTCATCAGCCGTTAAAATTTTCACTGAAAACCAGCTTAATTTTTCGAACTGTGTCCACTTCGATGTGTCTCACAGGTTTAGAAAAAATTTTGATCAAACAACGCGCCAGTCTCCGACAGGCATGGAAAAACTCACGCATGCGCACGAGGGTTCAAGCACGTCTGACGTAAAAACATATGAATGAAATCCATATAGTTTTTGAAAAAAATAAAAAGGACCTATACTTTGACAGCCCTCATATGCCAGACCTGTAGGCAACACTGTAACACTCCCACAAAAATTGAGAAAAAGACAATGGAGCATGTGCAGAACAGTTGTAAGAACTAATCAGTGTAGCAGCTGATGCTACCCCTTTGAAAATCTCCACGTTGACTAAAGTAAAGTTTAAGAGAAAAAAGGGTCCATGCTGATCATCTGAAACAGGCTATTTGCAAACTGAAGTGGTGTGAAAAGAGGGAAAAGAGAAAAAAATAAATATAAAAACAGAAAAGTTTTGTACTAAAGGCATGTACCCTATAAACTGCAAATGAAAAGTGGCTGAAGTAATGAATTCTTCGTATTTGGTTGTTAGAATAAAGCCTCAAAAACTATAAACACTATTGTCATGTTACTTTCCATATCAAATGAGCATATATCATTTGGATAATGTGGTTGGGATATGGTTTATTTTTATCTGCCAAAATTTTTGGAAAAAATTGTAAAACCGTACTCGCATGTATTCCTGTTACATGTAAGCAAAACACAAGCAAACCATTTGGAGGTGATCTCATAAAAGCCATAACCCACTGGGAGTGTTTTCAGTCTCAAAATCACCTAAATTACACTAAACTAGAAACTGCAATGTTACATTGTTATGTTCTAAAATCTCCTGTTGTCCTTGAACTAATCAGGGTTGTCAAACACATTGTTAGGGAAGCTCAAATCATATTAAATCAAACTCGCATCTTTTAACAATTGCATAAGAGAGAAGCTAAAGCGTTCACCTCCGCGACCTCTGAGTACAACCTGCAGAGATGCGACTTTATGCTGATCGCGGGCCGTTGTGTTCCCATAGGAGCTTTTCCTTTATGTAATCCGAGGCTACCATATGTTAATGTTTGCTGTAAGGAACCATCACTGAGTTCGTGCTGGCAAATGGTTTGTATGATTAACGGGTGTGTTGGGAAGGAAAAAACTGGACCGCGGAGACCGAGGATTTATTGTGAAAAACGAGATGCTAAAAATGAGCTTAGCAGCTTTCTAAAACATCTGCTGCGGGTTACACTCAAGTAACACTTTCGATGCAAACATCTGTCTTTCCTGAACTGAATGCGCATATCAGGGACTTATACCGTATAAAAAACGAGGGTGTTTACGTACAGATCCACAAAGTCGTGTTAAAATTGTGTTGGCCACTAACATGTTAAAACGTGAGAAGCAAATGAACTCACTCACACAAATCGACGCCGATCAAACTAATAACAGTTAACAGACAGAAACGATGAGTTGGCTTGCCGATTTTTAAATTTACAACACGCTACAGATTAAAATTTAGCATCTTAACATGGGCTGTTAGCCCCACCTAACCTCCGCTAATGCTAATGTGAAACCAAGAGACGTCACAAACTCAAGTGTCCCCGTTGAGGTGCGCTGACGGTGCAGCAGTGATTTCTGCACAATTGATCCACACGACCTAAAAACAGCAAAATCATACTTTTCCAAGTTTATTTTCTCTTGTTAAGCGGAGACCTGACAGCTCGGTTCAGGAACAAAGGCCGAATACAAACAGGAAGTTGTCGGGTGAAATCCCCACCTTTCTGAATCTAGAGAGTCTTGTGGGCAGTGTTGCCACCTGCAGGGGGCAGACTGCAGTGCATCCTATATGACTTGGAAAGATCATGAACCTCGTTAACATTATTTCTTTCTCCAGTCTAAATCTGACAGCAGCTGAAGTTTATCTTGTATTTTGTTATATTTGTATTGTTGTGAGGATTATTCTCACTTTCAATTTATTAAGCTGGTACCCTCCTGGTTCTAATTTGAAATTCTACGTTATTGACTGGCTCCCTCATGTTAACAAATCTGAGAGCAGACATTTCTAACACCAATTCATTTGTTCTCTGGTCTGCTTTTAGGTGCCTGTAACTGGTATTTTTGTGAATAATTGTGTAATCTGCCACTTTCATTTATTTTATTTCTGCTACTAATATTAAATGCACCTGGAAGATGGTATATGAGTTAAAGGTACTCCCCCTTTAGCTGCCACCTTATCGTTGTGGGGGAGTTTGCGTACCCGGATGATCCTAGGAGCTATGTTGTCGGGGGCTTTGTGCTCCCTGTAGGGTCTCCCAAGGCAAACAGGTCCTAGGTGACGGGTCAGACTAAGGGCAGTTCAGAACCTCCATGACCAGTAAAAAATCAAGGACCGAGACGTTGCCCGGTATGGCTGAGCCGGGGCCCCACCCTGGAGCCAGGCCTGGGATTGGGGCTCACGCGCGAGCGCCTGGTGGTTGGGCTTTAGCCCATGGGGCCTGGCCGGACTCAGCCCGAAAGAGCGACGTGGGCCCGCCCTCCTGTGGGTTCACCACCTGCAGAGGGGGCCATGGTGGACGGGTGCAGAGAGGGTTGGGTGGCAGTCGAGGGCAGGTGGCCCCGGCGGCCTGGTCCGTGCTCACAGCCCCTTGCTGTTGGGACGTGGAATGTCACCTCGATGGGGGGGAAGGAGCCTGAGCTTGTGCGGGAGGTTGAGAGATACCGACTAGAGATAGTCGGGCTCACCTCTGTGCACAGCTTGGGCTCTGGTACCCAACTCCTGGAGAGGGGCTGGACGCTTCATTTTTCTGGCGTTGCTCACGAGGAGAGGTGGAGAGCTGGGGTCACATTGCTTATTGTTCCCAGCTCAGTCGCCATGTGTTGGAGTTCACTCGGGTGAACGAGAGGGTCGCATCCCTACACCTTCGGGTTGGGGACAGGTCTCTCACCGTTGTCTCAGCCTACGGGCTGAGCGGCAGTGCAGAGTACCCGACCTTCCTGGAGTCCCTGGGAGGGGTACTAGATAGCGCTCCGACTGGGGACTCCATTGTTCTCCTGGGGGATTTCAATGCACACGTGGGCGGCGACAGTGAGACCTGGAGGGGGGTGATCGGGAAGCACGGCCTCCCCAATCTGAACCCGAGTGGTGTTCAGTTGTTGGACTTCTGTGCTAGTCACAGTTTGTCCATCACGAACACCATGTTCAAGCACAAGGGTGTCCATAAATGCACGTGGCACCAGGACACCCTGAGTCGGAGGTTGATGATCGACTTTGTAGTCGTATCATCTGACCTTTGGCCACGTGTCTCGGACACTCGAATGAAGAGAGGGGCAGAGCTGTCGACCGATCACCACCTGGTGAGTTGTGAGTTCCTGTGAGTTGGATCCGCTGGGAGGGGAGGAAGCCGGTCAGACCTGGCAGGCCCAAACGTATCGTGAGGGTCTGCTGGGAACGACTGGTGGAACCCTCTGTCAGCGAGGTCTTCAACTCCCACCTCCGGGAGAGCTTCTCCCAGATCCCGGGGGAGGTTGGAGACTTGGAGTCCGAGTGGACCATGTTCTCCACCTCCATTGTCGATGCGGCCGCTCGTAGCTGTGGTCGCAAGGTCTCTGGTGCCTGTCACGGCGGCAATCCCCGAACCCGGTGGTGGACACCGGAAGTAAGGGATGCCGTCAAGCTGAAGGAGTCCTACTTATCTTTGTTGGTAGGTGGGACCCCAGAGGCAACTGAATGGTACCGGCAGGCCAAGCATGCTGCAGCCCGTGCAGTCGCAGAAGCAAAAACTCGGGTCTGGGAGGAGTTCGGGGAGGCCATGGAGGAGGACTTTCGGTCAGCCTCGAAGAGATTCTGGCAAACCGTCCGACGCCTCAGGAGGCGGAAGCAGCTCTCCACCAGCACTGTTGACGGTGTGGGTGGGGAGCTGTTGACCCTGACTCTGCAACATCGCGTGGTGATCAGGGACAGTGCCTCTGGATTGGCAGACCGGGGTGGTGGTCCCTGTGGTTAAGAAGGGGGACCGGAGGGTGTGTTACAACTATAGGGGGATCACACTCCTCAGCCTCCCCGGTAAGGTCTATTCCAGAGTACTGGAGAGGAGAATTTGACCGATGGTCGAACCTCGGATTCAGGAGGAGCAGTGTGGTTTTCGTCCTAGTCGCGGGACACTGGACCAGCTCTACACGCTCCATCGGGTGCTCGAGGGTTCATGCGAGTTCGCCCAACCAGTCCACATGTGTTTTGTGGATCTGGAGAAGGCGTTCGACCGTGTCCCTCGGGGCACCCTGTGGGGAGTGCTCCGGGAGTATGGGGTCCGGGGTCCTTTGCTAAGGGCTATCCGGTCCCTGTACGACCGCAGCAGGAGCTTGGTTCGCATTGGCAGTAGTAAGTCAAATCTGTTTCCAGTGCACATTGGCCTCCGCCAGGGCTGCCCCTTTGTCACCGGTTCTGTTCATTATTTTTATAGACAGAATTTCTAGGCGCAGCCAGGGTGTAGAGGGGTCTGGTTTGGGAACCACAGAATCTCGTCTCTGCTGTTTGCGGACGATGTGGTTCTGTTGGCTTCGTCAAATCAGGACCTTCAGCATGCAATGGGGTGGTTTGCAGCCGAGTGTGAAGCGTCTGGGATGAAAATCAGCACCTCCAAATCCGAGGCCATGGTTCTCGACCGGAAAAAGGTACTTTGCCCTCTTCAGGTCGGTGGAGCGTCCTTGCCTCAAGTGGAGGAGTTTAAGTATCTCGGGGTCTTGTTCACGAGTGAGGGACGGATGGAGCGTGAGATCGATAGACGGGTCGGTGCAGCATCTGCAGTGATGCGGTCGCTGTATCAGACCGTCGTGGTGAAGAGAGAGCTGAGTAGGGGGGCAAAGCTCTCGATTTACCGATCAGTCTACGTTCCGATCCTCACCTATCGTCATGAGGTTTGGCTCATGACCGAAAGAACGAGATCGCGAGTACAAGTGGCCGAGATGAGTTTCCCCCGCAGGGTGGCTGGGCGCTCCCTTGGAGATAGGGTGAGGAGCTCGGAGTCGAGCTGCTGCTCCTCCACATCGAAAGGAGTCAGTTGAGGTGGCTCGGGCATCTTTTCAGGATGTCCCCTGGACGCCTCCCTGGAGAGGTGTTCTGGGCACGTCCCTTTGGGAGGAGGACCCGGGGAAGACCCAGGACACGCTGGAGGGACTACATCTCTCGGCTGGCTTGGGAACACCTTGGGGTTCCCCCGGAAGAGCTGGGGGAGGTGTGTGTGGATCGGAAGGTCTGGGCGGCTTTGCTTGAGCTGCTGCCCCTACGACCTGACCCTAGATGAAGCAGAAGAAAATGGATGGATGGATGGATGGTACAAATTTGAAAAAATAAAAATAGCAACAGGAAATCTAGTGACAAACCTGTCTTTCACAATAAAGTCCACTCAGTGTTTTTGAATATATTGAATATAATGTGATAATAATATGAGATTTTGAACACTTCAGAATTTTCTTTGTGCACTTGCGTGCAGCCGCGCTCAATTTACAACAAGTTTACTCTCTGGCACACCAGACTGTGTACCAGTGTTGTGGGGGTCAAATTCCTGCAAGTGTCAGGGTGGCTTAACTTCTGTTCATTTCAAAAGCTCTCACTCGCACGCACGCATGCACGCCCTCCTGCAGATGGTGTTAAATAGAAAAGAAAATATTCATTATGAAATTCCTGTCAGATATGTTCTCTTGTTTAAAATGAGCTGTAATTTTACAAGATGTTTCTGAAATAAACCAACATTATATTGCTTGGATTTCAGGAAAAACTAAATTTTGTCAGTTTAGTAGATGGGGGTGGCTCTACAGCTTTACGTCATGTCAGTTGGTGGTGTCTCCTACAGGAACCTGTTTAATAGCAGCATCAGTGAGATGATCACCACCTTCAGCATGTCCACCTACAAAGTGGGACTGAAGCTGGATCCCAATGAGCATGATGACAGGGTGCCACTGCAGAGCTGGGCCAGCTGTGCCTACACCGTCCAGGCTACAGGTATACACACACAGGGGTTAAAGGTCACACACTCCACCCAGGCTATAGGTATACACACATAGGGGTCAAAGGTCACACACGCCGTCCAGGCTACAGGTATACACATAGATGTCAAAGGTAGCACACACTGTCCTGGCTGCAGGTATACACAGGGGTCAAAGTTCAGGCACACTTTATACATATCAGATTCCACTCTGATCTTCTTTACATGTGTGTCTGTGCAGAGCGCGTCCTGCTGGATGATGATAAGCCACTGTTTGGCAGTTTACCCTGCAGACAGGTACGGAACACGTAAAAACACGTCAAGTGTGTGTGATTGACATGTTGACTAACCTGTGTGTGTGTGTGTGTGTGTGTGTGTGTGTGTGTGTGTGTGTGTGTGTGTGTGTGTGTGTGTGTGTGTGTGTGTGTGTGTGTGTGTGTGTGTGTGTGTGTGTGTGTGTGTGTGTGTGTGTGTGTGTGTGTGTGTGTGAGACAGGATGAGTGTTTGCGCTCACTCATCAGGTTCAGTTCAGCTTGTTGGACCACAGCTCAACAGAAAGCAGTTCACACACACTTCATCAGGCTATTTGCAGGTACACACACACACACACATTATAGTGTGTGTTTGATTGTAATCACCCTTTAATCACATGTTTGTCTCATAGCTTTGGTTCCAGACTCTTGGGTGGAAAACTCTCCTTGCATCCTGGACATCGACATGTTCCACCTGCTGGTGAGTTCAGGCATGTTCTTCTCTGCAGCACGTCCTCAAACTGCAGGAACAAATCATCCACGTGTCACAGTGCCCGAGTGGGCAAATATCACCCTGTGGTGATGATCCAAACACTTAAGTGGATATTTATGTTGTTATTTGCAGCTCTGTGGTTCCTCGCAGGTCACGTTTAAAAGCTGGACATGAACAGAACAGTGAGGTCTGGATCAGTAACCTGATTTAAAACTTTCACCACAGTCTTGTTTCAGCTTCCTAGAGGATTCAGACATCTGCTCAGTGCCCAAATGATATCTGGTCACACTTTAAGCTCAATCAATCAATCAATCAATTTTTTTATATAGCGCCAAATCACAACAAACAGTTGCCCCAAGGCGCTTTATATTGTAAGGCAAGGCCATACAATAATTATGTAAAACCCCAACAGTCAAAACGACCCCCTGTGAGCAAGCACTTGGCTACAGTGGGAAGGAAAAACTCCCTTTTAACAGGAAGAAACCTCCAGCAGAACCAGGCTCAGGGAGGGGCAGTCTTCTGCTGGGACTGGTTGGGGCTGAGGGAGAGAACCAGGAAAAAGACATGCTGTGGAGGGGAGCAGAGATCGATCACTAATGATTAAATGCAAAGTGGTGCATACAGAGCAAAAAGAGAAAGAAACAGTGCATCATGGGAACCCCCCAGCAGTCTACGTCTATAGCAGCATAACCAAGGGATGGTTCAGGGTCACCTGAAAATTTAAGCAATACCGTCTAATAATACTGCCTAAGGGAAGCATGTATAAAGTGAATAAAATTGGTCCTAGCACAGAACCTTGTGGAACTCCATAATTAACTTTAGTCTGTGAAGAAGATTCCCCATTTACATGAACAAATTGTAATCTATTAGACAAATATGATTCAAACCACCGCAGCGCAGTGCCTTTAATACCTATGGCATGCTCTAATCTCTGTAATAAAATTTTATGGTCAACAGTATCAAAAGCAGCACTGAGGTCTAACAGAACAAGCACAGAGATGAGTCCACTGTCCGAGGCCATAAGAAGATCATTTGTAACCTTCACTAATGCTGTTTCTATACTATGATGAATTCTAAAACCTGACTGAAACTCTTCAAATAGACCATTCCTCTGCAGATGATCAGTTAGCTGTTTTACAACTACCCTTTCAAGAATTTTTGAGAGAAAAGGAAGGTTGGAGATTGGCCTATAATTAGCTAAGATAGCTGGGTCAAGTGATGACTTTTTAAGTAATGGTTTAATTACTGCCACCTTAAAAGCCTGTGGTACATAGCCAACTAACAAAGATAGATTGATCATATTTAAGATTGAAGCATTAAATAATGGTAGGGCTTCCTTGAGCAGCCTGGTAGGAATGGGATCTAATAAACATGTTGATGGTTTGGATGAAGTAACTAATGAAAATAACTCAGACAGAACAATCGGAGAGAAAGAGTCTAACCAAATACCGGCATCACTGAAAGCAGCCAAAGATAACGATACGTCTTTGGGATGGTTATGAGTAATTTTTTCTCTAATAGTTAAAATTTTGTTAGCAAAGAAAGTCATGAAGTCATTACTAGTTAAAGTTAATGGAATACTCAGCTCAATAGAGCTCTGACTCTTTGTCAGCCTGGCTACAGTGCTGAAAAGAAACCTGGGGTTGTTCTTATTTTCTTCAATTAGTGATGAGTAGAAAGATGTCCTAGCTTTACGGAGGGCTTTTTTATAGAGCAACAGACTCTTTTTCCAGGCTAGGTGAAGATCTTCTAAATTAGTGAGACGCCATTTCCTCTCCAACTTACGGGTTATCTGCTTTAAGCTACGAGTTTGTGAGTTATACCACGGAGTCAGGCACTTCTGATTTAAAGCTCTCTTTTTTAGAGGAGCTACAGCATCCAAAGTTGTCCTCAATGAGGATGTAAAACTATTGACGAGATACTCTATCTCACTTACAGAGTTTAGGTAGCTACTCTGCACTGTGTTGGTATATGGCATTAGAGAACATAAAGAAGGAATCATATCCTTAAACCTAGTTACAGCGCTTTCTGATCGAAGATCAGACCATTTCTTGGGAGTTTGTTTGCAGCTTGGTTTGAGAACTTGCAGACATGGACACTGCTAGTGAACCAGAGGGAATGTGGCTGTTCTTCTGTGACTAGACCCTGAAACTTGCTGGGGATTTTATTGGAGTCACCAGTGTTCCTCTGAGGACTCATAGTGCACAACGTGTTGGAAAATCCAGACTGTGCAAGGAGCTGAGAGAGCGGACTGTGACCCTGAGGTGGACAAGGAGACGTTAGTTGGAGGAATCTGTGATGACATGACTCCCTACAAACCGGAAGAAAAGTCTTGTCACAATCATGAAAGAGGGATGAGGTTTGCTGAGTAAAATACGAGTACACTCTAATATGAATAGAGTGAAATAATATGGTAGAGTAGTAGTGTTTCTACTCCAATAAGAGTTAATTTTACGCTGTAATAGCGTATATTTAATTCACTTTGGACTGGGGCCAATTCCAGCAGACTAAATTTTACTCTACAAAATTTACTATGCTGTAACTTTATAGGTATTGTCTTGTACCTTTCGAGGTATTACGCTGTAACTTTATAGGTACTGTCCTGTACCTTTCGAGGTATTACGCTGTAACTTTAGACATATTACGCTGTAACTTTAGAGGTGTTCTGCTGTACCTTTAGCGGTATTACACTGTAACTTTATAGGTATTACACTGCAACTTTAGCGGTATTACGCTGTAACTTTAGAGGTACTGTCCTGTACCTTTCGAGGTATTACGCTGTAACTTTAGACATATTACGCTGTAACTTTAGAGGTGTTCTGCTGTACCTTTAGCGGTATTACACTGTAACTTTATAGGTATTACACTGCAACTTTAGCGGTATTACGCTGTAACTTTAGAGGTATTACGCTGCAACTTTAGCGGTATTACGCTGTGACTTTAGAGGTGTTGTGCTGTAACAAGAGCTGGAATGTGTACAAGACAACAAACTGGCGGGGAAGTGGTGTCAGGGAGGTGGTTAAATAGGACAGGAATTAACAAGGTGCATGTGAGGAACAATCTAGAAAGGGGTGTGGCTAGTGAACAAAGATGAAACACTGTGCAAGATGGGGAAGAAGAGAGTGCACAAAGTGAAGTGACGTAGGATACAGAGATGCGTGAGCAGGTGCCAAGAGTGAGAGTGAAAGAAAACACAGAGCGGACAGAATCAAGGTGTGAGACAGACAATAGCAGGTGCAGAGTTGTGAACATAATAAGATGGATGTGAGGGCAAACTAAGAAGAGAGCTAACACAGAATATAAAACTACTATAACAACAACTGAAATCAAACATGAGCATGAGAACAAAAGAAACTACATGAGAACTGATCTGGAAATCAATACTAAAGCAAAACTAAACAGGAACAGACTAATAAACAGAAAGCAAAACCCGATATAAAAGTACAACAGAAACCAACCAAAATGAGAACAGCAAAACTAGAACAGAGAATAAACCAGGATGAAAACAAACAACTAATAAATCAAAACTGGGGAAGAAAGAGAACAGAAGGGGGGGGGGCTCAACACCCTGATCAAGCCAAAATCATGACAGTATCATGCTGTAACTTTAGAGGTATTGTCCTGGAACTTTAGAGGTATTGTCCTGGAACTTTAGAGGTATTGTCCTGGAACTTTAGAGGTATTGTCCTGGAACTTTAGAGGTATTACGCTGTAACTTTAGAGGTATTGTGCTGTAACTTTAGAGGTATTGTGCTGTAACTTTAGAGGTATTACATTGTAACTTTAGAGGTATTGTGCTGATGCATCAGTTTCAGGTATGGCATTTCGCTATCAGTCCAGCGTCCTGTCATCTATAGATGCCCCTCCCGCGCATTTCCCTCCGCACATCAGACAGAGATGAAGTTGAGGCCGCAGTCCGCTCTGTTTCCTAATTAAATTAATTTTAAAAAGTAAAATCATAGTCACATACTATGTCAGTATGCTAGCCATACAAAAGGGGAAATAAGTGCGTCTTAAGTCTGGACTTGAAAGTCAATACAGAATCTGACTGTTTTATTGACATGGGGAGATCATTCCACAGAACAGGGACATGATAAACGAAAGCTCTTTGACCCACAGACTTCTTATTCACCCTAGGGACACAAAATAGTCCGGCACCCTGAGAACAGAGCCCGGGCCGGTACGTAGGGTTTAATTAGGTCGGCTAAGTAGGGAGGTGCCAGTCCATGAACAGTTTTATAGGCTAGTAGCAGAACCTTAAAATCTGATCTCACTGGAACAGGAAGCCAGTGAAGAGACGCCAAAATGAGTTTAATGTGGTCGAACTTTCTGCTTCGTGTCAAAAGTCTGGCTGCAGCATTTTGAACCAATTGGAGAGCCCTAATGCTGGACTGCGGTAAACCAGAAAATAGAACATTGCAGTAGTCCAATCTAGAAGAGACAAACATATGGATCAGGGTCTCAGCATCAGCCATAAGACAGGATGGGACGAATCTTCACTATATTTCGCAGGTGGAAGAAATCAGTCCTCATAATATCTCTAATGTGGAGGTCAAAGGATCAAAACTTACCCCAAGGTTCCTCACTTTTTCAGTGTGATGTATGACACACGAGCCTAGGCTAAGCGTTAACTGGTGAAATTGATACAGATGTCTCACTGGACCAAGAACCATCATTTCAGTCTTATCAGAGTTTAAAAGTAAGAAGTTTGTAGACATCCAACTTCTCACTGATGCAAGGCAATCTTCTAAGGATTTTATGTGGATGAGATTACTGGCAGTTATCGGCATGTATAACTGAGTATCATCAGCATAGCAGTGAAAGGTAATCCTAAAACACTGCAATATTTGCCCAAGGGGTGCTATATAAAGGGAGAAAAGCAAGGGGCCTAAGACGGACCCCTGTGGAACCCCAAATTTCATGTCAGTAAGGTTAGAGGTAGTGTTATTGTACAAAACACAGTAACGAGGACTGGTCAGGTTTGATGTCAGCCATGCAAGGGCACTCCCAGTAATCCCAAAATGATTCTCCAGCCTATTGAGGAGAATATGGTGCAGTCAGTGCAGTCTCTGTGGACAGTCTCTGTGGGCAGTTGAGCTCAGAATGATCATTCTCTGACTGGTCTAGTCCCTCTGTGTTTGATTTCCTGTTCTGAGTCTGATTGGGTCATCGGCTGCCACAGGTGAGATCAGGTATGGTTTGAGTCTCAGCATAAGCCAGGTTAAACCCAGTTTGTGTGTCTGCAGGTCTACAGTGTTCTGTCCTACGATTCCATCCACTGTCTGGATCAATCACGACAGACTGTGGTTGACTCCTCCCACCTTCACCTCCTTCACCTGGTCTCTGTGGCTCATGTGGTCCAAATCCTGCTCACCTCCACCTCCTCAGGTTTGTGTGGCTTACAGCTCATGATTGATATAAAGTGCCAGGATGATGTCACAGCGCCACCTGTGGCAGGTGTAGTCAGGAATGATCTGTCTGTGTGCGTGCACGTGCAGAGGAGGTGTGTATGGATCAGGACTGTGGAGAATCAGAGGAGGAGGACCTCACCTATCAGCTCTATGACACACTGAGGAATCACCTGAGCAGGTGAGACGGTCGCAGCGAAGCAGCAGTGACCTTTACAGTGAGGAGTCACAGAATGGGAATGAATTTCTGTCACCACGCAGGTATTCTAAAGACATGAGATCAAACGGCATCCAGAACATGCAGTGTTCTGCTGCTTTTCTCCGGAGGACAGTCCTCAGACTGGACGTGCCGGGTGCAGTGCCCTGGACCCCCGGGGCTCCAGGTGCCTGACCTGAGATGACTTTTTGTATTTTCCTGTAATTTTTTTAAGTACAGTTGCTGCTTTTAATTTCTTGAGCAACATGAGTGAAGTTCAAAATGAATATAAAAATAAGTGACTTAAAAATGAGAACAGTCGCTTGATTTTCGTTGTCATTTCTGCACTAACTGAGGTTTGAAATCACTCCTGATTGACATCTCGTTCTCTGTGTGCGTCTGGGGTTGTCACAAAATGCGTGGGGCGTAAAACCTGCACCAAATCAGCCTGTGAGTCCATGTTGGATCGACTGCGGTGCCCCGAGCCAAAGGAAGTGACTAATAAGAGAGTGGGCTCCTGATGTGATTGATCAGCTGTGTGATTGGATATTGATGATGTCACTCTTTGAACTTCCTGCTCTGTTTGTTGTCAGCGTCTTACCTGAAGTGACCTCTGGGTGGCAGCTCTGGCGTTGTGTTAAAGCCGGCATCCTGCCTTTCCTCAGATCCACAGCCCTGTTCTTCCACTACTTGAACTCTGCGGCGCCCCCTGCTGATCTGCTGGGTATCTTTGCACACTCATGGTGCTGGATTTGAGTTTGACATTTATCTGATGGTTTTAGAAACACACATCCACCTTTTTTTAACATATGTGGCTGAATGAGGCTGTTAATGTGCTGCAGTTGTGGGCTCTGGCCAGTGGGAGGCGCTGTGCAGCTACCTCAGTCTGCCCTCCAACCTGCTGCAGCTCTTCCAGAGTCATCGTGGTCTGTTGGACCCTCTGATCCGCAGGTATGACACACGGTTCTCAAACCTGCCACCTTCACACTAAACATTGTGCCATTTGTGTCCTGCAGGTGGTGCTGTCACCCAGCAGTCATGCACAGTCTGCAGAAGGGTGTGGCCATGGTCAGGTTTCCCCGAGAATCCAACAGACTCATTGACCTCCCAGAAGACTACAGTGTCCTGATCAACCAGGCCTCCAGTTTCATGTCAGTACCGCATGCATCCCAACAGGAAACACACAACTTTCATCTCTTCTTCATGTCGGTCACACTGAAATGAGGGCGGGGCTACAGGTGGAGTTTTTGTGACCAAAGATGAACGTTAAAGACTTCCCGTGTGGAGATGCTGAACTGCTGAACCACACAAATTTGAGTATCAAATATGTCTGAAAACAAACAAACGAGCTTCCACTAAGGAACAGTCCTGCAGGGGGCGCTGAAGTGCAGTGTGACGTCTGCACAAAGTCCAACTCTGTCCAGCAAAAGTCAGTGGCTCCTTCCTTTGTCTAAAGTCTATGATACCTGTGCAGGTGTCCAAAGTCTGGAGGCGACAAGTCCCGAACTCCGACGCTGTGCCTGGTTTGTGGCTCCATGCTGTGTTCTCAGAGTTACTGCTGCCAGACCGAAGTGGACGGAGAGGACGTGGGGGCCTGCACCGCACACACCTTCAGCTGTGGAGCCGGTGTCGGGCTCTTCCTCAGGTACCTCCTCAGGTGGAACTGTCTGTAGTACTGCCACGGTACTGCAGTCGAGTGTCCTGATGCTGACTGTGTTTGTTCAGGGTCAGAGAGTGTCAGGTTCTGTTCATGGCTGGGAAGAATAAGGGCTGTTTCTATCCACCGCCATACCTGGACGACTACGGAGAAACCGACCAGGGCCTTAAGTACGTGTACCCACCCCCACACACACACATACATTTATCCTGCCTTGGTCTTGATTTCAGACATTTTTTTCTCTCTCCTGTCTTACCTGTGGGTTTAAAAAAATCATCAGGGTCCTACACAGTATGGAAAAGTCTGTCTTCCTGTTCCTCCTCCTCCCTCTGAGTGAGGAGTTGTACAGTCTGATGGACCTGAGGGACAAAGGAGTTTCTCAGTCTGTTGGTCCTGCACTTGGGAAGCAGTAGTCTGTGGCTGAAGAGGCTCCTCTGGTTGCTGTTGACGGTGTGCAGAGGCTGACTGGCATCATCCAGAATGTCCAGCTGTTTGTCCAGTGTTCTCTTCTCTGCCACCGTCACCAGAGAGTCCAGCTTCATGTCAACCACAGAGCCAGCCCGCCTGATCAATTTGTCCAGCCTGGATTTGTCCTTCTTGGATGTGCCCCCCCCGGCACACCACGCTGTAAAAGAGGACACTGGCTACTATGGACTGGTAGAACATCCACAGGAGTTTTCTGCAGATGTTAAACGACGGCAGCCTCCTCAGGAAGTCTAGGCTGCTCTATCCTTCCTGTACAGGTGGTTGATGTGGGTTGTCCAGTCCAGTTTGCTGTCCAGCCACAGCCTGAGGTACTTGTAGGAATCCACAGCCTCCACCTCAGCTCCCTCCATCAAAACTGGCCGTGGTCTTGGTCTGGACTTCCTCAAGTCAATGACCAGCTCCTTTGTGTTCAAGGTGTTGAGCTGTAGATGGTTTGTGTGGCACCAGGCAAGAAAATCTTTCATTAGGTTCCTGTACTCCTCTCTATCATCCCTAATGCATCCAACAATGGCTGTGTCATCTGCAAACTTCTGGATGTGACACAGTTCAGAGTTGTAACAGAAGTCTGAGGTGTACAGGGTGAAGAGAAGAGGGGCCAGCACCGTGCCCTGGGGTGCTCCAGTGCTGGTGATCACAGTGTCAGATGTGGTGTCCCTCTGCCTGACATATTGCAGCCTGTCAGTGAGATAGCTGGAGATCCAAGTGAACAGGCAGGGGTCCACTTGCATCCTGTTCAGTTTATTCTGAAGCACAAGGGGCTGGATGGTATGGAAGGCACTCGAAAAGTCCAGGAAGAGAATCTTCACTGTGCTGCTTCTATTATGCAGGTGCAAGTAGGTAGAGGATGGCATCCTCCACACCAACACCTGCCTGATATGCAAACTGCAGACAGTCCTGGGTGTGTTGCACCTGGGGTTTGAGGAAGAGCCGATCCAATGTCTTCATCAGGTGTGGAGTGAGTGCCACTGGTCAGAAGTCATTCAGCTCACTGGGCCGGTTCTTCTTAGGAACTGGAACCATGCATGTTGTCTTCAGAGGGTGGGCACTCTCCCTATCTGCAGGCTAAGGTTGAAGATAAGTTGTAGAGTTGTAGCAGTTCTCCTAATTCAGTCGCACAGGTCTTCAGTAGTTGGGGTGGCTGCAGTGAGGGAGAGGGTTGGGGGGGCATGGACTGGTTGAACTGGTTGATGAAGTTAAGTTTGTTCACCTTCTCCATTGTCCCCCGTGACTCTGGTCTTTATATCCTGTGATGGTTTTCACACCTCCCCAGACCTCCTCCATGTGTTTTTTTGTTTCAGCTTCTGCTCCATCTTTCTCCTGTAGCTTCCTTTGCTTCACTCATGCAGAGTTTCACCTCCTGCTGTGCTGCCTTCATTGCCTCCATGCCGTTGCTTCTGAAGGTGATCTTCTTCCTGTTGAGGACACCTTTGACTTCCCGTGTTACCCATGGTTTGTTATTGGGGTAACAGCGGACAGTCTTGGTTGAGGAGATCATGTCTGCACAGAAGTTAAGCTAATCTGTCAGACAGTGTGTCAGCCCCTCAGTGTCCTCACCGTGTGGGTTGATCAGCTCATCCAGAACATGGTGTGGTAGCAGTCTCTCAGGGCACTTTCCACTTCAGAGGATCACCTCCTGACAGAGTGAGTGGATACCAGCTGCCCTCGAACCGGGGGGCGGGGGGCTGTAGGTGGACCAGATTGTGGTCAGACATCCGCAGACTAGAGGGGGGAGGATGTGATTCTGTCTGCATCCCTCACATTAACATACAGTAGAGCCTCTTTCACACCAGACCCACTTCGAGATGTGTCGTGCAGCATCATGACGACGCCACGTGGAAGCAACCCAGTGGCAAGACGATGTAGCTCAGCATCACAACAGCGCGAGGGACGCAAAGGACGAAGCGAATCAGACGCCAAAAAAATGAAACATCTCGACGCAGAAATTAAGTGGTTTCAGCGCAAGTCAGAGCAAAGCAACGGCACTCAGCATGACTGGAAGCCACACCCTCACAAGACAGCGTTAGCCGACGCCAATTTCTGATTCCTGCTGTGTTCCATTGTTCCTGAAATATAAACCACGCAGGATTGTTTTATACCGTGTACTCAATGCAGTAAAACTACACGCTCAAAAAGGGCACAGAAAAACACACAGTGTCTTCATGAGCGGTAGAAAGGAAAGTAAAAAGTAGCTAAAAATGCTGCCTCTACTGGTGATTGGCTCTCACGGCGGTATTGTATCACTTCCTGTTCTGGAGCACAGCGGTGTTTTGCTGTATCTGTTAGCTGTTTAATCTGCGCAGTTAGATTGATCTAGTTAACTAGATAACGATTTGTTTCACAGTGTAATCTTCACGTGCCTTAACTAAAGCACTCCTGCTGAATCACCTCTAAATTATTTACACATTATTCACTTTGTGTGTTTTTAGGAATTCGCTACCTTAGCGCAGCTACTAGCTCTTAGCCGGTTTAGCATGGTGGCTTCTCCTGTCTCTCCCACACTTCTCTGCTCTGGGTGTGAAATGTTTAGTTATTCCTCGGCCTCCTTTAGCAGTAATGGTACTTGTAATAAGTATAGCTTATTCATAGCTTTGGAGGCCAGGCTGGGCGAATTGGAGACTCGGCTCCTCACCTTGGAAAATTCTACAGCTAGCCAGGCCCCTGTAGTCGGTGCGGACCAAGGTAGCTTAGCCGCCGTTAGTTCCCCTCCAGCAGATCCCGAGCAGCCGGGAAAGCAGGCCGACTGGGTGACTGTGAGGAGGAAGCGTAGTCCTAAACAGAAGCCCCCTGTACACCACCAACCCGTTCACATCTCTAATCGTTTTTCCCCACTCGGCGACACACCCACCGAGGAACAAACTCTGGTTATTGGCGACTCTGTTTTGAGAAATGTGAAGTTACCAACACCAGCAACCATAGTCAGTTGTCTTCCGGGGGCCAGAGCAGGCGACATCGAAGGAAATTTGAAACTGCTGGCTAAGGCTAAGTGTAAATTTGGTAAGATTGTAATTCACGTCGGCAGTAATGACACCCGGTTACGCCAATCGGAGATCACTAAAATTAACATTGAATCGGTGTGTAACTTTGCAAAAACAATGTCGGACTCTGTAGTTTTCTCTGGGCCCCTCCCCAATCTGACCGGGAGTGACATGTTTAGCTGCATGTTCTCCTTGAATTGCTGGCTATCTGAGTGGTGTCCAAAAAATGAGGTGGGCTTCATAGATAATTGGCAAAGCTTCTGGGGAAAACCTGGTCTTGTTAGGAGAGACGGCATCCATCCCACTTTGGATGGAGCAGCTCTCATTTCTAGAAATCTGGCCAATTTTCTTAAATCCTCCAAACCGTGACTATCCAGGGTTGGGACCAGGAAGCAGAGTTGTAGTCTTACACGCCTCTCTGCAGCTTCTCTCCCCTGCCATCCCCTCATTACCCCATCCCCGTAGAAACGGTGCCTGCTCCCAGACCACCAACAACCAGTAAAAATCTATTTAAGCATAAAAATTAAAAAAGAAAAAATATAGCACCTTCAGCTGCACCACAGACTAAAACAGTTAAATGTGGTCTATTAAACATTAGGTCTCTCTCTTCTAAGTCCCTGTTAGTAAATGATATAATAATTGATCAACATATTGATTTATTCTGCCTTACAGAAACCTGGTTACAGCAGGATGAATATGTTAGTTTAAATGAGTCAACACCCCCGAGTCACACTAACTGCCAGAACACTCGTAGCACGGGCAGAGGCGGAGGATTAGCAGCAGTCTTCCACTCCAGCTTATTAATTAATTAAAAACCCAGACAGAGCTTTAATTCATTTGAAAGCTTGACTCTTAGTCTTGTCTATCCAAATTGGAAGTCCCAAAAACCAGTTTTATTTGTTGTTATCTATCGTCCACCTGGTCGTTACTGTGAGTTTCTCTGTGAATTTTTGGACCTTTTGTCTGACTTAGTGCTTAGCTCAGATAAGATAATTATAGTGGGCGATTTTAACATCCACAAGATGCTGAGAATGACAGCCTCAACACTGCATTTAATCTATTGTTAGACTCAATTGGCTTTGCTCAAAATGTAAATGAGTCCACCCACCACTTTAATCATACCTTAGATCTTGTTCTGACTTATGGTATGGAAATTGAAGACTTAACAGTATTCCCTGAAAACCCCCTTCTGTCTGATCATTTCTTAATAACATTTACATTTACTCTGATGGACTACCCAGCAGTGGGGAATAAGATTCATTACAGTAGAAGTCTTTCAGAAAGCACTGTAACTAGGTTTAAGGATATGATTCCTTCTTTATGTTCTCCAATGCCATATACCAACACAGGGCAGAGTAGCTACCTAAACTCTGTGAGTGAGATAGATTATCTCGTCAATAGTTTTACATCCTCATTGAGGACAACTTTGGATGCTGTAGCTCCTCTGAAAAAGAGAGCCTTAAATCAGAAGTGCCTGACTCCGTGGTATAACTCCCAAACTCGCAGCTTAAAGCAGATAACCCATACGTTGGAGAGGAAATGGTGTCTCACTAATTTAGAAGATCTTCACTTAGCCTGGAAAAAGAGTCTGTTGCTCTATAAAAAAAAAGCCCTCCGTAAAGCTAGGACATCTTACTGCTCATCACTTATTGAAGAAAATAAGAACCCCAGGTTTCTTTTCAGCACTGTAGCCAGGCTGACAGAGTCAGAGCTCTATTGAGCCAAGTATTCCTTTAACTTTAACTAGTAATGACTTCATGACTTTCTTTGCTAATAAAATTTTAACTATTAGAGAAACAATTACTCATAACCATCCCAAAGACATATCGTTCTCTTTGGCTGCTTTCAGTGATGCCGGTATTTGGTTAGACTTTTTCTCTCAGATTGTTCTGAGTTATTTTCATTAGTTACTTCATCCAAACCATCAACATGTCTATTAGACCCCATTCCCACCAGGCTGCTCAAGGAAGCCCAACCATTAGTTAATGCTTCGATCTTACATATGATCAATCTATCTTTATTAGTTGGCTATGTACCATAGGCTTTTAAGGTGGCAGTAATTAAACCATTACTTAAAAAGCCATCACTTGACCCAGCTATCTTAGCTAATTATAGGCTAATCTCCAACCTTCCTTTTCTCTCAGAAATTCTTGAAAGGGTAGTTGTAAAACAGCTAACTGATCATCTGCAGAGGAATGGTCTATTTGAAGAGTTTCAGTCAGGTTTTAGAATTCATCATAGTACAGAAACAGCATTAGTGAAGGTTACAAATGATCTTCTTTTGGCCTCAGACAGTGGACTCATCTCTGTGCTTGTCCTGTTAGACCTCAGTGCTGCTTTTGATACTGTTGACCATAAAATTTTATTACAGAGATTAGAGCATGTCATAGGTATTAAAGGCACTGCACTGCGGTGGTTTGAATCATATTTATCTAATAGATTACAATTTGTTCATGTAAATGGGAAATTACCTTCACAGACTAAGGTTAATTATGGAGTTCCACAAGGTTCTGTGCTAGGACCAATTTTATTCACTTTATACATGCTTCCCTTAGGCCAGGGGTAGGCAACCTGTTCCAGAAAGAGCCATGAGGGTGCAGGTTTTCTTTGCAGCCACTGACTCCACCAGGTGATTTCACTGATTAACTGATTCCATCTGCTCAAAGTGATATTAATCAGTAAGATCACCTGGTGGAGTCAGTGGCTGCAAAGAAAACCTGCACCCTCATGGCTCTTTCTGGAACAGGTTGCCTACCCCTGCCTTACGCAGTATTATTATACAGCATTGCTTAAATTTTCATTGTTACGCAGATGATACCCAGCTTTATCTATCCATGAAGCCAGAGGACACACACCAATTAGCTAAACTGCAGGATTGTCTTACAGACATAAAGACATGGATGACCTCTAATTTCCTGCTTTTAAACTCAGATAAAACTGAAGTTATTGTACTTGGCCCCACAAATCTTAGAAACATGGCATCTAACCAGATCCTTACTCTGGATGGCATTACCCTGACCTCTAGTAATACTGTGAGAAATGTTGGAGTCATTTTTGATCAGGATATGTCCTTCAATGCGCATATTAAGCAAATATACTCAACAAAATATAAACGCAACACTTTTGGTTTTGCTCCCATTTTGTATGAGATGAACTCAAAGATCTAAAACTTTTTCCACATACACGATATCACCATTTCCCTCAAATATTGTTCACAAACCAGTCTAAATCTGTGATAGTGAGCACTTCTCCTTTGCTGAGATAATCCATCCCACCTCACAGGTGTGCCATATCAAGATGCTGATTAGACACCATGATTAGTGCACAGGTGTGCCTTAGACTGCCCACAATAAAAGGCCACTCTGAAAGGTGCAGTTTTGTTTTATTGGGGGGGGATACCAGTCAGTATCTGGTGTGACCACCATTTGCCTCATGCAGTGCAACACATCTCCTTCGCATAGAGTTGATCAGGTTGTCAATTGTGGCCTGTGGAATGTTGGTCCACTCCTCTTCAATGGCTGTGCGAAGTTGCTGGATATTGGCAGGAACTGGTACACGCTGTCGTATACGCCGGTCCAGAGAATCCAAACATGCTCAATGGGTGACATGTCCGGTGAGTATGCCGGCCATGCAAGAACTGGGACATTTTCAGCTTCCAAGAATTGTGTACAGATCCTTGCAACATGGGGCCGTGCATTATCCTGCTGCAACATGAGGTGAAGTTCTTGGATGTATGGCACAACAATGGGCCTCAGGATCTCATCACGGTATCTCTGTGCATTCAGAATGCCATCAATAAAATGCACCTGTGTTCTTCGTCCATAACAGACGCCTGCCCATACCATAACCCCACCGCCACCATGGGCCACTCGATCCACAACATTGACATCAGAAAACCGCTCACCCACACGATGCCACACACGCTGTCTGCCATCTGCCCTGAACAGTGTGTACCGGGTTTCATCCGTGAAAAGAACACCTCTCCAACGTGCCAAACGCCAGCGAATGTGAGCATTTGCCAACTCAAGTCAGTTACGACGATGAACTGGAGTCAGGTCGAGACCCCGATGAGGATGACGAGCATGCAGATGTGCTTCCCTGAGATGGTTTCTGACAGTTTGTGCGGAAATTCTTTGGTTATGCAAACCGATTGTTTCAGCAGCTGTCCGAGTGGCTGGTCTCAGACGATCTTGGAGGTGAACATGCTGGATGTGGAGGTCCTGGGCTGGTGTGGTTACACGTGGTCTGCGGTTGTGAGGCTGGTTGGATGTACTGCCAAATTCTCTGAAACGCCTTTGGAGACGGCTTATGGTAGAGAAATGAACATTCAATACACGAGCAACAGCTCTGGTTGACATTCCTGCTGTCAGCATGCCAACTGCACGCTCCCTCAAATCTTGCGACATCTGTGGCATTGTGCTGTGTGATAAAACTGCACCTTTCAGAGTGGCCTTTTATTGTGGGCAGTCTAAGGCACACCTGTGCACTAATCATGGTGTCTAATCAGCATCTTGATATGGCACACCTGTGAGGTGGGATGGATTATCTCAGCAAAGGAGAAGTGCTCACTATCACAGATTTAGACTGGTTTGTGAACAATATTTGAGGGAAATGGTGATATTGTGTATGTGGAAAAAGTTTTAGATCTTTGAGTTCATCTCATACAAAATGGGAGCAAAACCAAAAGTGTTGCGTTTATATTTTTGTTGAGTGTATGTAGGACTGCTTTTTTGCATTTGCGCAATATCTCTAAAATTAGAAAGGTCTTGTCTCAGAGTGATGCTGAAAAACTAATTCATGCATTTATTTCCTCTAGGTTGGACTATTGTAATTCATTATTATCAGGTTGTCCTAAAAGTTCCCTGAAAAGCCTTCAGTTAATTCAAAATGCTGCAGCTAGAGTACTGACGGGGACTAGAAGGAGAGAGCATATCTCACCCATATTGGCCTCTCTTCATTGGCTTCCTGTTAATTCTAGAATAGAATTCAAAATTATTCTTCTTACTTATAAGGTTTTGAATAATCAGGTCCCATCTTATCTTAGGGACCTCGTAGTACCATATCACCCCAATAGAGTGCTTCGCTCTGACTGCAGGCTTACTTGTAGTTCCTAGGGTTTGTAAGAGTAGAATTGGAGGCAGAGCCTTCAGCTTTCAGGCTCCTCTCCTGTGGAACCAGCTCCCAATTCGGATCAGGGAGACAGACACCCTCTCTACTTTTAAGATTAGGCTTAAAACTTTCCTTTTTGCTAAAGCTTATAGTTAGGGCTGGATCAGGTGACCCTGAACCATCCCTTAGTTCTGCTGCTATAGACGTAGACTGCTGGGGGGTTCCCATGATGCACTGAGTGTTTCTTTCTCTTTTTGCTCTGTATGCACCACTCTGCATTTAATCATTAGTGATTGATCTCTGCTGTCTTCCACAGTATGTCTTTTTCCTGGTTCTCTCCCTCAGCCCCAACCAGTCCCAGCAGAAGACTGCCCCTCCCTGAGCCTGGTTCTGCTGGAGGTTTCTTCCTGTTAAAAGCGAGTTTTTCCTTCCCACTGTCGCCAAGTGCTTGCTCACAGGGGGTCGTTTTGACTGTTGGGGTTTTTCCGTAATTATTGTATGGCTTTTGCCTTACAGTATAAAGCGCCTTGGGGCAACTGTTTGTTGTGATTTGGCGCTATATAAATAAAATTGATTTGATTTAAAAAAAAAAAAAAAAAAAAAAAATGAGGTCAAACTGGAGAGTTCCTGGAGAGACGGCAGTCTCCCACAGCACCAGGACAACGACAACAAAAAGCTCCCGAGAGCTCCCTGGTTCACTGCCCGGGGTCCGAGTTCCCCTGAGGGGGCCCCCAGAGATTCTGGGGGATCCCTGAGATTTTGTCTGCAGAGATGCTGGTGGTCTGTTTGTTTTCTGTCAAAGTCAACATTAATATTCTGGGTTTTTTTGTTTTTGTTTGTTTTTTAACAAAACGGGTGAAAACCAAAGAATTCTGTCTGAGATTTCAGATAGAAAATTAGTGCCATATCCTGAATGAAACAAAGCAGCTAAACTAGTTACACGAGCCGTGATTAGTCGGAAATCAAAGTAACTCGGCTCTAATGAAGCAGCTGGACAGACGCTTGTGGTTTGAGACCTCAGCATCTCGCGCAGCATGCTTTTCAAATCAAAGATAAGACTTCAATTAATAGAATGATTAACACTTTGTTTCATAATAAAAAATAGAGTGGAGACGGTAAAAAAAAAAACGAAAAACTTTGTGGTCAACGTGCCGTAAAGCCAAACACATTTCGGTGGAACACGTCCAGCCAGTCCTTGCCCTTCCTCCACGGGGAGACCTCACATTTCCTTACCGGGGGCTTTACGCCACAGTGCATCCGGGGCAGAGTCGCCAGATTATTCTTCCGCCCCGTTAATGGTGAATTTTTGGGTGAAGTGTGACAGAAAAAATTCAACCTGTAATAATTGTGGACATCATTCACACGTTGTCATTTGTGGTTCATGTTTGCGTAGTGAGTTTGACGATGCGCACATTAGAGTGTGTGTGGTTCAGAGCTGCAGAACCGCACACACAGAACCTGTGAGACAAAATAAACTACACACCATTGTGTTGTCCATGTGGGACATTGTCTCTTCTTTTTCCATCCATCACAATTTCCACAGAACACATATTTATCTGGACGAGTGAGAAAAGTGACAGAAACCCATTCAGACGATGACTGTTAACACTTTAGTCAAACGTTGTTAAATCTATTGAAAAAGATCACATAGCCCCAAAATATGCTGAATTAATAGCAAAACAATGTCTCTCAAGTCCAAATAAAGAGAGGAAAAATCAGCACAACCCCATGTGACACCCCCCCCCCCCCCCCCCCCCCCGAGCAGCCTGTGGTGTGATTAAAAATAAAATGAGTCCTACCTACATACATTTGAATTGATTTTGACATTAAAATCCTGCTGTGATGCGAGCAGTCACTGCAAATATAATAAAAATATGTGAAAATTTACATTCATGTTTGATTCAGTTTACATGATTGATTTAAATATGATTTTACAGACAAACTGGTAACTGTGATTAGATACTGAATCCGGTTGTTAAGCGCTGACGTAATGCATCGCGTGATAAGTCTGTTTCCGGGTCCAAAGACCTGCAAGTTTACAATTAAAGTTCTGTCTGTATGATCCTTTTAAGGATGTACAGTTTAAGTTTAGTTTGTGTTTACAGTGTGCAGACCTCCGTCCCTCCGTTAACCGCATTTATCTGTTTCTAAGGTAAGAAGAACACTTAAGAAAACTTTATTTTACTTTATATACGAGGTCTGTGAGAAAAGTATCCGACCTTTTTATTTTATGCAAAAACTATATGGATTTGATTCATATGTTTTTACGTCAGCCAAGCTTGAACCTTCGTGCGCATGTATGAGTTTTTTCACACCTGTCGGTTGCATCATTTGCCTGTGAGCAGGCTTTGAGTGAGCACTGGTCCACCCCTCTCGTCGTCGTTTCATTGCGAGGAAACGGCGGAATGATTTGGGCTTTTTTTCCATCAAATTTTTTCAGAAACTGTTAGAGACAGGCAGCTGGAAACCATTCGGAAAATTCACATGGCTTTCGGTGAAAATTTTATGGGCTTCACAGAGATTAAGGAGTGTTACTACCGCTTTAAGGACGGCCCACAGTGGTGCACGACAGGCAGAAACCACCATTTCATTTCTAAACGGATGGCTGTGTGGAGCTGGGACTGTCGTGTGCAATTTCTCTGGTTATCACAAGAGCTGGACATCAGCCATTTTCCGGCAGATTTCACTTTTAACAAGAGATTTTGTCATGGAAAGCCGTGCGGAGGCTTCGCACGTCACGACGGATTCGCTGATGAAGCGAGACAAAGGAACACCTCCATTTTGGAGTATTAGAGGACAAGTTGGGACATGTCTATCTCGGCTTTCAGTGCTTACCAGTCGAGTGAGTATAAGAGAAATTGTGGAGCGATGGGCATGTCCCAACACGACGGTCCCGGCTCCACACAGCCATCTGTTTAGAAATGAAATGGTGGTTTCTGCCTCTTGATCGCGGCTCAGGGCGCAGTGTGCCAAGCGCCATTGTGGGCCGTCCTTAAAGCGGTGGTAACAGTCCTTATTCTCTGTGAAGCTCGTAAAATTTTCACCGAAAGCCAGATAAATTTTTCTAATGGTTTCCACCTGCCTGTCTCTAACAGTTTCTGAAAAAATTCTGATGGAAAAAAAGCCCAAATCATTCCGCCATTTCCTGACAATGAAAATCCGCCGAGGGGGCTGGACCACTCCTCACTCAAAGCCTGCCCACAGGCGAATGACGCAACCAACAGGCGTGAAAACACTCACGCATGCGCACGAAGGTTCAAGCTTTGCTGACGTAAAACATATGAATCAAATCCATATAATTTTTGAAAAAAATAAGGTCGGATACTTTTCTAATAGACCTCATATTTTATTATGTACAGGTAAAATATACATGCCTGTTAATAAAAAAAAAATCATAATTTAGAGTGATTTGGGGATGTTTTACAAGGCTACAGTAGTGTTCAGAATAGTACTTTTCTACTTTTTTTTTTTTTTACTAATAGACCAATTTCATAGTTTCCCATGTAACAATAAGAAATATACTCACAACCTGGATTAATCTTTTTAGTCACATAGCACTACTATTATTCTGAACACTACTGTAAGAGCAGATTGTCTTACGTGCGTTGTCACGGAACAAATTAAACTCGTAAATCAAGGTTCCACTGTACTACTAAAATGTAATTTTTATGCATTTCATTACGTTAATAAAACAAATATTCCAAATAATCCGTGGCTGCTACGTTTAAACTGCATGGAATTTAATAAACACAAACCCAATTTCAGACATCTTATATATCTGACTCTGGAACAAAGAGGACAAACACTGTTGTAAAGGACAAGAAACAGGACGTTAAAGTGCAAACTTCACTTTGTCCCGAATGACATGAACAGGAAGTGATCGCAGCTCACAGCAACGCCCATTGAAAATAACAGAGAAACGCATTTTTACATAAAACAAACACAGTAACAACGTCTAAAAACCCAGTTAATATATCCAGGAGAGTTTTATGTTGCGATGTTAATGCTGTTGTCCGCGTGCAGCGGTTTAAGTGCAGCCTGAGTTCTCAGTGTTAATGACAGCGCACCTTTTTTATTTGGACCTGGAAGTTGGAAATCACATGATGCGTTACGTCACACTTAAGAACCAAGTTGAAGTAAGATAATCTCATAAGTTTCACGTAGATTCCATTTAGCTAATTTATTGTTCATTTAAATTCACAAAGAAACTGAGTCATCTGCAGTAAAACAAACTGAAGTTGGAAACGATTCAGTCAGAGAAAGTTTGCATCAGAAAAAAAGGAAAATCTGGACAAATCATAGTTAACTTTTATTTGAACTCATGCTCATTGATCTGAACCTATCATTATTTCATATAAAATTATTTAAACAGATTATTTGGATGTCTTATTATATAGTAAACAAATAATGAATGTTTGAGTTCAGTGGTAGAAATATTGAATTTGGTGAAAGCTGGAACGTAACTTTCACCAAATTAAACTTTTCTTACAGTTAAAGATGCACTTTTTGCTTAAACAATCAGAAGTGGAATGACGTAATGAATCACATTGGGTTTTTTTTTTTGTTTGTTTGTTTGTTTTTGGGGGGGGGGGGGGGTGGTTAAGGTGTGTGTCGACGGCTGTGACGGAGCGTTTAAACGTCAGATGAGTGTAACTTTAGTGACGTTAAGGCTGTCGTGTTCCTGAACGTGCTTTCTGCCCACATGGAGTTAATATGTAAATGCTGTCATGCTAACATTAGCTTACCGAGGTGCTCAGAACTTTACGTACTCACCTCAGAATAAGGTTGTTTTGCACACAGACTTTGATTTTATGATGTCATAAAGCGGTGTGGTTGTCATGTGTCTGTCAGGCGGGGGAACCCCCTCCATCTGTGTCTGGAGCGCTACAGGAAGATCCAGCGTCTGTGGCACCAACATGGTGTGGCTGAAGTCATTGGCCACGCCCAGGAGGCCAATCAGACGTTGGTCGCCATCGACTGGCAGCACCTGTGATGTTCAGCTCAGCTCCGCCCTCGCTCACAGATTAAGGCAGTTGATTGGCTGCTGACCTTTGTTCCGCCTGTTTGTGTGTGGATGACGTCACCTCACATCACCTCTCAGGGAATCTTTCAGGACTTTTTTGCTGTCTCTCTCCTGGGGGCTGTTGACCTTTGACCTTATCTCACTCCACCATTGAGGCGGCTCTGGCTCCGCCCACATCACACTCACTGCAAGCTGAAGCACCTTAAAGGGGTCGTTTGTGCAAAATCTTTTTTTCTACTTCAAGTCCAAAAATTCTCGCTGAGCCGACAGACACGCCCACAGGGCTAGCAGTAGTTTGTTTTGTAGAATGTTTGTGGGACGCCTGCTAGTGGAGGACGTGACAAACATGACAAAAAAGTCGCATATAAACATATCTGGTCAAAGTCTTGATTGGGGATAATATCAGAAACCTGCTGCTGCACTGTTTCTGTCTTCAGGGTTTTTTTTTCCATATTTTAGCTTCATTTTGAAACAGAAATTTAACAAATGACAAACATCTGAATCTTTCGAGTGAAAAATGTTTGTGGAAGCTTCTGATATTTTGCTCGTTGTGAATCAGATTTTCAGACAAACGGAGGAAATAAATGTGACATGTTAATATGTGGATTGTTGTGTAAATGATTTTATGTACAGAACGACATCAATAAACATCGAAACACCTTCTTCTGGAGTCCTTTGTCTTTCTGCAGGGTCACCATCCTGAACATGTTTGCCCATGTTGCCATTTGGCACAAATTTAAATTTTTTAAACCTGCTGAAGATGTTCGACTGCATGCAAGTTGTCTTCCTGGGATCCAGAGCTCTCAGTCAGTTCAGCATGTTATAATAAACCTCAGACAGGCCTGTGAGAACTGCACATTTTTGCATCTTTACACATTTTTAAATTTCTGCCAGAGTGTTTGTAATGACACCGAACAAAGTGACTCAAAATCTGCAGAAAGACAACAGAAATGGATGAAGCTGGTGATTTGGATGCAGGAACATCGACAGAGAAGCAGCATCAGGTACCTGTGGGACTGGATGTTGTGTGAGATCCTTAAGACCCACTGACACGAGCATGACTGATTCACGCACATGCACGCCCTGTGACAAAGGAATACCTCCATTTCGGCGTGTCAGAGGACAAGTTTGGACATGTCTATCTCGGCTTTCAATGCTTACCAGTCCAGCAAGTATCAGTGAAATTGTGGAGAGCTGGACATGTCCAAACTTGTCCTCTGACACGCCGAAACGGAGGTGTTCCTTTGTCTCGCTTCCAAAGCGAATCTGTCTTTATGCGCGAAGCCTCCGCGCAGCTTTCCATGACAAAATCTATTGTTAAAAGTGAAATCTGCCAGAAAATGGCTGATGTCCAGCTCTTGTGATAACCAAAGCAAGAGCACACGACGGTCTCGTATCCACAGAGCCATCAGCTCAGAAATGGTCCGGTGGCTTGTGCAGCGTTGTCGCAACTCGGAGCGTGGTGCACCGAGCGTCCTTAAAGCTGTACTAACAGACCTTATTCTCTGTGAAGCCCGTAAAATTTTCGCCAAAAGCCAGATAAATTTTTCGAATAGTTTCCAGGTGCCAGTCTCTAACAGCTTCTGAAAAAATTCTGATGGAAAAAAAGTTCTTTTCATTCCGCCATTTCCAGACAATGAAAATCCGATGAGGGGGCGGCCTGCTCGACGGGCGTGGCCGCACTCCCGCTGACTGCAGCACTGAACGGATCAGACTCCGCGTGTCCTGTAATGACATAATGATCGATTTACCTCAAACCCTGGGACTTCGAGATCTCAGGCAACCACTGCATGTCACAACCAGGAAGACCAAAGGATGTCCTAAACCTCATGGTCCCTTTTAATAATAATAATAATAATCTCACCAATCCAAGAGAGTATCCCAAATACAAAACGCCCTCTGGTGGCATTAAACGTAAACTGCATTGTTTTCCACCCCCATACGGATACATAATAAACACCCGAAACCGGGTAAAGTGGTTTTGACTTCATAACGAGGTGTGTTTGCGCGTCTTTCCTCACACATAGAGCCACACACGCTCCGCCCCTTTATGTATTAATGAGTTCTGACTTTCTGATTGGCTGAGAAATGTATGCCAGAAAGTATCTGTTAAACCTGGTTCTTTTGGATCTGTCCTGGATCAAAAAGACTCTATTACAAAAGTTACAGTTTATTGGATTTCATGCGAAGTTGATCAGATCTGGTTCTCTGATGGTCAAAGGTCCATCCGAGAAAGACCCCGAACACAGATTGCACAAACATTTTATAGACAGCCGGAGACAGTGGGTGGACCCAGGTTTGTGTTGGTTTAGAGGTGGTCCTCCCGTGTGTGTGTGCGAGCCACATGGTGAAAAAAGGGTTATGGTAGGTCAAGTGCGAGGAGGAAGTGTTGGCGTTTTAAATACTTAAAAGACACTGGAGTCATCAAGAGGACTTATAACTGCTGTTACAGCAGCACTAAATCCTCTCAATGAGTACAGATTTTTTTATTTTTTATGCGATTGACCATTTGGACACGACAGAAAAAAAGACTTTACACTTATGGTAACAATCACTGGTGGGTACAGATAACCAAAAAATTAACTTTGATAACAGATAATCAGATAACTGAAAGGTTATCTTTGATAAAGATAAAACGATAAACCACCTAAAAATGTAAAAGTTACAGATAACCGAAAACTTCCAGTATTGTCTCCGGTACACTTGCAACTACTAACAAGCAGATTTTGAGTTTTAACACCACGATCACTTCTGGAAGCATCAACAGCGACAACAGACCCAAACAATGAGTCAGCACTTCTGTCTTTGAGCATCCTGCTCCCTGCTGGAAGCTCTAGTTTACTACATGGCTTCCAGCACAGAGACAACTGAGAGGAGCCATAAAGCTCAACTCTCTACTCAATCACAACGCTGCCATCAGGCTGAGGTCTTGGAAAATAAAGCAGTGCTGAGTTATGGTTTGGTGTATAAATAAAATGAATACTGATAGAATAACTCCATTAATGTCAATTCTGGCATTTGTGCAAAGTTAAGATATAACGTATATCTTTTAATGTTGAATAATGCATTAATTCTGAAATTTTGTAACAGACAGATGGCATTCTGGGTAAAATGTGCCTCCACTAACACTGATTGGTTGATTCATTCTATGTAAACCAACACATTAATGTGAGGTGCGTCGTGTGTTGGTGTTAACAGATGAATGTGCTTTTGTAAAATATGCCTTTTTTTTTTATTTGTGTAAAAAAAAAAAAAAAAAAGCCAAGTTGTAATTAGATAACCGTCTGATATAACCGGTGTCAAAATAAATAGAACAGTGCCATGATCTACTGGTGCCAGTGCGAGATTTGGTCCTTTTTCAGCTGATTTTTCATTTGTGTGAGAATTTTTTGGATCGCACCGAGTTTCAGGTTAATCGCACATCCTGCATTGTTTAGTATACATGGAGTTATGAGCTGCGTTTAACATCTCACGACCACCTCCTGATCGCTGAATCGTATGGTCAGACAAAAATCAAACTTGTTTGATATTCTGGTCGGCCATCGTGAGGGTATCCCGCTGCTGAAGCGCTACAAGCGTCCAACCTCTTGCACTGTGCCTGTGCAAACACTGCAGACCTGTCTTGTAATGTTTGTTTTTTTTTTTTTTACTTTGTCTCCCATCGAGAGTTTTTGTAAATTAAGTTTGAAAAAAGCTTCTGTTAACGTTTTGCTTCTGGAAACACAAGTCCGACGTGTGGTTTTTGAACGTACAATGTGTGTGAGAACATAAATCGTGCGCTCTGAACTTTTACACCATGCGATTCTATGGTACAGTTTGAGCTGGAACCAAGTACAGTGATTGAAAATATCAGCCCAGCTTCAGTTTGAATACTGCCATGGACACTACTGGCCAGTAGATTGGCTGTAGAGACCTTGAAAACTTGCCAAAACAAAATTCCAGATAATCTGTGTTCCTACTTGCTATGTTTAAAATGCGTGAAATTTAATAAACGCAAACACAATCATGTCTAGAAACCCAGAGAATATATTCACAAGAGTTTTAGGCACTAGAGTTGTCGGTGGAGCCTGATCAGAGTGTCTCAAATGCATTTCTCCTGTCGTGAATGTACTGAGATTACCCTATCCTGGCTACCCATAATGCACCTGGACACAGCATGTACACACTAAAACCTTAAAAATTAGCATATTACTTTAGAACTAAAACATATATCTGATATTTTCACTTTATAAAACTTCAGACGTGACGTTAATTTAAATAACTTGTCCGAAAGTAGTTTGGTTAAAATTTGAACCATAAGTTAAAAATGTATGCCTCTGGATGACTTGGGTGATATTGCCCACGTATCAGTATGGGTGGACCTGGCGCCACGAGGGGGCGTTTGTGGGTGACGCCTCCTCACGTCATCAATCTCTCCCCCTCGGATGTGAGAGTTATCAAAAATAAAAATAAAAAAGAAAGAAAAATACTCGAAAATATACCGCCTCGCAGTTTCACGGATTTATTTAGTCCAGTTTTGCATGCTTTCTTTTTCTTTTTTTTCTTTTTTTACAGCGCATTGTGCTCTGCGTCCTCATCAAGCCAGCCGGTGTTGATGACGGGACACCTTTTGCGGCACCGCGAAGGGAGAGTACGCGCATTGTGTTCTGCGTGTCTGTTTATAAGAATCTTCTCACCCAGAAGAAAAAAGAGCGCCAACAACTACTCATAACTGTGTTCTTCACTCGGAAAAAGACACCTGCAGCGAGGCCTTCAGCGGAGCGGCCCACGACGAAGAGGCGCGATCAGAGGAACTGTGAAATACTGGTCAGTCACTATTAATAATTTATGTGTAGAACCTCGTAGGTTGATTGTTAAAATTAAATTCGTTAGTTCTAAAAGCCATCATAATTATTTATAGGAAAACGTTCTATTTTTATTTCTCAAACAAATGTTTGGGCCTGAAAACAGGTTGGTCTTATTTTTTTACTCAGGTTTGAACTTTGAGAGTGTTTACACACGAGAGAAAAGTGAGAAAATGTTAATGCCTGTTTGAGAAAAGTGTATAAAGTGTGTAGTGAGGGGTTTTACAGCCTTAAAACGTCTATAATAATTGTAAAAAATAACGCTGTCTACTTCGCAGATTTCGCTTATCGCGGGTTATTTTTAGAAGGTAACTCCCGCGATAAACGAGGGACCACTGTACATCTACATGAAAGGTTTATCTTTGACCCGTTGTGTGACTGTCCTGCCCAGTTGCGCTGTGTTTGCTCTTGTGATGGAGGGCTGTATGTGGGGTTAATCTACTGTCTCGTGTCGTTTCTCAGATCAGTTGTTGGTTTGGTTTTGTGGTATGCAGGAGATCACTTGACCGAGGGTCTATATGTTCAAATAATAATTAAAAAAATACTGTCACTCTTTACTCTTAGTCAGTCTCTTACAACGGTGTAGCCTAAATACACGAGCTTTCCAGGAGCGCACCCAATTCATTACGCACGCTGAGAGGCACGTCCCCTCCGGTGTGCACTTTTTTTGGGGGGGGGGGGGGGAGCGACCCCACCCCCTGTGATAAACTCATCGTCCCCTTAATATTTTTTTTTCTGGCGCCGGGCCTGGGTATGGGGTTAAAAGAAATGAGTTTTTTTTTTTTTTTTTTTACCTTTTTTGGTGACCAGTTCTCCTTTGCCTGCAGAGGATAGAGCGGTTTCTTCTAGAAGCAGTTTTCTTCTGTTTGCAGAGGGTAGAACTACACATCTGTTCACCTTTGTTTACCACGTTAACGGTCTAAAAATTATTGGACAAAAATCGGAAGATAATTAGTCTGATAATGGTTTTCAAAGTTATATGAAAAGATAATCTGAGGAAAGGAAAACTTTATCTTTGATAATTATTGGTTATCGGATTATTGGAACTGTGTCCACCACTGGTAACAACAACATCACACTCAACCAAACTGACTAAACCAAATGAATTACAAAACAAATCAGCAACACTGTTAAACCAACATGAACCACAATCAATCAATGTCCTTTATTTAACCAGGTTAAAAAAAAATTGAGATTTAAAACCTTTTTAGGAGTCATCTGACCAAGAGGGCAGCACAAAACAGAGAACAGCAAACACACAAATAAAACACAGTCACTGTTTCACACATTTCACAAAACTAGAGTGGGATGACCCGGTGCAGTCACAAGATCAACAGAGCTCATTACTCTGTCTTTAATACTTGTCTTAAATTTTCCAAGAGATGTAAGATGTGTCACTTTCAAATCCTTCTGCACATCATTCCAGGTAGATGGGTGGAAAAGTCTTTTTGCCTAGTTTAGTTGTGACTCTCTGGACCTGCAGCTGTTTGATGTCCTGAGAGCGCCGGCCATATCGGCTGAGGGTTCGACACGTGTGTGTGAGCACAAATATGTGGACAGAAGTCCAAGAATGGATTTGTCAATAAAACCAGCCAGTGAGAGTCTACGAACAACACGGCATTTGGTGGTTGGCTCTCACTGCGGTATTGTATCACTTCCTGTTCCGGAGCACAGCGGTGTTTTTCTGTATCTGTTAGCTGTTTAATCTGCGCAGTTAGATTGATCTAGTTATCTAAATTACGATTTGTTTCCCAGTGTAATCTTTATGTGCCTTAACTAAAGCACTCCTTCTGCTGAATCACCTCTAAATTATTTACACATTATTCACTTTGCGTGTTTTTAGGAATCCGCTAGCTTAGCGTAGCTACTAGCTCTTAGCCGATTTAGCATGGCGGCTTCTCCTGTCTCTCCCGCACTTTTCTGCTCTGGGTGTGAAATGTTTAGTTATTCCTCGGCCTCCTTTAGCAGTAACGGTACTTGTAATATGTGTAGCTTATTCGTAGCTTTGGAGGCCAGGCTGGGCGAATTGGAGACTCGGCTCCGCACCGTGGAAAATTCTACAGCTAGCCAGGCCCCTGTAGTCGGTGCGGACCAAGGTAGCTTAGCCGCCGTTAGTTACCCCCTGGCAGATCCCGAGCAGCCGGGAAAGCAGGCCGACTGGGTGACTGTGAGGAGGAAGCGTAGCCCTAAACAGAAGCCCCGTGTACACCGCCAACCCGTTCACATCTCTAATCGTTTTTCCCCATTCGACGACACACCCGCCGAGGATCAAACTCTGGTTATTGGCGACTCTGTTTTGAGAAATGTGAAGTTAGCGACACCAGCAACCATAGTCAATTGTCTTCCGGGGGCCAGAGCAGGCGACATTGAAGGAAATTTGAAACTGCTGGCTAAGGCTAAGCGTAAATTTGGTAAGATTGTAATTCACGTCGGCAGTAATGACACCCGGTTACGCCAATCGGAGGTCACTAAAATTAACATTAAATCGGTGTGTAACTTTGCAAAAACAATGTCGGACTCTGTAGTTTTCTCTGGGCCCCTCCCCAATCTGACCGGGAGTGACATGTTTAGCCGCATGTTCTCCTTGAATTGCTGGCTGTCTGAGTGGTGTCCAAAAAATGAGGTGGGCTTCATAGATAATTGGCAAAGCTTCTGGGGAAAACCTGGTCTTGTTAGGAGAGACGGCATCCATCCCACTTTGGATGGAGCAGCTCTCATTTCTAGAAATCTGGCCAATTTTCTTAAATCCTCCAAACCGTGACTATCCAGGGTTGGGACCAGGAAGCAGAGTTGTAGTCTTACACACCTCTCTGCAGCTTCTCTCCCCCTGCCATCCCCTCATTACCCCATCCCCGTAGAGACGGTGCCTGCTCCCAGACTACCAATAGCCAGCAAAAATCTATTTAAGCATAAAAATTCAAAAAGAAAAAATAATATAGCACCTTCAACTGCACCACAGACTAAAACAGTTAAATGTGGTCTATTAAACATTAGGTCTCTCTCTTCTAAGTCCCTGTTGGTAAATGATATAATAATTGATCAACATATTGATTTATTCTGCCTTACAGAAACCTGGTTACAGCAGGATGAATATGTTAGTTTAAATGAGTCAACACCCCCGAGTCACACTAACTGTCAGAATGCTCGTAGCACGGGCCGGGGCGGAGGATTAGCAGCAATCTTCCATTCCAGCTTATTAATTAATCAAAAACCCAGACAGAGCTTTAATTCATTTGAAAGCTTGACTCTTAGTCTTGTCCATCCAAATTGGAAGTCCCAAAAACCAGTTTTATTTGTTATTATCTATCGTCCACCTGGTCGTTACTGTGAGTTTCTCTGTGAATTTTCAGACCTTTTGTCTGACTTAGTGCTTAACTCAGATAAGATAATTATAGTGGGCGATTTTAACATCCACACAGATGCTGAGAATGACAGCCTCAACACTGCATTTAATCTATTATTAGACTCTATTGGCTTTGCTCAAAAAGTAAATGAGTCCACCCACCACTTTAATCATATCTTAGATCTTGTTCTGACTTATGGTATGGAAATAGAAGACTTAACAGTATTCCCTGAAAACTCCCTTCTGTCTGATCATTTCTTAATAACATTTACATTTACTCTGATGGACTACCCAGCAGTGGGGAATAAGTTTCATTACACTAGAAGTCTTTCAGAAAGCGCTGTAACTAGGTTTAAGGATATGATTCCTTCTTTGTTATGTTCTCCAATGCCATATACCAACACAGTGCAGAGTAGCTACCTAAACTCTGTAAGGGAGATAGAGTATCTCGTCAAAAGTTTTACATCCTCATTGAAGACAACTTTGGATGCTGTAGCTCCTCTGAAAAAGAGAGCTTTAAATCAGAAGTGTCTGACTCCGTGGTATAACTCACAAACTCGTAGCTTAAAGCAGATAACCCGTAAGTTGGAGAGGAAATGGCGTCTCACTAATTTAGAAGATCTTCACTTAGCCTGGAAAAAGAGTCTGTTGCTCTATAAAAAAGCCCTCCGTAAAGCTAGGACATCTTTCTACTCATCACTAATTGACGAAAATAAGAACAACCCCAGGTTTCTTTTCAGCACTGTAGCCAGGCTGACAAAGAGTCAGAGCTCTATTGAGCTGAGTATTCCATTAACTTTAACTAGTAATGACTTCATGACTTTCTTTGCTAACAAAATTTTAACTATTAGAGAAAAAATTACTCATAACCATCCCAAAGACGTATCGTTATCTTTGGCTGCTTTCAGTGATGCCGGTATTTGGTTAGACTCTTTCTCTCTGATTGTTCTGTCTGAGTTATTTTCATTAGTTACTTCATCCAAACCATCAACATGTTTATTAGACCCCATTCCTACCAGGCTGCTCAAGGAAGCCCTACCATTATTTAATGCTTCGATCTTAAATATGATCAATCTATCTTTGTTAGTTGGCTATGTACCACAGGCCTTTAAGGTGGCAGTAATTAAACCATTACTTAAAAAGCCATCACTTGACCCAGCTATCTTAGCTAATTATAGGCCAATCTCCAACCTTCCTTTTCTCTCAAAAATTCTTGAAAGGATAGTTGTAAAACAGCTAACTGATCATCTGCAGAGGAATGGTCTATTTGAAGAGTTTCAGTCAGGTTTTAGAATTCATCATAGTACAGAAACAGCATTAGTGAAGGTTACAAATGATCTTCTTATGGCCTCGGACAGTGGACTCATCTCTGTGCTTGTTCTGTTAGACCTCAGTGCTGCTTTTGATACTGTTGACCATAAAATTTTATTACAGAGATTAGAGCATGCCATAGGTATTAAAGGCACTGCGCTGCGGTGGTTTGAATCATATTTGTCTAATAGATTACAATTTGTTCATGTAAATGGGGAATCTTCTTCACAGACTAAAGTTAATTATGGAGTTCCACAAGGTTCTGTGCTAGGACCAATTTTATTCACTTTATACATGCTTCCCTTAGGCAGTATTATTAGACGGTATTGCTTAAATTTTCATTGTTACGCAGATGATACCCAGCTTTATCTATCCATGAAGCCAGAGGACACACACCAATTAGCTAAACTGCAGGATTGTCTTACAGACATAAAGACATGGATGACCTCTAATTTCCTGCTTTTAAACTCAGATAAAACTGAAGTTATTGTACTTGGCCCCACAAATCTTAGAAACATGGTGTCTAACCAGATCCTTACTCTAGATGGCATTTCCCTGATCTCTAGTAATACTGTGAGAAATCTTGGAGTCATTTTTGAGCAGGATATGTCATTCAAAGCGCATATTAAACAAATATGTAGGACTGCTTTTTTGCATTTACGCAATATCTCTAAAATCAGAAAGGTCTTGTCTCAGAGTGATGCTGAAAAACTAATTCATGCATTTATTTCCTCTAGGCTGGACTATTGTAATTCATTATTATCAGGTTGTCCTAAAAGTTCCCTAAAAAGCCTTCAGTTAATTCAAAATGCTGCAGCTAGAGTACTGACGGGGACTAGAAGGAGAGAGCATATCTCACCCATATTGGCCTCTCTTCATTGGCTTCCTGTTAATTCTAGAATAGAATTTAAAATTCTTCTTCTTACTTATAAGGTTTTGAATAATCAGGTCCCATCTTATCTTAGGGACCTCGTAGTACCATATCACCCCAATAGAGCGCTTCGCTCTCAGACTGCAGGCTTACTTGTAGTTCCTAGGGTTTGTAAGAGTAGAATGGGAGGCAGAGCCTTCAGCTTTCAGGCTCCTCTCCTGTGGAACCAGCTCCCAATTCAGATCAGGGAGACAGACACCCTCTCTACTTTTAAGATTAGGCTTAAAACTTTCCTTTTTGCTAAAGCTTATAGTTAGGGCTGGATCAGGTGACCCTGAACCATCCCTTAGTTATGCTGCTATAGACGTAGACTGCTGGGGGGTTCCCATGATGCACTGTTTCTTTCTCTTTTTGCTCTGTATGCACCACTCTGCATTTAATCATTAGTGATCGATCTCTGCTCCCCTCCACAGCATGTCTTTTTCCTGGTTCTCTCCCTCAGCCCCAACCAGTCCCAGCAGAAGACTGCCCCTCCCTGAGCCTGGTTCTGCTGGAGGTTTCTTCCTGTTAAAAGGGAGTTTTTCCTTCCCACTGTAGCCAAGTGCTTGCTCACAGGGGGTCGTTTTGACCGTTGGGGTTTTACATAATTATTGTATGGCCTTGCCTTACAATATAAAGCGCCTTGGGGCAACTGTTTGTTGTGATTTGGCGCTATATAAAAAAATTGATTGAATTGATTGAATATACAAAGATGGGCCATGTGTGACGGCCTATAAAGACCAGTGACGTACCTGATAACTGCAACCAGTAATAAAACCCAAAACACAGCAGGATACAGAATCCAGCCTCTTTAAAAACAGATCAGGAGCATTGATATAAAGCAGGTCTCCACAGTCCAACAAGGGTCAAAAAGTTGCGGTGATGGGGGCGCTAGTGCGCAGGTGTGGTATGTAGATGTGTTTAGCTTGTGCTCGCCACCACAGCCTTGATAAATTTCCTTAACACCACGCTAAATTTGCCCAGAAGCTGATATTCTTTCTCTTATCGACTGAACTTTGCACATCTGAAAATGTCCTCACCATAGGCTGCTTCAGGTAAAAACAAGACTATCGATGGATTCATCAGGAATGCTAATGCTACTAACGATGGCCGTTCCACTGAACTCTCTGCCAAACCAATGGCCAAGGCCCCGGACGATAAAAACCAGACGCATGAAATATGCAAAGGGATGTCTGAATTGATTGTGGGGAGACTGAATGAACATTTTGATGCTTCTGAAAGAAAGTTTCAGTCTGTACTCTCCGTGCGTGTTCTGTTTATATGGTGGTGTTCAGTTACATTTCTAAAATAAATATATAGGTTGGGGGGGGGGGGGGGGACTTGTCTGGCCTGTTATCTGTCTGGCAGCTCCTGTTAAAGTGAGGGACAGTCACACGTCAGGTTCAGGTGACGTGGATGGGGGGGAGGCGGGGTTTAATGGGGGAATTGTGTTTATTGTTCTACGGCTCAGATGCATTTGTTTTACCTATTTGTGTTATGTAACATTACAACTACCAGCTTGGATTCATTGGATTCACTGTATACCCGAGTATACCCAGTAGATTCAGTAGATTCTCACAAATCCAACAAAACCAAACATTCATGATATGCACACTCTTAAGGCTATGAAATTGGGCTATTAGTAAAAAAAAAAAGTAGAAAAGGGGGTGTTCACAATAATAGTAGCATCTGCTGTTGACGCTACAAACTCAAAACTATTATGTTCAAACTGGTTTTTTAGCAATCCTGTGAATCGCTAAACTAGTATTTAGTTGTATAACCACAGTTTTTCATGATTTCTTCACATCTGCGAGGCATTAATTTTGTTGGTTTGGAACCAAGATTTTACTAGTTTACTATTCTATTACTATTGAACCTACTATTGAACCTTCTACCTACTATTGTCAGGTCATTGTCTTGTTGAAACATCCATTTCAAGTGCATGTCCTCTTCAGCATAAGGCAACATGACCGCTTCAAGTATTTTGACATATCCAAACTGATCCATGATACCTGGTATGTGATATATAGGCCCAACACCATAGTAGGAGAAACATGCCCATATCATGATGCTTGCACCACCATGCTTCACTGTCTTCACTGTGAACTGTGGCTTGAATTCAGAGTTTGGGGGTCATCTCACAAACTGTCTGCTGCCCTTGGACCCAAAAAGAACAATTTTACTCTCATCAGTCCACAAAATATTCCTCAATTTCTCTTTAGGCCAGTTGGTGTGTTCTTTGGCAAATTGTAACCTCTTCTGCACATGTCTTTTATTTAACAGAGGGACTTTGCGGGGGATTCTTGCAAATAAATTAGCTTCACACAGGCGTCTTCTAACTGTCACAGCACTTACAGGTAACTCCAGACTGTCTTTGATCATCCTGGAGCTGATCAATGGGTGAGCCTTTGCCATTCTGGTTATTCTTCTATCCATTTTGATGGTTGTTTTCTGTTTTCTTCCACGCGTCTGTTTTTTTTGTTTTTTTTTTTTCTCCATTTTAAAGCATTGGAGATCATTGTAGATGAACAGCCTATAATTTTTTGCACCTGCGTATAAGTTTTCCCCTCTCCAATCAACTTTTTAATCAAACTACGCTGTTCTTCTGAATAATGTCTTGAATGTCCCATTTTCCTCAGGCTTTCAAAGAGAAAAGCATGTTCAACAGGTGCTGGCTTCATCCTTAAATAGGGGACACCTGATTCACACCTGTTTGTTCCACAAAATTGACAAACTCACTGACTGAATGCCACACTACTATTATTGTGAACACCCCCTTTTCTACTTTTTTTTTACTAATACCCCAATTTCATAGCCTTAAGACTGTGCATATCATGAATGCTTGGTCTTGTTGGATTTGTGAGAATCTACTGAATCTACTGGTACCTTGTTTCCCATGTAACAATAAGAAATATACTCAAAACCTGGATTAATCTTTTTAGTCACATAGCACTACTATTATTCTGAACACTACTGTAACTGGATAGCTCAGATTTATCGGTCGCCTTTTATATCACACGCTCGTGGAGTGGCAATATTATTTAGAAAAAATATCCAATTTCAGGCAACCACTGTATTCAGTGACCCCCTTGGAAGGTATGTAACGGTCACTGGTACTATAAACTCATTCAAATGAACCCTTCTCAATATACAGGGTCCAAATACGGATGAGCCTAATGTTTTTAGAAACGTTTTTGACCTGCTGCCTGAGAGCGCAGCACGCTCCCAGCCCCCATCAACAGGCTGACACCCCGCTGGAACAACCAGATCATTTCCAACGTGAAGGCTTTGTTGATCCGGGACCTCGTCTGACTTTCACAAAAAGGCAGAAGATGTGGACATCAGCACTTTTTCCGGCACATTCCACCGTTACAGGAGTTTTTTTCATGGAAAGAAAAGCGGAGGGACGTGCCACGGAGCCGTTCATTACGCGGGACAAAACCACCTCGGTGTTGGTCTCTTAGGACAGCTTTCAGGTGGATTTCAGACGGATTCTGGTTGCTTTCCAGTCATGTGAATATCCGATTGTGATTGTGCATGAGCTGGACATGCCAGAACATGTCCTGTGAGGCTTCATCAAGGCGTTTCTTTGCGCCGAGCGGCTGCACCGCGACGCGCGGTGGAGCAGCTTCTCTTTCCATGACAAAACAAACTCCTGTAACAGTGAAATGTGCCGTTCATTTTTAAACTGGACGCTGTCTTGATCCAGTATGTCATCTGACTAGCACAGGAATTGTGAAAAGACGTGGACGGAGGACAGGCATGAAAAAACTCAAGATAAACTTTATTGATCTCACAGAGGAGAAATTCACGTTATGTCAGCTCTTAAGAAAATACACAAGGTGGGTGCAAGTAGAGGAAAATGTTCATCAAATAGCGTGTGCAAGGATAAGCAATAATAATACTTGTAACAGTACAAGACATAAGAAATGAGGTAGAAATAGAATGTGTGTGTGTGTGTGTGTATATATATATATATATATATATATATATATATATATATATATATATATATATATATCAATTTTTTTATATAGCGCCAAATCACAACAAACAGTTGCCCCAAGGCGCTTTATATTGTAAGGCAAGGCCATACAATAATTATGTAAAACCCCAACGGTCAAAACGACCCCCTGTGAGCAAGCACTTGGCTACAGTGGGAAGGAAAAACTCCCTTTTAACAGGAAGAAACCTCCAGCAGAACCAGGATCAGGGAGGGGCAGTCTTCTGCTGGGACTGGTTGGGGCTGAGGGAGAGAACCAGGAAAAAGACATGCTGTGGAGGGGAGCAGAGATCAATCACTAATGATTAAATGCAGAGTGGTGCATACAGAGCAAAAAGAGAAAGAAACAGTGCATCATGGGAACCCCCCAGCAGTCTAAGTCTATAGCAGCATAACTAAGGGATGGTTCAGGGTCACCTGATCCAGCCCTAACTATAAGCTTTAGCAAAAAGGAAAGTTTTAAGTCTAATCTTAAAAGTAGAGAGGGTGTCTGTCTCCCTGATCTGAATTGGGAGCTGGTTCCACAGGAGAGGAGCCTGAAAGCTGAAGGCTCTGCCTCCCATTCTACTCTTACAAACCCTAGGAACTACAAGTAAGCCTGCAGTCTGAGAGCGAAGCGCTCTATTGGGGTGATATGGTACTACGAGGTCCCTAAGATAAGATGGGACCTGATTATTCAAAACCTTATAAGTAAGAAGAATAATTTTAAATTCTATTCTAGAATTAACAGGAAGCCAATGAAGAGAGGCCAATATGGGTGAGATATGCTCTCTCCTTCTTGTCCCCGTCAGTACTCTAGCTGCAGCATTTTTAATTAACTGAAGGCTTTTTAGGGAACTTTTAGGACAACCTGATAATAATGAATTACAATAGTCCAGCCTAGAGGAAATAAATGCATGAATTAGTTTTTCAGCATCACTCTGAGACAAGACCTTTCTGTAGTTGTAAGAACCACCCAGGAAGAACCAAGATAACATTAATGCAAACTTTATACACAAACACCTTAACAATTACATAAAATATACCTGTAAAATACATAAGCATTTTTAAACAGGCACCTACAACAAATATCATCATATATATATAATAATACATATACATTATCTATAAAATATCAGTTTCATTACAAGGCAAAAACGAATCTGTACAATATATCAGAACACAGAAGATCCTCTTCAAGTAGTTACAAAAGGAATTCCAGCTTCCTTGAGTGCTTACAAGCAAAAATATCTACAGTATTTGAAACATCCAGCTGCTTGGTGATATTGCTATGAATGTGCATCAGCGCCAGTGATGACATGTGCTTCTGGCTCATTGTTGCTCGCAATTAGTTGCTGAGCCTTTGTTGTGTGGGCCGCTGAAGAGGAGGTACTGCTGGCCCACCACCACCAGAGGGCGCCCTGTCTGGAGTGCGGGCTCCAGGCACCAGAGGGCGCTGCCGCCTCACAGGAGCAGCCAGGGTGACAGCTGTCACCCATCACCTGAGACGAGACAGCTGATATCAATCAACAGGGAGGTATATCAGCAGGACGTCATCTCCACCTCATTGCCGAGATATCGCTCTACCAAGGAGGTAACGTATCCAGCCAAACTGATCATCTTTTGACCATTAAATACTTTTGCCTTTACACAGAAAGAGAAAAGACAGCAGGAGACTGTATTTTGGATAAGTACTCACATTCCTGCACTCACCTGTAATTTCCTGACAAGAGGTGGAGGTGGTGTTTCCACCCTGTGTGTTGCTGGGTGCAGCCGCACCCACACCTGACTGTTTCTGTTCCTTGCCAGCAGTACCGGATCCGACGAGCGGAGGCAGTGGCCACCTGGGGTTCGGGACTTGGCGGCTCCAGTATCCCCGGGGTTCGGTGGCAGAGGAGATCGGGTGGTTCCGGTTCGACTCGGACAGACGTCTCCTATCGTCGAGCCTGCCCACACGACAACAACAACAGCCTTCTTAGTACACTTATGTTTCTCTCACACTCGCAGCTCATCATTGGGAGTGTGCTGGCTGTTCTGAGAAGTGTATGTATGTTGGGGAAGCACTCTTTCTGACATGCATGAAGAGCTTCTAGAATAGTGGAGGGCTTGGGTTTGGAAGACGGAGACAATGTCTGATGGTATCCCATGCAGACGGACGACGTGGTGGACCAAGAGGTCCGCGGTCTCCTGGGCCGTTGGTAGCTTCGGGAGGGCCACGAAGTGGGCCGCCTTGGAGAAACGGTCCACTACCGTGAAGACGACGGTGTTTCCCTGGGACGGCGGGAGGCCCGTGACAAAGTCCAGGCCGATGTGGGACCAGGGGCGATGTGGGACGGGCAGCGGCTGTAGCAACCCTGAGGTCTTTTGGTGGTTGGCCTTGCCCCTGGCGCAGGTGGTACAGGCCTGGACGTAGTCCCGGACGTCGGCCTCCAAGGACGCCCACCAGAAGCGCTGCCGGACGACTGCCACGGTCCTTTGCACCCCAGGGTGACAGGAGAGCTTAGAACTGTGACAGAAGTCCAGTACTGCAGCTCTGGCTTCCGGTGGGACGTAGAGTCTGTTCTTTGGTCCGGTTCCGGGGTCCGGGTCACGGGTCAGGGCCTCCCGGACGGTCTTCTCCACGTCCCAGGTGAGGGCGGCCACGATAGCGGACTCCGGGATGATGGGATCCGGGGGATCCGACGGTTCCGTTTTGACTTCGTCTTCGTGTACCCGGGACAATGCATCCGATCTTTGATTCTTGGTCCCGGGACGGTAGGTAATCCGGAAGTCAAAACGGCCAAAGAACAGTGACCAGCAGGCTTGCCTGGGGTTCAGCCGCTTGGCGGTCCTGATGTACTCCAGGTTCCGATGGTCAGTGAAAACCGTGAATGGCACGGCTGTTCCCTCCAACAGATGTCTCCACTCTTCGAGGGCCTCTTTCACCGCAAGGAGTTCCCGATTGCCGACGTCATAGTTCCGTTCAGCGGGGGTCAACCTGCGGGAAAAATAGGCACACGGGTGAAGGACCTTATCGGTCTTCCCGCTCTGGGAGAGCACCGCTCCTATCCCTGAGTCCGAGGCATCCACTTCAACCACTAACTGGCGGCTAGGATCGGGCTGCACCAGAACTGGTGCAGACGAAAAGCTCCGTTTCAACTCCTTGAACGCGGCTTCGCACCGATCCGACCAGGTGAAGGGGATTTTTGGTGAGGTCAGGGCTGTCAGGGGGCTAACTACCTGACTGTAGCCCTTAATGAACCTCCTGTAGAAATTAGCAAAGCCGAGGAACTGTTGCAGCTTCCTACGGCTTGTGGGTTGGGGCCAATCTCTCACCGCCACAACCTTGGCCGGATCAGGGGCGACGGAGTTAGAGGAGATGATAAACCCCAAGAAGGACAAAGAAGTGCGGTGGAACTCACACTTCTCGCCCTTCACAAACAGGCGGTTCTCCAACAACCGCTGTAGGACCTGACGGACATGCCGGACATGAGTCTCAGGATCCGGGGAAAAGATGAGTATATCGTCTAGATACACGAAGACGAACCGGTGCAGGAAGTCCCGCAAGACATCGTTTACCAATGCTTGGAAAGTCGCGGGAGCATTAGTGAGACCGAACGGCATGACCAGGTACTCGAAATGACCTAACGGGGTGTTAAATGCCGTCTTCCATTCGTCTCCCTTCCGGATCCGAACCAAATGATACGCATTCCTAAGATCAAGCTTGGTGAAGATTTTGGCTCCATGCAAGGGGGTGAACACTGAATCCAACAAGGGCAACGGGTATCGGTTGCGAACCGTGATTTCGTTCAACCCCCTGTAATCAATGCATGGACGAAGCCCGCCATCTTTTTTACCCACAAAAAAGAAACCCGCACCCATCGGAGAGGTGGAATTCCGGATCAACCCGGCAGCTAATGAGTCCCGGATGTAGGTCTCCATTGATTCGCGTTCCGGCCGTGAGAGGTTGTACAGCCTACTGGACGGGAACTCACTGCCTGGAACCAAATCAATGGCACAATCATACGGGCGGTGGGGAGGAAGCGTGAGAGCCAGATCCTTGCTGAACACGTCAGCGAGGTCATGGTACTCCGCCGGCACCGCCTTCAGATTGGGCGGGACTCGGACCTCCTCCTTAGCGTGGGAGCCGGGAGGAACCGAGGAACCTAGACACTCCCGATGGCAGGTTTCGCTCCACTGAACCACTACCCCGGACGGCCAATCGATCCGGGGATTGTGCTTTAGCATCCAGGGAAAACCCAGAACCACACGGGAAGTGGCCTGAGTCACAAAGAACTCGATCACCTCCCGGTGGTTACCTGACACCACCAGAGTTACTGGAGGTGTCTTATGTGTGATCGGTGGGAGTAGGGAGCCATCTAGTGCCCGAACCTGTACAGGCGAGGTAAGAGCCACCAGAGGGAGCCCTATCTCCCTGGCCCATCTGCTGTCTAGCAGATTCCCTTCAGAGCCCGTGTCCACCAGTGCTGGGGCCTTCAGGGTTGAATCCTCATACAGGATTGTGACTGGGAGTCGTGTGGCAATGTGGGTGTGTCCCACGTGAATGTTTTGGCCCACCCCTGGCCCAGTCTCTAGGGGCGGGCGTTGGAGTTTAACCGCTCGGGGCAGTCGTTTGCAAGATGCTCACTCGAGCCACAAACAAAACAAGCTCCATAGGCCCGCCTCCTTTGTGCTCCAGGTGCCCTAAATGTTGCCCTGCTCGTGTCCATAGCTTCGTCAGCAGGGGGAGCCGTAGGCACACGGAGCGCAGGAACAGAGGAGCGTGGGGAGGGCGGAGCTCGGTCGGAACCGGAAGGGAGAGGGACGACGCGTGCCTGGCCACGCCCTTCGCCTCGTTCCCGACGGCGTTCTTCTAACCGGTTGTCGAGTCGTATGACCAGATCGATGAGCCCATCTAAGTCCCGCGGTTCGTCCTTCGCCACCAGATGCTCTTTTAGGACCAGTGACAGTCCGTTTACAAAGGCGGCGCGGAGGGCAGTGCTATTCCAGCCGGATCTCGCCGCCGCGATGCGGAAGGCGACTGCATAGGCAGCTGCGCTCCGACGCCCCTGTCTCATTGACAGTAGCGCGGTTGAAGCGGTCTCTCCTCTATTGGGGTGGTCGAACACTGTTCTGAGCTCCCGCACAAACCCATCGTACATATGAAGGAGCCGTGAGTTCTGCTCCCAGAGCGCTGTAGCCCAAGCGCGTGCCTCCCCGCGAAGCAGGTTTATTACATGAGCTACTTTGCTAGCGTCAGTCGCGTACATCACGGGACGCTGTGCGAAGACGAGCGAACACTGCATCAGAAAATCCGCGCACGTCTCCACACAGCCTCCGTACGGTTCTGGAGGGCTTATGTAAGCTTCTGGGGACGGAGGAAGGGACCGTTGAACGACCAGTGGGACGTCACTATCACGCGCAGGGTCCTCGGGAGGGAGAGCCGCAGCGGCGCCCGGAGGGCGCGCTTCCACTTGTGCGGCGAGAGCCTCCACCCTGCGGTTTAGGAGAACGTGCTGCTCGGTCATTAAATCGATCCGAGTGGTGAAAGCGGTGAGGATCCGCTGCAACTCACCGATTACCCCTCCCGAAGACGCCGACGCGCCCTGTTCTTCCATTGGCCGTTCAACAGCCGGTTGACGCCCCTCGGGATCCATGACGCTGGCCGAGATATCCTGTTGTGAAAGTGTAGGAACACGGACCCACAACAGGGGGCGCAAATGAACGGACAATGGAGAAGGTGACTAACAAGGTTTTACTGTTGTGAAACGTGCACAACTAATACAACAATTGACAATGTGGGGGTAAGCCGAATTCCACTGGTGTCGTGTGGGCAGGCTCGAAGGTAGGAGACGTCCGTCCAAGTCGAACCGGAACCACCCGGGTTTCCTCTGCCACCGAACCCTGGAAGTACTGGAACCACCAAGTCCCGAATTCCCAGGTGGCCACTGCCTCCGCTCGTCGGATCCGGTACTGCTGGCAAGAAAACAGTAGACACACAGGTGTGGGTGCGGCTGCACCCAGTAACACAGAGGAGGGGAGAAGTCGCCTCCACCTCACGTCACAATGCTGCAGGAAGGTGAGTACTTATCTGAAGCTACGGCTTCTTGTAAACAGCTGTCCTGCAATGCTTAACAAGAAAGACAATATAATAATGTACGAAGTACAGCAGAGAATGTTACCTTTATCTTAAGGCGATATCTCGGCACTGAGGTGGAGACGCCGTCCTACTGATATACCTCCGTGCTGAGTGGAACAGCTGTGTCCAGTGATGGGTGACAGCTGTCACCCAGGCTGCTCCCATAAGGTGGCAGCGCCCTCTGGTGCCTGGAGCCCGCACTCCAGGCAGGGCGCCCTCTGGTGGTGGTGGGCCAGCAGTACCTCCTCTTCAGCGGCCCACACAACAATATCTCTTATTTTAAAAAAAGGCAGAGATGAAACTGATCCTGCAAACTTCAGGCCAATTGCATTACAAAATTTTGATCGTAAGATACTAAGCAGAATTTTGGCAATCAGACTGAATAATAAGCATTTGACTTCAATCATACATCCTGACCAGACGGGGTTCATTCCAGGCAGATTCTCTTTTTCTAATGTCAGATGGTTACTCAACACTATTTATTCTGCTTATAGTAACATTCCAGGAGGTTCTATTCTATCTCTTGATGCACATAAATCTTTTGACCAGGTCGAGTGGCCCTACGTTTGAGTCATTGCGCAGGTTTTGGTTTGGTGAAACCTTTATATCTTGGGTGAAGCTGATCTATGCAAAGCCTCTGTGTTCTGTTCTGACAAATGGCGATCGGTCAGCCCCGTTTCTCTTGCAGCGCTCAGTACAGCAGGGCTGTCCGTTATCGCTGGCGCTCTTTGCGATTACATTGGAGCCTCTTGCTGAAACAATAACACACCCACTTGTAAAGGGGCTTCAGGTTGGAGATGCAGAAACACGTATTAGTTTATATGCTGATGATGTAATATTGTATTTGCATAATTCTAAAGAATCTGTTCAAATTCTACTGAACTTAATTACATTCTTTGGTAAAATATCAGGATACACAATTAACTGGTCTTATCTTAAACTGGTGAGTTTAAGATAAGATAAACTTTATTGATCTCACAGAGGAGAAATTCACATGTTATGTCAGCTCTTAAGAAACCGCACAAGGTGGGTGCAAGTAGAGGAAAATGTTCATCAAATAGCGTGTGCAAGGATAAGCAATAATAATAATACTTGTAACAGTACAAAACATAAGAAATGAGGTAGAAATAGAATATGTATGTATATATGTATATATACGAGGGCTGTCCGTAAAGTATAGGTCCTTTTTATTTTTTTCAAAAACTATATGGATTTCATTCATGTTTTTACGTCAGACATGCTTGAACCCTCGTGCGCATGCGTGAGTTTTTCCACGCCTGTCGGTGACGTCATTCGCCTGTGAGCACTCCTTGTGGGAGGAGTCGTCCAGCCCCTCGTCGGAATTCCTTTGTCTGAGAAGTTGCTGAGAGACTGGCGCTTTGTTTGATCAAAATTTTTTCTAAACCTGTGAGACACATCGAAGTGGACATGGTTTGAAAAATTAAGCGGCGCGGCGGCACAGGAAAAACACCTCCGTGTTGATAACCATTTGTTAAAATCCAGTTGGCTTTTGATGGCTTTCAGTGGAGTGAGTATATGAGAAATTGTTTATCAGCTGGAGATGTTCCAACTTGTCCTTAAGGCTTCCAGCAGAGGTGTTTTTCCTGTGATGGAGCGTGGCGGCGGCTGCGAGCCGACGCTGCAATCACCTCAAAATCTCTCATCAGCTGTTAAAATTTTCACTGAAAACCAGCTTAATTTTTCGAACCATGTCCACTTCGATGTGTCTCACAGGTTTAGAAAAAATTTTGATCAAACAAAGCGCCAGTCTCTCAGCAACTTCTCAGACAAAGGAATTCCGACGAGGGGCTGGACGACTCCTCCCACAAGGAGTGCTCACAGGCGAATGACGTCACCGACAGGCGTGGAAAAACTCACGCATGCGCACGAGGGTTCAAGCATGTCTGACGTAAAAACATATGAATGAAATCCATGTAGTTTTTGAAAAAAATAAGAAGGACCTATACTTTACGGACAGACCTCGTATACACGCACACGCACACACACACACACACACACACACATATATATATATATATATATATATATATATATATATACGAGGTCTGTTAGAAAAGTATCCGACCTTATTATTTTTTTAAAAAACCATATGGATTTGAATCACGTGTGATTGCGTCAGACAAGCTTGAACCCTTGTGTGCATGTGTGAGTTTTTTCACGCCTGTCGGTTGCGTCATTTGCCTGTGAGCAGGCTTTGAGTGAGGTGTGGTCCACCCCTCTTGTCTATTTTTTATTGCGAATAAATGTCTGAACGATTTGGAGCTTTGCTGCATCAATTTTTTTCCAGAAACTGTGAGAGACCTCCAGGTGGACAATTAATATGGCTTTCAGGGACGATTTTATGGGGATTAAACAGATTACGGGGTGTTACTACCCCTTTAAGGACAGCCCACAACTGCTGAGAGCGCAGCACGCTCCCAGCCCCCATCAACAGGCTGACACCCCGCTGGAACAACCAGATCATTTCCAACGTGAAGGCTTTGTTGATCCGGGACCTCGTCTGACTTTCACAAAAAGGCAGAAGATGTGGACATCAGCACTTTTTCCGGCACATTCCACCGTTACAGGAGTTTTTTTCATGGAAAGAAAAGCGGAGGGACGTGCCACGGAGCCGTTCATTACGCGGGACAAAACCACCTCGGTGTTGGTCTCTTAGGACAGCTTTCAGGTGGATTTCAGACGGATTCTGGTTGCTTTCCAGTCATGTGAATATCCGATTGTGATTGTGCATGAGCTGGACATGCCAGAACATGTCCTGTGAGGCTTCATCAAGGCGTTTCTTTGCGCCGAGCGGCTGCACCGCGACGCGCGGTGGAGCAGCTTCTCTTTCCATGACAAAACAAACTCCTGTAACAGTGAAATGTGCCGTTAATTTTTAAACTGGACGCTGTCTTGATCCAGTATGTCATCTGACTAGCACAGGAATTGTGAAAAGACGTGGACGGAGGACAGGCATGAAAAAACTCAAGATAAACTTTATTGATCTCACAGAGGAGAAATTCACGTTATGTCAGCTCTTAAGAAAATACACAAGGTGGGTGCAAGTAGAGGAAAATGTTCATCAAATAGCGTGTGCAAGGATAAGCAATAATAATACTTGTAACAGTACAAGACATAAGAAATGAGGTAGAAATAGAATGTGTGTGTGTGTACTACGAGGTCCCTAAGATAAGATGGGACCTGATTATTCAAAACCTTATAAGTAAGAAGAATAATTTTAAATTCTATTCTAGAATTAACAGGAAGCCAATGAAGAGAGGCCAATATGGGTGAGATATGCTCTCTCCTTCTTGTCCCCGTCAGTACTCTAGCTGCAGCATTTTTAATTAACTGAAGGCTTTTTAGGGAACTTTTAGGACAACCTGATAATAATGAATTACAATAGTCCAGCCTAGAGGAAATAAATGCATGAATTAGTTTTTCAGCATCACTCTGAGACAAGACCTTTCTGATTTTAGAGATATTGCGTAAATGCAAAAAAGCAGTCCTACATATTTGTTTAATATACGCTTTGAATGACATATCCTGATCAAAAATGACTCCAAGATTTCTCACAGTATTACTAGAGGTCAGGGTAATGCCATCCAGAGTAAGGATCTGGTTAGACACCATGTTTCTAAGATTTGTGGGGCCAAGTACAATAACTTCAGTTTTATCTGAGTTTAAAAGCAGGAAATTAGAGGTCATCCATGTCTTTATGTCTGTAAGACAATCCTGCAGTTTAGCTAATTGGTGTGTGTCCTCTGGCTTCATGGATAGATAAAGCTGGGTATCATCTGCGTAACAATGAAAATTTAAGCAATACCGTCTAATAATACTGCCTAAGGGAAGCATGTATAAAGTGAATAAAATTGGTCCTAGCACAGAACCTTGTGGAACTCCATAATTAACCTTAGTCTGTGAAGAAGATTCCCCATTTACATGAACAAATTGTAATCTATTAGACAAATATGATTCAAACCACCGCAGCGCAGCGCTTTTAATACCTATGGCATGCTCTAATCTCTGTAATAAAATTTTATGGTCAACAGTATCAAAAGCAGCACTGAGGTCTAACAGAACAAGCACAGAGATGAGTCCACTGTCCGAGGCCATAAGAAGATCATTTGTAACCTTCACTAATGCTGTTTCTGTACTATGATGAATTCTAAAACCTGACTGAAACTCTTCAAATAGACCATTCCTCTGCAGATGATCAGTTAGCTGTTTTACAACTACCCTTTCAAGAATTTTTGAGAGAAAAGGAAGGTTGGAGATTGGCCTATAATTAGCTAAGATAGCTGGGTCAAGTGATGGCTTTTTAAGTAATGGTTTAATTACTGCCACCTTAAAAGCCTGTGGTACATAGCCAACTAACAAAGATAGATTGATCATATTTAAGATCGAAGCATTAAATAATGGTAGGGCTTCCTTGAGCAGCCTGGTAGGAATGGGGTCTAATAAACATGTTGATGGTTTGGATGAAGTAACTAATGAAAATAACTCAGACAGAACATGTGTATACATATGTATATGTATATATATATATATATATATATATATATATATATATATATATATATATATATATATATACATACACACACACACAAACCTATACACATGTGGGTGATTCTTTAACTACGGGCACTATTGGCCTTGTAAATGTAATTTCCACCACACCATTGCCTTACAATATAAAGCGCCTTGGGGCAACTGTTTGTTGTGATTTGGCGCTATATACATGTGCTCTGATGTCACTGTTTATCTCCATAGAAACTACCCAAACAATCTTTCATACAAACTGTTTAAAGGGACATTACAGTGTTGTGGTGGAAATTACGGAAATAGTGTGGGACAACTACATTTTGTTTAAAAAAATCACAACAGTTGTATGGCATTGAATACCCCAATTATGTTTTGATTATTTTACTGATATTTTATTCAGAGATATTTTAAAACATTAGAAAAAACGTTTCTTTACCATTCATTTTTATCATTGAAGATCAAAAGTCTGGGCTGCGGCTGTGCTTCTTGACCAATACCAGGAAGCAGGAGTTGATTTTAAACTGTTAATGTTTGTTTTTAAAGCTGTAAATGGCATTGCACCTTCTTATTTATGTGACCTGTTAAAAACACACAACCCTGTCAGAGCACTTCGGTCTGCTGACCAAAACTTTCTTGAGGTTCCCAGGTCCAGGTCCAAACAATGGGGTGACCGTTCTTTTGCAGTAGCAGGTCCTAAGTTGTGGAATGCATTACCTCCTGAACTGAGGTCCATTAATAGCTTGCCTCTGTTTAAAGCTAAGTTAAAAACATACTTGTTCAGGGCAGCTTTTTGCACATAATTGCTTTGACACTTTTTTGTCTATTTTTATTCTATTTTGGATGCTCTTATTGTGTTTTATTGTGTTTTTCGTACGTTTCTTTTTATTTTATCTCTAGCTGGTGCTATTGGAAAGCAAGAAATAAAACTTGATTGATTGATTGATTGATTGGGTGTGGGACAAGCACAAAACGGCATTATTTGCATATAATGATGCTGAAAAAAGGTGAAAAAGTCATCATAGACTACTGGAACAAATTTCTTAACACACTTTTATTGTAAAGATAACTATAAAAGTGTGAAATTTCCCCTTTTTTCTGTTTTTCATACAATATGATCAAAGGACATAATAAGTGCCCGTAGTCTAAGAATCACCCTTATACATATGCATATATACAAGGCCATATATAGGAATGTGAGGGGGGGTTCAAATCTTTGAGCTGGGGGTCCAGGGGGCCGCAGGGCCCCTGGTGGGGTCGAGGGGCAACGCCTTCGTGGGGGGCTCAGAAGCAGAAGCTTTTTGAGGATTTCGAGGGGTGAAAAGCTACATAAATTTCATTTGAAACCCAAAATGTATCATTTTAGGAAATACATTTTTATATACAAATAGTCCTTGCTTGGGATTGGATCAGATGCCATAAGAACCACCCAGGAAGAACCAAGATAACATTAATGCAAACTTTATACACAAACACCTTAACAATTACATAAAATATACCTGTAAAATACATAAGCATTTTTAAACAGGCACCTACAACAAATATCATCATATATATATAATAATACATATACATTATCTATAAAATATCAGTTTCATTACAAGGCAAAAACGAATCTGTACAATATATCAGAACACAGAAGATCCTCTTCAAGTAGTTACAAAAGGAATTCCAGCTTCCTTGAGTGCTTACAAGCAAAAATATCTACAGTATTTGAAACATCCAGCTGCTTGGTGATATTGCTATGAATGTGCATCAGCGCCAGTGATGACATGCGCTTCTGGCTCATTGTTGCTCGCAATTAGTTGCTGAGCCTTTGTTGTGTGGGCCGCTGAAGAGGAGGTACTGCTGGCCCACCACCACCAGAGGGCGCCCTGTCTGGAGTGCGGGCTCCAGGCACCAGAGGGCGCTGCCGCCTCACAGGAGCAGCCAGGGTGACAGCTGTCACCCATCACCTGAGACGAGACAGCTGATATCAATCAACAGGGAGGTATATCAGCAGGACGTCATCTCCACCTCATTGCCGAGATATCGCTCTACCAAGGAGGTAACGTATCCAGCCAAACTGATCATCTTTTGACCATTAAATACTTTTGCCTTTACACAGAAAGAGAAAAGACAGCAGGAGACTGTATTTTGGATAAGTACTCACATTCCTGCACTCACCTGTAATTTCCTGACAAGAGGTGGAGGTGGTGTTTCCACCCTGTGTGTTGCTGGGTGCAGCCGCACCCACACCTGACTGTTTCTGTTCCTTGCCAGCAGTACCGGATCCGACGAGCGGAGGCAGTGGCCACCTGGGGTTCGGGACTTGGCGGCTCCAGTATCCCCGGGGTTCGGTGGCAGAGGAGATCGGGTGGTTCCGGTTCGACTCGGACAGACGTCTCCTATCGTCGAGCCTGCCCACACGACAACAACAACAGCCTTCTTAGTACACTTATGTTTCTCTCACACTCGCAGCTCATCATTGGGAGTGTGCTGGCTGTTCTGAGAAGTGTATGTATGTTGGGGAAGCACTCTTTCTGACATGCATGAAGAGCTTCTAGAATAGTGGAGGGCTTGGGTTTGGAAGCAAAATTGCTTTTCCGTCACTCATGTTCCTCTTCCACCATTTCAGGAGCAACCAGGAACTGGCTGTACATCTCCACAGCCTCTTGTAGGTCAGCTGCAACATCTGTTGTGCAGGCTATGCTTGGTATTAAGCACAGAAGGCGCACAGCTTTCTTTGACACATCTGTATTTAAAAAAACCCATGCATGTAAATGAACCACAGTTGTGCATTCAGCTGTATACATTAACCTCTACCAGATCATGAAAAAATGCATATTTACTATTCAGAATAAATAAGATTTTGTTTAGAGGGTTAAAAGGCAGTACCTGAGAACCAGTTCTTGGGTTCCATCAAAATATGGTCATCAAGTGGGATGGCCACGTTGATGAGGTAGTAGCTGGATATCTCACACCTGCATGGTGGCACAGTGCAGTCACACTCCTTGGGCTTCTTGGCATTGGCTCTGTGTAACTGCCTTGCAGCTTGGCGCGGCATACTGGGGGTTTCCCCTATGTGAAATGAAATATTTCAACTTATAACTCTACATTTGTAATAACTAATAATCTATTTACCAGCAAAAACTTTAGTTGGGTATTGAAGGTAGCTATACTAACTGGCCTTACCTTTTCTGCCATGCGTTCAGCATGTTTGTACCATACTTCAAATCGGCTCTGTATGTTCTCACGCAGGTTGTTGACATCCTTCTGTACCTCCTCAACCTAGAACAATAGAAACATGATTTGATGTATGAAAACATTACAATATGATGTTAGGAAAATGTTACTTTTCTTTCTGTTTTTATCAATGTACATACCATTTGATAAGCCTGAATAACATCAAGAGAGCTGCTCTGTAGTTTCTTTCTTAAGCCATCAAGGTGATCAAAGGTCATGTACACAGAGATGAATGTGATGATGAACTGGAATGAGGTGATTGCCTGGAGGAGTGATGAGGCTTGCTGCTTTGTGTCCCTGTCCCATTCACATCTGAATTTCTCTGGGATATCCTCCCAGTGCATACTGTGGGCAATGGACTCAAGAGCTTCAACCATATACACATAGGCTTGATAGAAGTGCCTGTAGCTCTCCTGGCGGGCAGTCCACCTGTTTTTTTTTTTCACATTTGAACTAATGCCCTGCACTGTGATTTGTGAACAGCATGCTTGCCAATGATTGCGTCCAGAAGCCCTTCACGTTTTGGGCTGTTGGTGAAGAATTTTGTCACCTCTTTCATTTGACACATAGTATTGCTTATGGCAGCATCGGATGAAGAATGAGCAAGCACCAAATTTAAATTGTGTGCAAGGCAGTAAGCAGCATTGGGAGCAGCTCTCTGTACGATTGCCTGTACCCCAGATTGAGCTCTTGCCATACTACCCACTCCATCATAGCTCTGGCCAACCAAGTTTGTGGGATCCAAGCCATATTGTTTGAAGCTATTCAAAATCTGGGAGGCAATGTACTGTCCACAAATCCGCTCAAGGCAAATGAATTCCAGGAACTCCTCCCTGGCGTTGTCATCAGCATCCACAAATCATATCACCAAGGGCATCTGTTCTTTATTGTGAGACTCCACCTCATCGGCCATCACCCCAAAGAAATTAGCTTCCTTCACTCCATCAAGAATCTTGTCCTGAATTATCTCGTCTATTATCTTTATGATTTAATTTTGTATGGGTGCACCCATGTACTGCCCTTTCTTTGTTTTGGGATGCAGAATATGCTGCTTGAGTACTGGATCATGTTCTGCCATTTCTTCCAGTAATGCCAGGAAATTCCCTGGATTAGCCTCACCTCCGATTTGCTCATCTGTCCCCCTTAGTGGCAGGCATTGTCTCCCACAAAACAGAATAGCTATGATCATCTGGGCCAGAATATGCCTGTTTGTCTCAGTCAGTTCCTTCTTTTTGTGGTCCATCTGCAGTTCTATTCTCTGATCTGGGTTTTCTAGGAATACCTTAAGACCCTTTGCTTCTGCCATTGCCATTTTGTGGGACTCCTTTAGGTTATGCTGCTTCAGAGTTTCTGAGATATTTGTCCACCATGTGAATGGTTTATTCACTAGACAGCCTTTTCCAATTCTATCTTTGGCCATAATTGCACATGGTGCACAGAACACTCCATCAAGTTCAAAGCTGTAGACTAGCCAGGGGTATGTCTTCAACCAGTGGTACTTTATCCCACGATTGCCACCATTCATGTGTACAGTTGGGAAGATGTAGTCCTGGGAAGGACCTAAATGGTTGTATATGAGATCATATTTCTCCCCAGGGCTAAGCTTTTTAACCACAGTCTCCACCTCTGAATGATCCATTGTACTATTGATTATTTTACCTATATCTCTGACAGTTGGGACCTGTTGTTGACATAATCCATCAGAGGCATTGACTGGACTGGGATCTCTGGAGGATGATGGATGACTAGACTCTTTAGATGCTGGCTGACTGGAGTCCTTGGAACCAGAGGGCTGACTGGCGGATGACAGACTGGAGCCCCTGGAACCAGAGGGCTGACAGGATGATGACTGACTGGTGCCTCCAGAACCAGAGGCCTGACTGGAGGATGCCCTCAGAACCAGAGGGCTGACTGGAGGATGACTGACTGGTGCCCCCGGAACCAGAGGGCTGACTGGAGGATGACTGACTGGTGCCCCCGGAACCAGAGGGCTGACTGGAGGATGACTGACTGGTGCCCCCGGAACCAGAGGGCTGACTGGATTCCTCGGAAGATGTCAGTGCTACAGGAACTGCAAGACAAAAGATAAAAATCTGTGCCTTGTAGAAGTACATACAAAAAGAACCCAGTCAACATTGAAACTGAAAGCAACATATCAATTACGCTTTCTACTTTGTAAATAGGCAAAATTTGGTAGTATATTTAAGTTTAGCATGATAGCCTATTAGGGTCCATAAATGTCCCTTGTGTGAATCCAAATGTTTATAGATATTAACTTATGTTCAATCTATCAATGGCACAAGAAGTATAGAGATAAAGATATGAATATGGATTAATGCTAACATACTAGTACCTGTGCTTGATGGATCCACCACATCTCTAAAGGTGAAGGAGCGATCTTCAAACCACCCTGTTGTGTGACTATGGATCACCTGCAGGGAGCTTAGCGAGAAGTGTGTAGTCCTGATCATCATGGCATCTGTAAACTGTAATAGGCCTTTTGAACAGGAAGCCAATAGCTATCAGCTCCATGTTTCCAGCATATGTCCCTGTCCTCCTCATGCTCTGGATTCTGTCACTGATAGAGGAAAACTGCCTGTCTAGGGAGTCATCCAGGAGAAATGGAAGCTGCTGTGCTAGCTGGTGTCGCATTGGTTCCTGTTCTTGGAGCAGATCACACACCTGTTGACGAAGCATGTCTGCCTTGAGTTGCTCTTCTTCAGCCAAACATGGATCAGCTAGATATCCATCTTCAGAACGCCAGCCTTCTCTCAGCTCACTGTATAGCTGAGTGACAACTGCTCTGAACAAGCATCTTCCATCTCCAATGATTGGGATGACTTGAAGTGGGGACTGTGTTGGTGGACTGGTCTGCTTAGACCTACAATTAAAATTTTAAAATATGTACTGAAATAAATAAATATTTTGAAACACATCAAGTAAAACAATATGCAGCAAATGTGTTCAAATTAAAGTTAGTCTTTTTAAATAAGTTTTTTTTATATTACCTCTGTAATATACATTTGTTTCTAAACAACATAACTTCTACATGAAAGCCAACTAACAAGTACCTTTTTTTGAAGAAAGTGTCTACTGACTGAAATCCTGGTTGCTTTCGCTTCATTCTGCTTGAACTTCAGATTATTCCAAAATCTAAAATCTTGTTTTGTCAGATTTGGTAGCAAGACACAACTTTATGTGAGCACCTATGACAATGTGACAAGTCAAGGCACTTTTATACAAAAGAACAAAATGAATTAGTGCTGTAAAGGTACAAATATTCGCTGGGATTATATTTTGCGTTTTTGTTTTCAAACATATTTAGCGGTATTAATATTCACGTTTACATTATGAATATGTATGTATATGTACATTATGTATTAAAATAGCTGTATTTAATTTGGCGACCTTGTTAACTCGCGAAATTTGCATAATAAATCCCTCTCTGTTGGGGGGGTTCGGTTGAACCCCCTGAACCCTGTCTATTTACGGGCATGTATATATAAACATGATTGGGATTGAAAAGGAGATAGGAGCATCTTCTTTACAATATGTGAAATGGAGTTTAGATGTGGTAAGGTGACATTAGTGCAGGGATTTGTAAACGAGTTGTTATTGCACATGATTTATGGACATATCAATCAATCAATTTTTTTATATAGCGCCAAATCACAACAAACAGTTGCCCCAAGGCGCTTTATATTGTAAGGCAAGGCCATACAATAATTATGTAAAACCCCAACGGTCAAAACGACCCCCTGTGAGCAAGCACTTGGCTACAGTGGGAAGGAAAAACTCCCTTTTAACAGGAAGAAACCTCCAGCAGAACCAGGCTCAGGGAGGGGCAGTCTTCTGCTGGGACTGGTTGGGGCTGAGGGAGAGAACCAGGAAAAAGACATGCTGTGGAGGGGAGCAGAGATCGATCACTAATGATTAAATGCAGAGTGGTGCATACAGAGCAAAAAGAGAAAGAAACAGTGCATCATGGGAACCCCCCAGCAGTCTACGTCTATAGCAGCATAACTAAGGGATGGTTCAGGGTCACCTGATCCAGCCCTAACTATAAGCTTTAGCAAAAAGGAAAGTTTTAAGCCTAATCTTAAAAGTAGAGAGGGTGTCTGTCTCCCTGATCTGAATTGGGAGCTGGTTCCACAGGAGAGGAGCCTGAAAGCTGAAGGCTCTGCCTCCCATTCTACTCTTACAAACCCTAGGAACTACAAGTAAGCCTGCAGTCTGAGAGCGAAGCGCTCTATTGGGGTGATATGGTACTACGAGGTCCCTAAGATAAGATGGGACCTGATTATTCAAAACCTTATAAATAAGAAGAAGAATTTTAAATTCTATTCTAGAATTAACAGGAAGCCAATGAAGAGCGGCCAATATGGGTGAGATATGCTCTCTCCTTCTAGTCCCCGTCAGTACTCTAGCTGCAGCATTTTGAATTAACTGAAGGCTTTTTAGGGAACTTTTAGGACAACCTGATAATAATGAATTACAATAGTCCAGCCTAGAGGAAATAAATGCATGAATTAGTTTTTCAGCATCACTCTGAGACAAGACCTTTCTGATTTTAGAGATATTGCGTAAATGCAAAAAAGCAGTCCTACATATTTGTTTAATATGCGCTTTGAATGACATATCCTGATCAAAAATGACTCCAAGATTTCTCACAGTATTACTAGAGGTCAGGGTAATGCCATCCAGAGTAAGGATCTGGTTAGACACCATGTTTCTAAGATTTGTGGGGCCAAGTACAATAACTTCAGTTTTATCTGAGTTTAAAAGCAGGAAATTAGAGGTCATCCATGTCTTTATGTCTGTAAGACAATCCTGCAGTTTAGCTAATTGGTGTGTGTCCTCTGGCTTCATGGATAGATAAAGCTGGGTATCATCTGCGTAACAATGAAAATTTAAGCAATACCGTCTAATAATACTGCCTAAGGGAAGCATGTATAAAGTGAATAAAATTGGTCCTAGCACAGAACCTTGTGGAACTCCATAATTAACTTTAGTCTGTGAAGAAGATTCCCCATTTACATGAACAAATTGTAATCTATTAGACAAATATGATTCAAACCACCGCAGCGCAGTGCCTTTAATACCTATGGCATGCTCTAATCTCTGTAATAAAATTTTATGGTCAACAGTATCAAAAGCAGCACTGAGGTCTAACAGAACAAGCACAGGGGTGAGTCCACTGTCCGAGGCCATAAGAAGATCATTTGTAACCTTCACTAATGCTGTTTCTGTACTATGATTAATTCTAAAACCTGACTGAAACTCTTCAAATAGACCATTCCTCTGCAGATGATCAGTTAGCTGTTTTACAACTACCCTTTCAAGAATTTTTGAGAGAAAAGGAAGGTTGGAGATTGGCCTATAATTAGCTAAGATAGCTGGGTCAAGTGATGGCTTTTTAAGTAATGGTTTAATTACTGCCACCTTAAAAGCCTGTGGTACATAGCCAACTAACAAAGATAGATTGATCATATTTAAGATCGAAGCATTAAATAATGGTAGGGCTTCCTTGAGCAGCCTGGTAGGAATGGGGTCTAATAAACATGTTGATGGTTTGGATGAAGTAACTAATGAGAATAACTCAGACAGAACAATCGGAGAGAAAGAGTCTAACCAAATACCGGCATCACTGAAAGCAGGCAAAGATAACGATACGTCTTTGGGATGGTTATGAGTAATTTTTTCTCTAATAGTTAAAATTTTGTTAGCAAAGAAAGTCATGAAGTCATTACTAGTTAAAGTTAATGGAATACTCAGCTCAATAGAGCTCTGACTCTTTGTCAGCCTGGCTACAGTGCTGAAAAGAAACCTGGGGTTGTTCTTATTTTCTTCAATTAGTGATGAGTAGAAAGATGTCCTAGCTTTACGGAGGGCTTTTTTATAGAGCAACAGACTCTTTTTCCAGGCTAAGTGAAGATCTTCTAAATTAGTGAGACGCCATTTCCTCTCCAACTTACGGGTTATCTGCTTTAAGCTACGAGTTTGTGAGTTATACCACGGAGTCAGACACTTCTGATTTAAAGCTCTCTTTTTCAGAGGAGCTACAGCATCCAAAGTTGTCTTCAATGAGGATGTAAAACTATTGACGAGATACTCTATCTCCCTTACAGAGTTTAGGTAGCTACTCTGCACTGTGTTGGTATATGGCATTAGAGAACATAAAGAAGGAATCATATCCTTAAACCTAGTTACAGCGCTTTCTGAAAGACTTCTAGTGTAATGAAACTTATTCCCCACTGCTGGGTAGTCCATCAGAGTAAATGTAAATGTTATTAAGAAATGATCAGACAGAAGGGAGTTTTCAGGGAAACATATAGTTTCTGCCTCTCTCCAGTGTCTACTCACCAGGCTTTTTGCAAGGTGTTCCCATCAAAATAATTGATAATCATCTTATGTACCTGCGTTTGTCTATACCTAAAGATCCAAAGTTGATATTGAAATTGAATTTTGCAGAATTTATAACAGGATTAAAACAATATTGAATGTTGGAAAATTTTACCTCTATCAATGATCGGACACATAAACGCAATAAAAATGATTTCTCTTACCAGGTTTCTATACCTATGTCAAAATCTTCCAATTTATCTAACTGCTGCCTTTTTTAAAGATTTGGACTCAATTATTTTATCTTACATGTGGAATAATAAGAATGCAAGAATCTCAAAAATACACTTACAGAAGTCTAAGGTGGAGGGGGGGGAGGCTCCCAGTATTTAAACATTATTACTGGCCTGCCAATGTTAGGGCACTGATATTTTGGCAGCAGGGGGTACAGGACACTCAGACTCCTACAATACCATTATGGGTCAAAATGGAGGCCAACTGTGTGAATAATTCCTCTCTGCCAGATGTGCTATTATCAAATCAAATCAATTTTATTTATATAGCAGTTGCCCCAAGGCGCTTTATATTGTAAGGCAAAGCCATACAATAATTACAGAAAAACCCCAACGGTCAAAACGACCCCCTGTGAGCAAGCACTTGGCAACAGTGGGAAGGAAAAACTCCCTTTTAACAGGAAGAAACCTCCAGCAGAACCAGGCTCAGGGAGGGGCAGTCTTCTGCTGGGACTGGTTGGGGCTGAGGGAGAGAACCAGGAAAAAGACATGCTGTGGAGGGGAGCAGAGATCAATCACTAATGATTAAATGCAGAGTGGTGCATACAGAGCAAAAAGAGAAAGAAACACTCAGTGCATCATGGGAACCCCCCAGCAGTCTACGTCTATAGCAGCATAACTAAGGGATGGTTCAGGGTCACCTGATCCAGCCCTAACTATAAGCTTTAGCAAAAAGGAAAGTTTTAAGCCTAATCTTAAAAGTAGAGAGGGTGTCTGTCTCCCTGATCTGAATTGATCTGAATATTATCCAAGTTTGAAAACTCTGAGTCTCATAAGAACTTATGTTTTCTTTTAAGGCAGTCTGTAAGAATTTTAAATCAGATTAGGAGCTTTCTAGCATCACGAAATACAGCAGTACAAGTGCCTATGTGTTTTAATCATTGTTTTTATGCCTCCTTGGCCTGACAAAACTTTTCATGACTGGAGAGAGAAGGGCTTGATGTCAGTTAAAGACCTATAGATTGATAATAAATTTGCATCATTCAATTGATTGAAAGTAAAGTATAACCTATCTAACTCACACTTATTGCGGTATTTGCAGGTCAGGCTCTACATCTAAACAAAAATTATCCATCCATCCATTTTCTTCTGCTTCATCTGAGGTTGGGTCACGGGGGCAGCAGCTCAAGCAAATCCGCCCAGACCTCCCGATCCACACACACCTCCCCCAGCTCCTCTGGGGGAACCCCAAGGCGTTCCGAAGCCAGCTGAGAGATGTAGTCCACCCACCACTTTAATCATACCTTAGATCTTGTTCTGACTTATGGTATGGAAATTGAAGACTTAACAGTATTCCCTGAAAACCCCCTTCTGTCTGATCATTTCTTAATAACATTTACATTTACTCTGATGGACTACCCAGCAGTGGGGAATAAGATTCATTACAGTAGAAGTCTTTCAGAAAGCGCTGTAACTAGGTTTAAGGATATGATTCCTTCTTTATGTTCTCCAATGCCATATACCAACACAGTGCAGAGTAGCTACCTAAACTCTGTAAGTGAGATAGAGTATCTCGTCAATAGTTTTACATCCTCATTGAAGACAACTTTGGATGCTGTAGCTCCTCTGAAAAAGAGAGCTTTAAATCAGAAGTGCCTGACTCCGTGGTATAACTCACAAACTCGCAGCTTAAAGCAGATAACCCGTAAGTTGGAGAGGAAATGGCGTCTCACTAATTTAGAAGATCTTCAGTTAGTCTGGAAAAAGAGTCTGTTGCTCTATAAAAAAAGCCCTCCGTAAAGCTAGGACATCTTACTACTCATCACTAATTGAAGACAATAAGAACAACCCCAGGTTTCTTTTCAGCACTGTAGCCAGGCTGACAAAGAGTCAGAGCTCTATTGAGCCAAGTATTCTTTTAACTTTAACTAGTAATGACTTCATGACTTTCTTTGCTAATAAAATTTTAACTATTAGAGAAAAAATTACTCATAACCATCCCAAAGACGTATCGTTCTCTTTGGCTGCTTTCAGTGATGCCGGTATTTGGTTAGACTCTTTCTCTCCGATTGTTCTGTCTGAGTTATTTTCATTAGTTACTTCCTCCAAACCAGGAAGGGTTAGGGTTAGGGTTAGGAAGCCCTACCATTAAATAATGCTTCGATCTTAAATATGATCAATCTATCTTTATTAGTTGGCTATGTACCACAGGCTTTTAAGGTGGCAGTAATTAAACCATTACTTAAAAAGCCATCACTTGACCCGGCTATCTTAGCTAATTATAGGCCAATCTCCAACCTTCCTTTTCTCTCAAAAATTCTTGAAATGGTAGTTGTAAAACAGCTAACTGATCATCTGCAGAGGAATGGCCTATTTGAAGAGTTTCAGTCAGGTTTTAGAATTCATCATAGTACAGAAACAGCATTAGTGAAGGTTACAAATGATCTTCTTATGGGCTCAGACAGTGGACTCATCTCTGTGCTTGTTCTGTTAGACCTCAGTGCTGCTTTTGATACTGTTGACCATAAAATTTTATTACAGAGATTAGAGTATGTCATAGGTATTAAAGGCACTGCGCTGCGGTGGTTTGAATCATATTTATCTAATAGATTACAATTTGTTCATGTAAATGGGAAATTACCTTCACAGACTAAGGTTAATTATGGAGTTCCACAAGGTTCTGTGCTAGGACCAATTTTATTCACTTTATACATGCTTCCCTTAGGCAGTATTATTAGACGGCATTGCTTAAATTTTCATTGTTACGCAGATGATACTCAGCTTTATCTATCCATGAAGCCAGAGGACACACACCAATTAGCTAAACTGCAGGATTGTCTTACAGACATAAAGACATGGATGACCTCTAATTTCCTGCTTTTAAACTCAGATAAAACTGAAGTTATTGTACTTGGCCCCACAAATCTTAGAAACATGGTGTCTAACCAGATCCTTACTCTGGATGGTATTACCCTGACCTCTAGTAATACTGTGAGAAATCTTGGAGTCATTTTTGATCAGGATATGTCATTCAATGCGCATATTAAACAAATATGTAGGACTGCTTTTTTGCATTTACGCAATATCTCTAAAATTAGAAAGGTCTTGTCTCAGAGTGATGCTGAAAAACTAATTCATGCATTTATTTCCTCTAGGCTGGACTATTGTAATTCATTATTATCAGGTTGTTCTAAAAGTTCCCTGAAAAGCCTTCAGTTAATTCAAAATGCTGCAGCTAGAGTACTGACAGGGACTAGGAGAGAGCATATCTCACCCATATTGGCCTCTCTTCATTGGCTTCCTGTTAATTCTAGAATAGAATTTAAAATTCTTCTTCTTACTTATAAGGTTTTGAATAATCAGGTCCCATCTTATCTTAGGGACCTCTTAGTACCATATCACCCCAATAGAGTGCTTCGCTCTCAGACTGCAGGCTTACTTGTAGTTCCTAGGGTTTGTAAGAGTAGAATGGGAGGCAGAGCCTTCAGCTTTCAGGCTCCTCTCCTGTGGAACCAGCTCCCAATTCAGATCAGGGAGACAGACACCCTCTCTACTTTTAAGATTAGGCTTAAAACTTTCCTTTTTGCTAAAGCTTATAGTTAGGGCTGGATCAGGTGACCCTGAACCATCCCTTAGTTATGCTGCTATAGACTTAGACTGCTGGGGGGTTCCCATGATGCACTGAGTGTTTCTTTCTCTTTTTGCTGTGTATGCACCACTCTGCATTTAATCATTAGTGATTGATCTCTGCTCCCCTCCACAGCATGTCTTTTTCCTGGTTCTCTCCCTCAGTCCCAACCAGTCCCAGGAGAAGACTGTCCCTCCCTGAGCCTGGTTCTGCTGGCGGTTTCTTCCTGTTAAAAGGGAGTTTTTCCTTCCCACTGTCGCCAAGTGCTTGCTCACAGGGGGTCGTTTTGACAGTTGGGGTTTTTCTGTAATTATTGTATGGCCTTGCCTTACAATATAAAGCGCCTTGGGGCAACTGTTTGTTGTGATTTGGCGCTATACAAGTAAATTGATTTGATTTGATTTAAGAATGTCAGGAATGTGTCAGGAATGACAGAAAAATGACATTCGTAACGCGTCTTCCTTATGTGTAAATGCACCTTAAGAAATAAAATGAAAGACTCGTTAGCAGACTTTTAATGAGCCTTTCATTGGATCCAGGTGTGTTGGAGCAGGGAGACAACTAAGAGTGTCAGGAAGGTGGCTCTTGAGGACCGAACTTGGCCACCCCTGGTCTAGATCTTGTTTGATTGTTCACCGACTCTCATGCTCAGTGACTCGCAAAGTCAAAGATAAACTAATCTAACGGTACAGACCTGTATGTTTTTCTTGTATTAAAAAAAATAAATGAAAATGTTGAATGTAAATATGAAACATCCCAATAATTTAAAGGGAGCCATGTTCTCTGATTGCTCAACGTGTCGGATTGACTACATGTAATCTAATGCATGATGGAGTGAGTTCAAATGGAGAGGATGATCTTGTGATCGTGAACTGCATAGATCCAAGTTTCTTTTAGACTTCCAGATAGCAATTTGTTGTGAGACAGCAAAGTACCAGTTGACCTTCAATACATGACACACATTGCAATTTGTATCTCACCGTGCCCCAGTAACTTGATCAAAATTAACTTCAGGATTACATTATGCCCCTTATTGCCCCTTATTCTCCTTCAGATTTCCACGCTGCAGTGCACATCTTCTCAAGCAGTGGGTCCTCAACATGCAGCGAGATAGGTGGATTCCCACAGCCAGATCCCATCTCAGTTCCAAACATTTCACCGAGAGCTTTGGCAGGACTGGCCAGACTGTTATAACCCTAACCCTAACCCTTACAATACGAGGTCTGTGAGAAAAGTATCCGACCTTATTATTTTTTTAAAAAACCATATGGATTTGAATCACGTGTGATTACATCAGCCAAGCTTGAACCCTCGTGGGCATGCAAGAGTTTTTTCACGGCCGTCAGTGACGTCATTTGCCTGTGAGCACGCCTTGTGGAAGGAGTGGTCCAGCCCCCTCGTCGGAATTCCTCTGTCTGAGAAGTTGCTGAGAGACTGGCGCTGTGCTTGATCAAAATTTTTTCAAAAACTGTGAGGCACATCCGAGTGGACACCATTCGAGAAATTCAGCTGGTTTTCGGTGAAAATTTTAACGGCTGATGAGAGATTTTGGATTTTTTTCTATCGCTGTAAGGACTTCCCATGGAGCGGGACGTCACGCAGCGCTCCGAGGCGACGTCGTCATCCTGTTTCAAGCTGAAAACCTCCAAATTTAAGCCTCTGTTGACCCAGGACGTCGTGAGAGAACAGAGAACTTTCAGAAGAGGTCGGAATCAGCAGTTTATCCGGACATTCCACTGTTAAAGGAGATTTTTTTTAATGAAAGACGTGCGGATAGATTGGCGCGTCGGCTCGCAGCCGGGGGCGGCGCGCCCGCCACAGGAAAAGCACCTCCGTTGGAAGCCTTAAGGACAAGTTGGAACATGCCCTGCTGTTAAACAATTTCAGATTTTCAGATACTCAACTGAAAGCCACCAAAAGCCGCCTGGATTTTACAAATGGTTATCAACACGGAGGTGTTTTTCCTGTGGCGGAAAAACTCACGCATGCACATGAGGGTTCAAGCTTGGCTGATGTAATCACACGTGATTCAAATCCATATGGTTTTTAAAAAAAATAAAACTGTCGGTTTCTTTTCTAATAGACTTCGTATTCAACTTTCCTGATCATCTTCAGAAGGTAGGTTGATTTGCATGTAACTTTGATTCTACAACAAATACCTTGCGACCGCTGAAGGTAATTTGTTACATTGCGATATCAAGGCAGGCAAAACAATAAACTGGAGGGAAATGTTAAAATTTGGGACTAATGAAATTAAATTGTTTTAATGGGAATTTGTTAAATGGGTGCTGTTAAACCAAAACAAATGTATGAAGTGGATGAAGATAATTCAACATGTACTGAGCCTTGATGTTTATTTAAAGTGTTTTTTCTCTTCTTTTAATGACTGCAATGCTAACCTGTAGCTTTTAACACATGGGAGAGTATTAATGTAAGTTCATCTAGATATGATAGAATCAAGACCATGTTACAGGTTTATGGCACATATATTGATGTACGATGTCTATTAAAAAACTCTCCAACCTTATTATTTTTTCAAAAACCATATGGATTTGAATCACGTGTGATTGCGTCAGACAAACTTGAACCTTCACGCGCATGCGTGAGTTTTTTCATGCCTGTCGGTTGCGTCATTCGCCTGTGAGCAGACTTTGAGTGAGCACTGGTCCACCCCTCTCGTCGTTTTTTTTCATTGTTTAGGAATGGCTCAGAGACTGTCGCTTTGCTTGATCAAAATTTTTTCAGAAACTGTGAGGGACATCAAAGTGGACACCATTCGAGAAATTCAGATGGTTTTTGGTGAAGATTTTATAGGCTTCAAAGAGATTACGGAGTGTTACTGTCGCTTTAAGGACGGCCCAGAGCAACTGGTGGTGCGCCGCACTCCGAAGCCGCCATCGACAGGCTGAGCAACCATTTCATTTCTAAACGGATGGCTCTGTGGAGCCGGGACCGTCATGTGCACTTTCTCTGGTTATCACAGGAGCTGGACATCAACCATTTTCCGGCAGATTTCACTTTTAACAAGAGATTTTGTCATGGAAAGCCGAGCGGAGGCTTCGCACATCACGATGGATTCGCTACTGGAGCGAGACAAACCCACCTCCGTTTTGGTCTCACAGGACGGCTTTGAGATGGCGTTCAGACAGCTGTCGGTGGTTTTTCCATCAAGTGATTATCCGAGAAATTGTGGATGTGCCTGGACATGCCGGAACATGTCCTGTGAGGCTTCATCACGGCGTTGCTTTGTGCCATGCAGCACCACCGCGACACGCGGAATTCCTCCGCACGTCTGTCTCAATGTGCCGAAAAAGTGCTGATGTCCACGTCTTTTCACAATTCCTGTGCTAGTCAGACGACGTCCCGGATAAAACACAGCGTCCAGTTTGGAAATGAATGGCACATTCCACTGTTACAGGAGTTTTTGTCATGGAAAGAGGAGTGGAGGCTTCGCGCATCGCGGCGGTGCCGCATGGCGCACAGCAACGCCGTGATGAAGCCTCATGGATCATGTTCTGGCATGTCCAGGCACATCCACAATTTCTCGGATAATCACTCGATGGAAAAACCACCGACAGCTGTCTGAACGCCATTTCAAAGCCGTCCTGTGAGACGAAAATGGAGGTGGGTTTGTCTCGTTCCAGTAGCGAATCCATCGTGACGCACGAATCCTCCGCTCGGCTTTCCATGACAAAATCTCTTGTTAAAAGTGAAATCTGCCGGAAAATGGTTGATGTCCAGCTCTTGTGATAACCAGAGAAATGGCACACGATGGTCACGGATCCATACAGCCATCCGTTTAGAAATGAAATTGTCGCTCAGCCTGTCGATGGCGGCTTCGGAGCGCAGCGCACCACCAGTTGCTCTGGGCCGTCCTTAAAGCGGCAGTAACACTCCGTAATCTCTTTGAAGCCCATAAAATTTTCACCAAAAACCATCTGAATTTCTTGAATGGTGTCCACTTTGATGTCCCTCACAGTTTCTGAAAAAATTTTGATCAAGCAAGCGGCAGTCTCTGAGCCATTCCTAAACAATAACAAAATGACGAGAGGGGTGGACTAGTGCTCACTCAAAGCCTGCTCACAGGTGAATGACGCAACCGACAGGCGTGAAAAAACTCACGTATGCGCACGAAGGTTCAAGCTTGTCTGACGCAATCACACGTGATTCAAATCCATATGGTTTTTGAAAAAAATAATAAGGTCGGATACTTTTCTAATAGACCTCGTATATGTGTACATGTATATTTTTAACCATGATATGTGATGTTGATGATGGAAAAAAATAATTTACTCTAGTGTATGTGTTTTATGCGAAAGGATTTTTAGAGCATCTGGGCTCAATTATATTATGAGGCTCAAGACTTTTTTCTCTTAAACATAATTTTATTTCTGTCTAATTTCATATTTCAGAGCTCCAAGTGCCGGAAACCCCCAAAAGTTAGGACACCATTAAGCCAAGAGCCAGATGTTTCACCGTCAAGCTCCACGGACCCTAACCCACTGATACATATGATCTCATCAGTAGACAGCCTAGCGTCAGTGATCACGACTATCCCGAACACTGAACATATCACTGAATATAAGGAAGCTGCTATCAGTTACATCGGTGGCTACATAGTGAGATTGTTGCGTAGACGCATGGCTTGCATGAAGTGCGCAGAAGCACTTTCATCTTCATATGAAGTAGCCCATAAATTTGTGGCTATGAAAGATCGTGGAAAACGTCAGAGGCCATCGTCCAGTGTTGTCAATGTCTGTATGGAAGCAGAGAAATGTTTTCAAAGGCTGTTGAAATCAACCAATGAAGGACTGCCTCAGGGGTATGGTATATCTTCAGCGGTAACCACTGCCGTCCTGTCGAACACCAGCCACCTGGAGTTGTTTTCAGAGCTCCATGACCATCAGTTTGATACAACTGTTGAAGACAACCACATCCACAACTTAGTGAAGATGATAGCATCAGATTACACAAGGATTAAGCTCTACCACCTCGGGAAGGAAACAACAGACTCTATCACAGGACCTAAAGTGAGACGGCAACTCACTAAATCGATCTTGTTCCGACATCAATGAAAAGAATACAGTTCACTAAATTCACCACAGCTTTCAGCATTTTTTTAAGTGATTCAGTGTTGATTTTAATTGTCTTTGACTGGGAAGTTACGTAAAATTGATTATCAACAGGTTTTCCACATTAAGTTTAATACAGGCCACTCCCGTTAAAATGAACACGGTTGTAACGAATTTCCTGTTAACAAAGTAAAAATTCAGGTTTCAAAATTACTATCTATATAACTTTATAGACATTAACTGTTTGGTTATTATGAAATTTTGATACAACGGAAGAAAACCACCGGTCCTGAGGACTTTGTTATAACGGGAGTCGCCTGTATAATTTTTCACATAAATGTCTCAGGAACTGGATTGGTGGTGTTGTGGTAGAGCTTGATCCTTGAGTAGATAAATGTAGACACCATCATTTTTTGAATCTTTCAACATTCACATCAACAAACCCGAACCTTGATTTTCAGTTTTGCTTTATTAGGAGTTTTCCATGAAGTTGACAGGCCAGATTCAGTAATATACATTATTCAGTAATATACATATAATACATTCATTCATTCATTCACCTTCTACCACTTAGTCCAATCAAGGGTTGCGGGGGACTGGAGCCTATCCCAGCAATCATAGAGCACGAGGCGGGGTACACCCAGGACAGGACGCCAGTCTGTCACAGGGCCACAAACAGACAAACAAACACAGACACACCTACGGACAATTTCAAAGATTCCAATCCACCTATCCTGCATGACTTTGGATATGGGAGAAAACCGGGGAACCCGGAGGAAACCCACACACACATGGGGAGAACATGCAAACTCCACACAGAAAGGCCACGGGAATTGAACCCACGACCTTCTCGCTGTGAGGCAACAGTGCTAACCACTTATCCACCATGCTGCCCACATATAATACATATACAGTAAAACATATAATATATATATAATTATAATATATAATATGTCATATATAATAATAATAATACATATATAATACATGTAATATATATTTTGAAATTTTCAGCCTCTAACTTGGTCTGGCTTCTTTGAAAATGTCAACTTCTATAGAGCCTTATCAAATAATATTACTATACTATTTTTTATTTTGGATCCAAATAAGATGCTGCTCCATCTGATGATGAAAGTGAGTACACACTCTGTACATACATAAAAAGGTATTTTTCAAAATGTGTTAATCAGATGCTGGAAAGTTTTGAAATGATACGATACGATACACTTTATTGTCCCCTCAGGGAAATTTGTCTTGGACTCATGCTAAGTGCCTTTACAAAAGGAAAACAAACAGATACAAGTAAAAACACAACCACATCCATAACAAATTAACATGCAGGAAGTCAGGAGAAACACCATAAGTATTGCACAATTCCAGTTTTAGACATTATTGTTTAGCAATTTGATGGACATGGGGACGAATGAATTACTGAGTCTATTCAGTCTGCTCCGAGGGACTCTATACCTTCTCCCAGAGGGAAGGAGAGTGTACTCTGTGTGAAGGACATGAGCTGAATCCATCAATATCCTCTGAGCTGCTTTCAAGACAGACTCTTCATAGAGTGAGCTGAGGGACTGATATTGTTTCTTTCCAATTATCTTCATTGCATTATCAATTTGTCTGTTAAGTTTTACGTTGTACAGAGAGGTTGCCGTAGTATTAAAGGCTGAACTGAAATCAACCAATAAAATCCGTGCATATGCAGTAGGATCTTCCAAGTGCTTAAGTGAAAGGTGAGTTAAGCTGTTGATGGCATCATCAGTGCCTCTACCCTGCCTATAAGCAAATTGGAGTGGGTCAAGTACAGGATTAGGAAAGATAGCATAATATTTTCGAAGCACTTGCTTACAACAGATGTTAAAGCTATTGGCCTATAGTCATTGTTTCCAGATGAGCATGATTTTTTGGCAATTGGAACAATAATGGATCTTTTCCAGAGGGTTGGTACAGTATGAAGGTCTACAGACTGCTGGAAGACAGGACACCAAGCAGGGGCCAATTCTTCTGCACATGCTTTTATAAGCATTGCAGAGATGCCGTCTGGACCGGTGGATTTTTTTTGTAGACACCATCTTAAAGATTGATTGAACTCTCCATGGGTCGATTGCAATCCTGGTAGTTTGGTCAACAGGAAGGTTTTCCAAAATATTCTTACAATCATCGGAAAAATCTTGTATTTCAAACCTCAAAAAGAAGTCATTTAGCTCGTTTGCTTTTCCTTGATCATCATTTGTTGCAAGTGTCTTTTTAGCTGGGATCATGTTTGTTATTGTCTTGATGTTATCCCACAGCCTTTTAATGTCTGATTCTCTAAAGTTCTTCTCAATAGTTTCCCTGTGTAGTATTCTGGCCTTTTTCAGCAATGTATTAAGTTCTCCTTGTACCGCTTTCACACTCATTCTGTCTTTGTTCTTAAATGCTATTTTTTTCCTGTTAATACACTCTTTCACCTGTTTAGTTATATACGGCTTATTGTTTGGATACACTGTAACTTCTTTCTTACTCATAACACTGTCTACACAAAATTTAATGTAATCTGTTATTGCTTCGGTGGCTTCATTTATTTCCATTTCATGGAATATTTCCCAGTTAGTGCAGAGAAAAGATCCTTTAAGCGTCTCCATATTGTCTCTGTCCCATAAAGTCACTGCAGAGGAATGGTCTATTTGAAGAGTTTCAGTGAGGTTTTAGAATTCATCATAGTACAGAAACAGCATTAGTGAAGGTTACAAATGATCTTCTTATGGCCTCGGACAGTGGACTCATCTCTGTGCTTGTTCTGTTAGACCTCAGTGCTGCTTTTGATACTGTTGACCATAAAATTTTATTACAGAGATTAGAGCATGCCATAGGTATTAAAGGCACTGCGCTGCGGTGGTTTGAATCATATTTGTCTAATAGATTACAATTTGTTCATGTAAATGGGGAATCTTCTTCACAGACTAAAGTTAATTATGGAGTTCCACAAGGTTCTGTGCTAGGACCAATTTTATTCACTTTATACATGCTTCCCTTAGGCAGTATTATTAGACGGTATTGCTTAAATTTTCATTGTTACGCAGATGATACCCAGCTTTATCTATCCATGAAGCCAGAGGACACACACCAATTAGCTAAACTGCAGGATTGTCTTACAGACATAAAGACATGGATGACCTCTAATTTCCTGCTTTTAAACTCAGATAAAACTGAAGTTATTGTACTTGGCCCCACAAATCTTAGAAACATGGTGTCTAACCAGATCCTTACTCTGGATGGCATTACCCTGACCTCTAGTAATACTGTGAGAAATCTTGGAGTCATTTTTGATCAGGATATGTCATTCAAAGCGCATATTAAACAAATATGTAGGACTGCTTTTTTGCATTTACGCAATATCTCTAAAATCAGAAAGGTCTTGTCTCAGAGTGATGCTGAAAAACTAATTCATGCATTTATTTCCTCTAGGCTGGACTATTGTAATTCATTATTATCAGGTTGTCCTAAAAGTTCCCTAAAAAGCCTTCAGTTAATTCAAAATGCTGCAGCTAGAGTACTGACGGGGACTAGAAGGAGAGAGCATATCTCACCCATATTGGCCTCTCTTCATTGGCTTCCTGTTAATTCTAGAATAGAATTTAAAATTCTTCTTCTTACTTATAAGGTTTTGAATAATCAGGTCCCATCTTATCTTAGGGACCTCGTAGTACCATATCACCCCAATAGAGCGCTTCGCTCTCAGACTGCAGGCTTACTTGTAGTTCCTAGGGTTTGTAAGAGTAGAATGGGAGGCAGAGCCTTCAGCTTTCAGGCTCCTCTCCTGTGGAACCAGCTCCCAATTCAGATCAGGGAGACAGACACCCTCTCTACTTTTAAGATTAGGCTTAAAACGTTCCTTTTTGCTAAAGCTTATAGTTAGGGCTGGATCAGGTGACCCTGAACCATCCCTTAGTTATGCTGCTATAGACGTAGACTGCTGGGGGGTTCCCATGATGCACTGTTTCTTTCTCTTTTTGCTCTGTATGCACCACTCTGCATTTAATCATTAGTGATCGATCTCTGCTCCCCTCCACAGCATATCTTTTTCCTGGTTCTCTCCCTCAGCCCCAACCAGTCCCAGCAGAAGACTGCCCCTCCCTGAGCCTGGTTCTGCTGGAGGTTTCTTCCTGTTAAAAGGGAGTTTTTCCTTCCCACTGTAGCCAAGTGCTTGCTCACAGGGGGTCGTTTTGACCGTTGGGGTTTTACATAATTATTGTATGGCCTTGCCTTACAATATAAAGCACCTTGGGGCAACTGTTTGTTGTGATTTGGCGCTATATAAAAAAAATTGATTGATTGATTGATTGTTTGGGGCTTACTCCTTTTGAGAGCGGTCTTATAGAGCGGGATCAGCTGGACAATATTATGGTCCGAATTTGAGAGTGGGGGCTTTGATTTGGCAGTGTAAGCATTTTTCACATTGCCATAGCATTTATCTAACACTTTGTTTCCACGTGTGTCACATTTTACATATTGTTGAATGTAAACAACATTCAACAAATGTAAACAACTCATTTAAAATTGGGTCATTGCTCTAGTTGTATTTAGTTGTTTCAGACACTAAAGCTGTCACATAGTTAATTTTCAGTTTGATAGAGTGCACATTCAACTCAACTCAACTTTTTTTCTTATATAGCGCCAAATCACAACAAACAGTTGCCCCAAGGCACACATTGACATGTGTGAATGGACTGACTGTGATTTGTTGCAATGTTCCTACTTCTGCAAAACTAAAATACATTCTAATATTTACTTTAACTGATTGACCAGTTACTTGTGTGCCTTTCTGTGTGTGCACGACATTAAAAAGGATTTGTGCATTTGATTGTGGTTGATGTGCACCATTTGGGGGGTGTTTTGAGTGTGTGTGTGTGTGTGTGTGTGTGTGTGTGTGTGTGTGTGTGTGTGTGTGTGTGTGTGTGTGTGTGTGTGTGTGTGTGTGTGTGTGTTGTATGGCTGGGGGGGCCTGGCTGCCTTTTTGTTTCTGTCTTTTGTTTTTCCTTCCAGGTGGCTTTCATTTGGGACTGAGTGGCTATGTTGCTGAGGTTATCAGGACCTCACCCTGATCACCTGCGGCTCGTCAGGACTCACAGCTGTGGTGCATCTATATGGATTGGAACATGGTGGCATTTAAGACTGGAGTATACAGTGTGTATTTGCCAGAGACTCGACCTTGTGACCAGACAGGTGAGATCATCGTCTCGGGAGCCATCTCATCATCAGTGGATGCAGAGAACGTCCAGGGTTTGATGCACGGTCTGTGAAAGAGGAGGGGGTGAGGTCTCACGCTCGTCAGCACACTTCCTGAGGTACGTTAGATTTTGTGACTAACGTTTATACAGTCAGTAAATGTGGTGTCCCTCACACCTTATTATATTGAGCTGTACGTTAGTCATGTATCGGCTTCCACTGCAGTGGAGTTTTGTGAACTGGATGTTCCATGCCTGCAGGTTGGGAAGCTGATTAGTAATTAAGCCAGGAAGTGTTTGCTGTTTATGTACACCTTTGAGTGGTCTCTCTGTGTGTAGAGTGTGGACTCACATAATGGTTCCTTCTTTCACAGACTCGGTTTGTTGCGGCCACCTGGGGGGTGTCGGCGGGGTCCTTGGGTCCGAACGGCTTCTGGCTCTGGACCGTTAGCGCTGCTGGGAGCGCACCACGCCAGACCGCACACTCTTTTGTTGTTTTGTATCACATCACTGTTATGTATTAAATTCAGTTAGCCTTTGTACCGTGCTCTGCTTATTTCATACTGGGTCCTTCAAACGCTGGTCGGTTCTCCGAGCTGCGTCCGACACATAACAGTGTGTGTGTGTTGTGTTGTGTCAAATGAACATTATGTGTGACTGTGTGTGTGTTGTGTTAAATGAACATTATGTGTGACTGTGTGTGTGTTGTGTTAAATGAACATTATGTGTGACTGTGTGTGTGTTGTGTCAAATGAACATTATGTGTGACTGTGTGTGTGTGTTGTGTCCAATGAACGTTATGTGTGACTGTGTGTGTGTGTGTTGTGTCAAATGAACATTATGTGTGACTGTGTGTGTTGTCAAATGAACATTATGTGTGACTGTGTGTGTGTGTTGTGTCAAATGAACATTATGTGTGACTGTGTGTGTGTGTTGTCAAATGAACATTATGTGTGACTGTGTGTTTGTGTTGTCAAATGAACATTATGTGTGTGTGTGTGTTGTGTCCAATGAACATTATGTGTGTGTGTGTTGTGTCCAATGAACATTATGTGTGACAAGTGTGTGTGTTGTGTCAAATGAACATTATGTGTGACAGTGTGTGTGTGTTGTGTCAAATGAACATTATGTGTGACAAGTGTGTGTGTTGTGTCAAATGAACATTATGTGTGACTGTGTGTGTGTGTGTTGTGTCAAATGAACATTATGTGTGACTGTGTGTGTGTTGTGTCAAATGAACATTATGTGTGACAGTGTGTGTGTTATGTCAAATGAACATTATGTGTGACTGTGTGTGTGTGTTGTGTCAAATGAACATTATGTGTGACAGTGTGTGTGTTATGTCAAATGAACATTATGTGTGACTGTGTGTGTGTGTTGTGTCAAATGAACATTATGTGTGACTGTGTGTGTTGTGTCCAATGAACATTATGTGTGACTGTGTGTGTTGTGTCCAATGAACATTATGTGTGACTGTGTGTGTCCAATGAACATTATGTGTGACTGTGTATGTGTGTGTGTTGTGTCCAATGAACATTATGTGTGACTGTGTATGTGTGTTGTGTCAAATGAACATTATGTGTGACTGTGTGTTGTGTCAAATGAACATTATGTGTGACTGTGTGTGTGTAGTGTCAAATGAACATTATGTGTGTGTGTGTGTGTGTGTGGGTAGTGTCAAATGAACATTATCTGTGACTGTGTGTGTGTGTTGTGTCAAATGAACATTATCTGTGACTGTGTGTGTGTGTGTTGTGTCAAATGAACATTATGTGTGACTGTGTGTGTGTGTTGTGTCAAATGAACATTATGTGTGACTGTGTGTGTTGTGTCCAATGAACATTATGTGTGACTGTGTGTGTGTGTTGTGTCCAATGAACATTATGTGTGACTGTGTGTGTGTGTGTGTTGTGTCCAATGAACATTATGTGTGACTGTGTATGTGTGTTGTGTCAAATGAACATTATGTGTGACTGTGTGTGTGTGTTGTCAAATGAACATTATGTGTGACTGTGTGTTTGTGTTGTCAAATGAACATTATGTGTGTGTGTGTTGTGTCCAATGAACATTATGTGTGTGTGTGTGTGTTGTGTCTAATGAACATTGTGTGACAAGTGTGTGTGTTGTGTCAAATGAACATTATGTGTGACAGTGTGTGTGTGTTGTGTCAAATGAACATTATGTGTGACTGTGTGTGTGTGTGTTGTGTCAAATGAACATTATGTGTGACTGTGTGTGTGTGTTGTGTCAAATGAACATTATGTGTGACAGTGTGTGTGTTATGTCAAATTAACATTATGTGTGACTGTGTGTGTGTGTGTGTTATGTCAAATGAACATTATGTGTGACTGTGTGTTTGTGTTGTCAAATGAACATTATGTGTGTGTGTGTGTTGTGTCAAATGAACATTATGTGTGACTGTGTGTGTGTGTGTGTGTGTGTGTTGTGTCAAATGAACATTATGTGTGACTGTGTGTGTGTGTGTGTGTGTGTGTTGTGTCCAATGAACATTATGTGTGACTGTGTATGTGTGTTGTGTCAAATGAACATTATGTGTGACTGTGTGTGTGTGTTGTGTCAAATGAACATTATGTGTGACTGTGTGTGTGTTGTGTCCAATGAACATTATGTGTGACTCTGTGTGTGTTGTGTCAAATGAACATTATGTGTGACCGTGTGTGTGTTGTGTCCAATGAACATTGTGTGACTGTGTGTGTGTTGTGTCCAATGAACATTATGTGTGACTGTGTGTGTGTTGTGTCCAGTGAACATTATGTATGACTGCGTGTGTGTTGTGTCAAATGAACATTATGTGTGACTCTGTGTGTGTGTGTGTTTGTGTGTTGTGTCAAATGAACATTATGTGTGACTCTGTGTGTGTGTTGTGTCAAATGAACATTATGTGTGACTGTGTGTTGTGTCAAATGAACATTATGTGTGACTGTGTGTGTGTTGTGTCCAATGAACATTATGTGTGACTCTGTGTGTGTTGTGTCAAATGAACATTATGTGTGACTCTGTGTGTGTTGTGTCAAATGAACATTATGTGTGACTGTGTGTGTGTTGTGTCCAATGAACATTATGTGTGACTGTGTGTGTGTTGTGTCCAATGAACATTATGTGTGACTGTGTGTGTGTTGTGTCCAATGAAGATTATGTATGACTGCGTGTGTGTTGTGTCAAATGAACATTATGTGTGACTGTGTGTGTGTGTGTGTTGTGTCAAATGAACATTATGTGTGACTGTGTGTGTGTGTGTTGTGTCAAATGAACACTATGTGTGACTGTGTGTGTGTTGTGTCCAATGAACATTATGTGTGACTCTGTGTGTGTGTGTGTGTTTGTGTGTTGTGTCAAATGAACATTATGTGTGACTGTGTGTTTGTGTTGTCAAATGAACATTATGTGTGTGTGTGTGTGTGTTGTGTCAAATGAACATTGTGTGACTGTGTGTGTGTGTTGTGTCAAATGAACATTATGTGTGATTGTGTGTGTTGTGTCAAATGAACATTATGTGTGTGTGTGTTGTGTCAAATGAACATTATGTGTGACTGTGTGTGTTGTGTCAAATGAACATTATGTGTGTGTGTGTGTGTGTGTGTGTTGTGTCAAATGAACATTATGTGTGACTGTGTGTGTGTGTGTGTTGTGTCAAATGAACATTATGTGTGACTGTGTGTGTGTAGTGTCAAATGAACATTATGTGTGACTGTGTGTGTGTGTGTGTGTGTAGTGTCAAATGAACATTATCTGTGACTGTGTGTGTGTGTGTTGTGTCAAATGAACATTATCTGTGACTGTGTGTGTGTGTGTTGTGTCAAATGAACATTATCTGTGACTGTGTGTGTGTGTGTGTTGTGTCAAATGAACATTATGTGTGACTGTGTGTGTGTTGTGTCAAATGAACATTATATGTGACTGTGTGTGTGTGTGTGTGTTTGTTGTGTCAAATGAACATTATATGTGACTGTGTGTGTTGTGTCAAATGAACATTATGTGTGACTGTGTGTGTGTTGTGTCAAATGAACATTATGTGTGACTGTGTGTGTGTTCTGTCAAATTAACATTATGTGTGACTGTGTGTGTGTTGTGTCAAATGAACATTATGTGTGACTGTGTGTGTGTGTGTGTGTGTTGTGTCAAATGAACATTATGTGTGACTGTGTGTGTGTGTTGTGTCAAATGAACATTATGTGTGACTGTGTGTGTGTGTGTGTGTGTTGTGTCAAATGTACATTATGTGTGACTGTGTGTGTGTGTGTTGTGTCAAATGAACATTATGTGTGACTGTGTGTTTGTGTTGTCAAATGAACATTATGTGTGACTGTGTGTGTGTGTGTTTTGTCCAATGAACATTATGTGTGACTGTGTGTATGTGTGTTTTGTCCAATGAACATTATGTGTGACTGTGTGTGTGTGTTTTGTCCAATGAACATTATGTGTGACTGTGTGTGTGTTGTGTCCAATGAACATTATGTGTGACTGTGTGTTTGTGTTGTCAAATGAACATTATGTGTGACTGTGTGTGTGTGTGTGTGTTTTGTCCAATGAACATTGTGTGACTGTGTGTATGTGTGTTTTGTCCAATGAACATTATGTGTGACTGTGTTTGTGTTGTCAAATGAACATTATGTGTGACTGTGTGTGTGTGTGTTGTGTCAAATGAACATTATGTGTGACTGTGTGTGTGTGTGTGTGTTGTGTCAAATGAACATTATGTGTGACTGTGTGTGTGTGTTGTGTCAAATGAACATTATGTGTGACTGTGTGTGTGTGTGTGTTGTGTCAAATGTACATTATGTGTGACTGTGTGTGTGTTGTGTCAAATGAACATTATGTGTGATTGTGTGTGTGTGTTGTGTCAAATGAACATTATGTGTCCCTGTGTGTGTATGTTGTTTCAAATGAACATTATGTGTCCCTGTGTGTGTATGTTGTTTCAAATGAACATTATGTGTGACTGTGTGTGTGTGTTGTGTCAAATGAATATTATGTGTGACTGTGTGTGTGTGTGTTGTGTCAAATGTACATTATGTGTGTGTGGGGGGGAGCTTTGTGTGTGTTCACAAGCGTATAATATGATAGAAAGTATTCAAATAGTGTTGCATTGCAAGATCTTATAATGTCCATAGATTTAATTAGTTTTTGTTTCTATTTACTTTAGTAATCTATCAAAAACTACACTGCGTGTACAAGTCTTATAAATGGCCTTAACAGAGCTTAATAATATTACATAACAACTCGACGAAGGGCTTCATTCTGCTGAAATTGGTGAGTTTGACCCGATACTATCAACTTGATTCCACTGTGCGGTGTTTACGCCTTTTGGGGGAAGCAAGATGGCCGACAATGCAGCGGCTTGGCTTCACTTGCTCAGCCGTGACGCCCATTCCACATAGTGTATAGTTCAGTGGGATAACCCTTAGCAAAGGATCCCGGACCCTGTACTCCCGGATCACCCCCCACAGGGTGCCCCGAGGGACACAGTTGAACGCCCTGCCCAAACAAAAATAGCAAATTTAAAAAATCTTCTGATGGAGAATAATATTTTCAACACTTTTAACAGCCCTTTTGACTCCAAACGCCAAATTACAAAAATTGTACACCTGTTTGATGAGTGTATTGTTGCACACTCTGTGAAAACTAGGGATACTTGGAGAGATGAACTGGGAATAGAACTGTCTGAGTCCATGTGGAGTGTGTTTCTGTCCAACATCCATTCTTGTTCTGTGAACAGTAGACGTCAATCAGTTCAGTTCAGAATTGTTCATCACTTACACTATTCAACAGTCAGACTGCACAGAATCTATCCCTCAGTTTCTCCAGAGTGTGACAGATGTAAGGAGTCAGAGGGAACATTGTTACATGCGTTCTGCTCCTGCTCTTCACTCTCAGTCTTTTGGTCAAAAATATCTGATTGGTTCTCCAAAGCATAAAAAAAACCCTACAACCTGAACCTGGACTGGTCATCTTTGGCTACACACAGACTCTGAGACCTCTACCTGCTATTATGTGGCAACCATTGGAACTTGGACTGATTGTTGCCAAAAGACTGATATTGAAGGAATGGAAGTCCCCTGCTCCTCCTCAATTTCAGTTATGGGTCACTGAAATGATGTCCATAATACAAATGGAAAAACTCTGTACCTGGCCAATGGACATGTTTTCCAGAACCTGGGCTCCATTTCTAACTTATTTTGAGGGCGTAACATTGGACTGACTGTTTGCTCCTGGACTAGTGACTTTTTCTGCTGCTCTTCTGCACCGTTTTATTTTGTAAAAATCTGGCAATTTATGCATCTGAGCCTTGTTTGTTGGTCTTGTTAAAAATTTGAAAATACTAAAATAAAATATTGAAAAAAAGTTGTGGTGATGAAATGTTTTCTGACTTGCAATGAAAAACATGATTTATTTCTTTAAAAAGTTCAATTTCAGTTTGAGCTGAGAAACAAGTTTATTGATGTGCAATTTAAATGACAGGTTCTCATCAGGCAGAATGCCAAATTACTTAGAAAATGTCACCATTTCAGTTTCAACCCCACGAACAGGTGACGACCTCAGAAGGTCATTTGTCTTTGATTTGTCTGTATTCATCAGCACCAACGGGACTGACTACAGGAACTGATTTTAAAATACAAGATGAGCAATAAATGGCTGTATCATCAGCATAAAAATGGGACACAGCCAGCGGTGGGCACAGTTCCGATAATCCGATAACAGATAATTATCGAAGATAATGTTTTCATTGTTGGATTATCTTTTTAGATAACTTTAAAAACCATTATCGGACTAATTATCTTCCGATAAATTTTTGTCCGATAACTTTTAGACCAAGTAAACAAGGCTGAACAGTGCAAATGTAGCTGAGCAGATATTTCTTTTGAGATTATTTTGCTATTTTATTTTATTAACATTCCCATGGCTGAAGAGGACAAAAAGCTGACAGCCTTCACCACACCAATGGGACTCTATGAGTTCAGCAGGCTTCCCCAAGGTTTGTGTAACAGCCCTGCAAGTTTCATGTGTCTCAAGATGGGCATATTTGGTGACCAGAACTTCCTGACTCTACTCTGTTATCAGGATGATGTCCTGGTTTATGCTCCCAATGAAGCTGAAGCACTCAGGAGGCTTGAAACTGTCTTCAGCAAGCTGTGTGATCATGGGTTGAAGCTAGCTCCTAGAAAGTGCCAGTTTTTCAGAAGACGTGTAAGATTTCTCAGTCGCATAGTGGATGAAAGGGGCGTTGCAACTCATCCCGACAAAGTCAAGTCTATCGCTTCCATAACAGAGCGTGACCTCATGATGGAGGATGGTGTCACACCTTCCCAGAAGAAAATCAAGTCATTTCTGGGCATGGTCATGTATGTATTATCAACAATTCATACCTGATTGTTCCTGCTTGGCCAAGCCGCTGTTTGCATTGACTGCTGCACCTAAGGGAAAAAAAGGAAATGCCAAAGGTCCTGCTGCATTCAAAAAGTTACATTCAAGTGATTCAAGTACATTCATTCAAGTGAGGAACATTGCAATTCAGTTGAGTGACTGAAAGTTGTGCTTTTGGAATCAGTTGTATTAGCGCACCCTGACGTCAACCGACCTTTCATCCTGTCAACCGATGCCTCCCAAGATGGCCTAGGTGCAGTGTTATCCCAGCTTCAGGATGGTGAGAGTAAAGCACGTCCCATTGCTTTTGCCAGAAAGGCACTCACCCGTGCTCAAAGCAATTATCCTGCCCACTGGCTAGAGTTCCCTGCACTGAAGTGGTCCATCTGTGACAAATTTAGCCACTGGCTGAAAGGACACACCTTCACAGTTTGGACAGACAACAATCCCCTTACCTACATCTCCCCAACTTACCTACATCTCTACAACTCACCAAGCCTAAACTCGATGCATGTGAGCAGAGGTGGGTTGCCAAGTTGTCACCATAGGACTTCAGCATCAAGTACATCCCTGGCAGTAAGAACATCATTGCTGATGCGTTGAGCAGACGGCCTTTCATTCAAAACTATGTCTGCCAAAGGCTAGTGAGAGAGCCATATGTAGAATTGTTGGGTGAGTCAGAGCAAGTCCAGGGAGATGCTGTGCAGGATGTGTTCAGAGCCAGTGCAAACCATCAAGCTGTTGAGCAACACCTCGTAGTGGATGACTTAGAGCACCGCTCTCTCACCACTCAGGAGGTGTCTGCAGTCCTGGATAGCCATGTTGAGTGGGATCAGGGTTCCAAGCAAAGGGTGGTCTCTTTGCTTGCTCAAAACCTGCAGAACCTAATTCCACCCAGTTTGGATGCTCTACCTTCCTTCTCACTCCAAGAGCTTGAAGATGAGCAGAGAAAAGATGTTACACTGTCACAGGTCATCCCATTTGTTGATCGTGGTAGACAGCCGTCAAGGAGGGAGAGGGCAGGACTGTCTTCAAGTGTGCTAAAGACTCTAAAACAGTGGTACAAACTAAAAATGCTGGATGGAATCCTGTACAGAGTTTGTAAAGATCCGCTGACTGGACGGAAGCGTCACCAGTACATTGCTCTCAGCTCTTTTGTCAGTCATATTCTGCAAGGTGTCCATGACCAAGTAGGTCATCAAGGTCAGAGCCGAACATTGTATCTGGCTAGGCAAAGATTTTTCTGGGCAAATATGGAGCATGACATCAGGGAATATGTCAAGTGCTGCAAACGTTGCATTGTCAGTAAGACTTTGGAGCCAGACGGCAGAGCCTAGCTTGAGAGTATCAAGACCTCAAGCCCTTTGGAACTAGTGTGTCTGGATTTCTGGTCGGCTGAAGATTCCAAGGGCAAGAGTTTGATGTATTGGTGGTGACGGACCATTTTACCAAAATGGCCCATGCCTTCAAGTGCCCTGATCAGTCAGCGAAGCAGGTAGGACGTCAGTTATGGGATCGTTACTTCTGTGTATACGGATTTCCGAAGAGGATCCACACAGACCAGGGTGCGAATTTTGAAAGCCAGCTCATTCAAGAGCTACTGCAAATGACTGGTGTAGGAAAGTCCAGAATGACCCCATATCACCCAATGGGCAATGGGAGCTGTGAGAGGTTCAATAGAACTCTAGGCAACATGATCAGGTCCTTACCACCCAGAGACAAGCAGAGATGGCCGCAGATGCTGAAAACTCTGACGTTCGCTTATAATTGCACAGTTCATGAGTCAACTGATTATGCGCCATTTTATTTGATGTACGGTCGTATCCCACGACTGCCAGTAGATGTCATGTTTCATAACATCGAAAGAGACAATGATATCACTGATTATGACAGCTATGTCAAGAGAGTGAAAGAAGACCTTAAAGAGGCTCTAGCCACAGCCCAAGTGAATGCAAATCTCAGTCAGCAGTGTCAAGCAGACCTGTACAACAGGAGAACCAAAGGCCCAGATATCGAAGAGGGAGATCAATCAATCAATCAATCAATCAATTTGATTTATATAGCGCCAAATCACAACAAACAGTTGCCCCAAGGCGCTTTATATTGTATGGCAAGGCCATACAATAATTACGTAAAAACCCCAACGGTCAAAACGACCCCCTGTGAGCAAGCACTTGGCGACAGTGGGAAGGAAAAACTCCCTTTTAACAGGAAGAAACCTCCAGCAGAACCAGGCTCAGGGAGGGGCAGTCTTCTGCTAGGACTGGTTGGGGCTGAGGGAGAGAACCAGGAAAAAGACATGCTGTGGAGGGGAGCAGAGATCAATCACTAATGATTAAATGCAGAGTGGTGCATACAGAGCAAAAAGAGAAAGAAACACTCAGTGCATCATGGGAACCCCCCAGCAGTCTAAGTCTATAGCAGCATAACTAAGGGATGGTTCAGGGTCACCTGATCCAGCCCTAACTATAAGCTTTAGCAAAAAGGAAAGTTTTAAGCCTAATCTTAAAAGTAGAGAGGGTGTCTGTCTCCCTGATCTGAATTGGGAGCTGGTTCCATAGGAGAGGAGCCTGAAAGCTGAAGGCTCTGCCTCCCATTCTACTCTTACAAACCCTAGGAACTACAAGTAAGCCTGCAGTCTGAGAGCGAAGCGCTCTATTGGGGTGATATGGTACTATGAGGTCCCTAAGATAAGATGGGACAAGATTATTCAAAACCTTATAAGTAAGAAGAAGAATTTTAAATTCTATTCTAGAATTAACAGGAAGCCAATGAAGAGAGGCCAATATGGGTGAGATATGCTCCATGCTGCACTCCATGCAGGGCGCCCTCTGGTGGTGGGCCAGCAGTACCTCCTCTTCTGGCGGCCCACACAACAGGACCCCCCCCCTCAACGGGCACCTCCTGGCGCCCGACCAGGCTTGTCCGGGTGGCGGCGGTAGAAATCGGCCAGGAGGGCCGGGTCCAGGATGAAGCTCTTCTTCACCCAGGAGCGTTCTTCGGGGCCGTACCCCTCCCAGTCCACCAAATACTGGAAGCCCCGGCCCATCCTACGGACATCCAAAAGCCGACGTACAGTCCAAGCTGGCTCGCCATCGATGATCCGGGCAGGAGGCGGCGCCGGACCCGGAGTACAGAGGGGTGAGGAGTGATGAGGTTTAATCCGGGACACATGAAACACAGGATGGATCCGCAGTGAGGCCGGCAGCTGAAGCCTCACTGCGGCTGGACTGATGACCTTCAGGATCTTGAATGGGCCGATGAAACGGTCCTGTAACTTGGGGGAGACCACTTTGAGGGATAACCACACCTCCTGCCCTGGCCGATACGCAGGGGCCGGGGTCCGCCGACGGTCTGCATGGGCTTTTGCCCTCGTCCGGGCCTTTAGCAAAGCAGAACGGGCGGCACGCCACACCCGACGGCACTTCCGTAGGTGGGCCTGGACCGAGGGCACACCGACCTCTCCCTCAACCACCGGAAACAACGGGGGCTGATACCCCAGACATACCTCAAAAGGGGAGAGGCCGGTGGCTGAAGACACCTGGCTGTTATGGGCATACTCGATCCAGGCCAAATGGGTACTCCAGGCCGCCGGGTGTGCGGCAGTCACGCAGCGCAAGGCCTGCTCCACCTCCTGGTTTACCCGTTCTGCTTGCCCGTTGGTCTGAGGGTGGTACCCGGACGAGAGACTCACCGTGGCCCCCAGTTCCCGGCAGAAGCTCCTCCAGACTTGCGAGGAGAACTGGGGACCGCGATCGGAGACGATGTCTGTTGGAATCCCATGCAGCCGGACGACGTGGTGGACCAGGAGGTCCGCTGTCTCCTGGGCTGTTGGGAGCTTCGGGAGGGCCACGAAGTGGGCCGCCTTGGAGAATCGGTCCACTATCGTGAGGATGGTGGTGTTACCCTGGGACGGCGGGAGGCCCGTGACAAAATCCAGGCCGATGTGGGACCAGGGGCGATGAGGCACAGGCAGCGGCTGGAGTAGACCTGATGCCCTGCGATGGTCAGCCTTGCCCCTGGCGCAGGTGGTGCAGGCCTGGATATAATCCCGGACGTCGGCCTCTAGGGACGCCCACCAGAAGTGCTGCCGGACAACTGCCACGGTTCTTCGCACCCCTGGATGACAGGAGAGCTTGGAGCCATGACAGAAGTCCAGGACTGCAGCCCTAGCTTCTGGTGGGACGTATAGTTTGTTCTTCGGCCCAGTTCCGGGGTCCGGGCTTCGTGCCAGGGCCTCCCGGACGGTTCTCTCTACGTCCCAGGTGAGGGTGGCCACGATAGTGGACTCCGGGATGATGGGTTCCGGTGGATCCGACAACTCCGCTTTGACTTCATCTTCATGTACCCGGGACAAGGCATCCGATCTCTGGTTCTTGGTCCCGGGACGGTAGGTGATCCGGAAGTCAAAACGGCCGAAGAACAGTGACCAGCGGGCTTGCCTGGGGTTCAGCCGCCTGGCGGTCCTGATATACTCCAGGTTCCGGTGGTCAGTGAAAACCGTGAATGGCACGGACGTTCCCTCCAACAGATGTCTCCACTCTTCAAGAGCCTCTTTCACCACAAGGAGTTCTCGATTGCCGACGTCATACTTCCGTTCGGCCGGGGTCAACCTGCGGGAAAAATAGGCACACGGGTGAAGGACCTTATCGGTCTTCCCGCTCTGGGAAAGCACGGCTCCTATCCCTGAGTCCGAGGCGTCCACTTCAACCACTAACTGGCGACTAGGATCGGGCTGCACCAGAACGGGTGCAGACGAGAAGCGCCGTTTCAACTCCTTGAACGCGGCATCGCAACGATCCGACCAGGTGAAGGGGACTTTTGGTGAGGTCAGGGCTGTCAGGGGGCTAACTACCTGACTGTAGCCCTTAATGAACCTCCTGTAGAAATTTGCAAAGCCGAGGAACTGTTGCAGCTTCCTACGGCTAGTGGGTTGGGGCCAGTCTCTCACCGCCGCAACCTTGGCCGGATCAGGAGCGACGGATTTGGGGGAGATGATAAACCCCAGGAAGGACAAAGATGTGCGGTGAAACTCACACTTCTCGCCCTTCACAAACAGCCGGTTCTCCAACAACCGCTGCAGGACCTGACGTACATGCCGGACATGAGTCTCAGGATCCGGAGAAAAGATGAGTATATCGTCTAGATATACGAAGACGAATCGGTGCAGGAAATCCCGCAAGACATCATTAACTAATGCTTGGAACGTCGCGGGGGTGTTTGTGAGGCCGAACGGCATGACCAGGTACTCAAAGTGACCTAATGGGGTGTTGAATGCCGTCTTCCATTCGTCTCCCTTCCAGATCCGAACCAGGTGATACGCATTTCTAAGATCCAGCTTAGTAAAGATTTTGGCTCCATGCAGGGGGGTGAACACGGAATCTAATAATGGCAACGAGTATCGGTTGCGAACCGTAATCTCATTCAGCCCCCTGTAATCAATACATGGACGAAGTCCGCCATCTTTCTTGCCCACAAAAAAGAAACCTGCCCCCATCGGGGAGGTGGAGTTCCGGATCAGCCCGGCAGCTAATGAGTCCCGGATGTAGGTCTCCATTGATTCGCGCTCAGGTCGTGAGAGGTTGTACAGCCTGCTGGACGGGAACGCAGCGCCTGGAACCAAATCAATGGCACAATCGTACGGACGGTGCGGGGGAAGGGTGAGTGCCAGATCCTTGCTGAAGACGTCAGCAAGATCGTGGTACTCAACCGGCACTGCCGTCAGATTGGGAGGGACTTTGACCTCCTCCTTAGCCTGGGAACAGGGAGGAACCGAGGATCCTAAACACACCCGATGGCAGGTTTCGCTCCACTGAACCACCACCCCAGACAGCCAATCGATCCGGGTATTGTGCTTTAAAATCCATGGGATGCCCAAAATCACGCAGGAGGTAGAAGGAGTTACAAAAAACTCAATCTCCTCCCGGTGGTTTCCAGACACCACCAGAGTTACTGGTTGTGTCTTGTGTGTGAGTAAAGGGAGGAGGGTGCCATCTAGTGCCCGCACCTGCAATGGCGAAGGAAGCGCCACCAGAGGGAGCCCTACCTCCTTTGCCCATCTGCTGTCTAGCAGATTCCCTTCTGACCCCGTGTCCACCAGTGCTCGGGCTTGAAGGGTTAAATCCCCGCTCAGGATTGTGACTGGGAGTCGTGTGGCAATTTGTGTGTGTCTCACTTGAATGTCTTGACCCCCCCTTAGCCCAATCTCTAAGGGTGAGTGTTGACGTTTTGGCCGTTTGGGGCAGTCTCTCTGTGTGTGCTCTGTTGAGCTGCAGAGAAAACACTCTCCACGGATCAGCCTCCCCATTTTGGCCCTGTGCGTTTCCCTAACAATGTCACCAGGGGGAGCTGTTGCCCCACAAAGCGCTGCGGCTGTGGAGCGTGGGGAGGGCGGCCCCTTTTCGAACCCGGAAGGGAGAGGGGGGGCGCGTATCCGGTCACGTCCTTCGCCTCGCTCCCGACGGCATTCCTCTAACCGATTGTCTAATCGTATAACGAGATCAATAAGCCCGTCTAAATCCCGCGGTTCGTCCTTGGCCACCAGGAGCTCCTTCAGGACCAACGACAGTCCATTTACGAAGGCGGCACGGAGGGCAGTGTTATTCCAGCCGGACCTCGCAGCCGCGATGCGGAAGTCGACTGCATAAACAGCTGCGCTCCGGCGCCCCTGTCTCATTGACAGCAGCACGGCTGAAGCGGTCTCTCCTCTATTTGGGTGATCGAACACTGTTCTGAACTCCCTCACAAACCCATCATATATCAGAAGGAGCCGTGAATTTTGCTCCCAAAGCGCTGTAGCCCAAGCACGTGCCTTGCCGCGAAGCAGATTAATTACATAAGCTATCTTACTAGCATCAGTCGCGTACGTGACGGGACGTTGTGCGAAGACGAGCGAACACTGCATAAGAAAGTCCGTGCATGTCTCCACACAACCCCTGTACGGCTCCGGAGGGCTTATGTATGCTTCAGGGGAAGGTGGGAGGGGTCGTTGAACGACCTGTGGAACGTCACTGTTGCGCACAGGATCGACAGGAGGGGGAGCCGCAGCAGCGCCCTGAGGGCGCGCTTCCACCTGCGCGGCGAGAGCCTCCACCCTGCGGTTAAGGAGGACGTTCTGCTCGGTCATCAGATCCAGCCGAGCCGTAAAAGCGGTGAGGATTCGCTGCAACTCATCGATCATTCCTCCTGCAGACGCCTGTGCGCCCTGCTCTTCCATTGGCCATTCAACAGCCGGTTGACGCCCCACGGGGTCCATGACGTTGGCCGAGATATCCTGTTGGGAAAGTGTAGGTACACGGACCCACAACAGGGGGCGCAAATGAACGGACAATGGAGGAAGTCAAATAACAACACTTTACTGTTGTGAATGGGCACAACAAATACAACAGATTACAACAATGGACAAAAAGCCAAATCACAAAAGGTGTTGTGTGGGCAGGCTCGAAGATAGGAGACGTCCGTCCAAAGCAGAACCGGAACCACACGATTTCCTCCGCCACCAGACCCCGGGAATACTGGAGCCGCCAAGTCCCGAATTCCCAGGTGGCCACTGCCTCCGCGTGTCGGACCTGGTACTGCTGGCGAGGAACAAAGAAACAATTAAATGTGGGCGCGTTTGCACCCAGCAATCCGCACGGCAGGAAAACTACCTCCACCTCTCGTTGGAAAAGGAGTCTGTTATACAATGCACAAAAGTCACAAAAGGTTACTGTCACACAGTTAGCTGAGAATGTTACCTTCCAGGTAGAACGATATCTCGGCAAAGAGGTGGAGACGTCGTCCTGCTGATGTACCCCTGCTGATTGGTAACAGCTGTTGCAGGTGATGCGTGACAGCTGTCACCCTGGCTGCTCCTGTGAGGCGGCTGCGCCCTCTGGTGCCTGGAGCCCGCACTCCAGGCAGGGCGCCCTCTGGTGGTGGGCCAGCAGTACCTCCTCTTCTGGCGGCCCACACAACAACCTTTCTAATTTTAGAGATATTGCGTAAATGCAAAAAAGCAGTCCTACATATTTGTTTAATATGCGCATTGAATGACATATCCTGATCAAAAATGACTGCAAGATTTCTCACAGTATTACTAGAGGTCAGGGTAATGCCATCCAGAGTAAGGATCTGGTTAGACACCATGTTTCTAAGATTTGTGGGGCCAAGTACAATAACTTCAGTTTTATCTGAGTTTAAAAGCAGGAAATTAGAGGTCATCCATGTCTTTATGTCTGTAAGACAATCCTGCAGCTTAGCTAATTGGTGTGTGTCCTCTGGCTTCATGGATAGATAAAGCTGGGTATCATCTGCGTAACAATGAAAATTTAAGCAATGCCGTCTAATAATACTGCCTAAGGGAAGCATGTATAAAGTGAATAAAATTGGTCCTAGCACAGAACCTTGTGGAACTCCATAATTAACCTTAGTCTGTGAAGAAGATTCCCCATTTACATGAACAAATTGTAATCTATTAGATAAACATGATTCAAACCACCGCAGCACAGTGCCTTTAATACCTATGGCATGCTCTAATCTCTGTAACAAAGTTTTATGGTCAACAGTATCAAAAGCAGCACTGAGGTCTAACAGAACAAGCACAGAGATGAGTCCACTGTCTGAGGCCATAAGAAGATCATTTGTAACCTTCACTAATGCTGTTTCTATACTATGATGAATTCTAAAACCTGACTGAAACTCTTCAAATAGACCATTCCTCTGCAGATGATCAGTTAGCTGTTTTACAACTACCCTTTCAAGAATTTTTGAGAGAAAAGGAAGGTTGGAGATTGGCCTATAATTAGCTAAGATAGCTGGGTCAAGTGATGGCTTTTTAAGTAATGGTTTAATTACTGCCACCTTAAAAGCCTGTGGTACATATCCAACTAATAAAGACAGACTGATCATATTTAAGATCGAAGCATTAAATAATGGTAGGGCTTCCTTGAGCAGCCTGGTAGGAATGAGGTCTAATAGACATGTTGATGGTTTGGATGAAGTAACTAATGAAAATAACTCAGACAGAACAATCGGAGAGAAAGAGTCTAACCAAATACCGGCATCACTGAAAGCAGCCAAAGATAACGATACGTCTTTGGGATGGTTATGAGTAATTTTTTCTCTAATAGTTAAAATTTTATTAGCAAAGAAAGTCATGAAGTCATTACTAGTTAAAGTTAAAGGACTACTCGGCTCAATAGAGCTCTGACTCTTTGTCAGCCTGGCTACAGTGCTGAAAAGAAACCTGGGGTTGTTCTTATTTTCTTCAATTAGTGATGAGTAGTAAGATGTCCTAGCTTTACGGAGGGCTTTTTATAGAGCAACAGACTCTTTTTTCAAGGCTAAGTGAAGATCTTCTAAATTAGTGAGATGCCATTTCCTCTCCAACTTACGGGTTATCTGCTTTAAGCTGCGAGTTTGTGAGTTATACCACGGAGTCAGACACTTCTGATTTAAAGCTCTCTATTTCAGAGGAGCTACAGCATCCAAAGTTGTCTTCAATGAGGATGTAAAACTATTGACGAGATACTCTATCTCACAGAGTTTAGGTAGCTACTCTGCACTGTGTTGGTATATGGCATTAGAGAACATAAAGAAGGAATCATATCCTTAAACCTAGTTACAGTGCTTTCTGAAAGACTTCTAGTGTAATGAAACTTATTCCCCACTGCTGGGTAGTCCATCAGAGTAAATGTAAATGTTATTAAGAAATGATCAGACAGAAGGGAGTTTTCAGGGAATACTGTTAAGTCTTCAATTTCCATACCATAAGTCAGAACAAGATCTAAGATATGATTAAAGTGGTGGGTGGACTCATTTACATTTTGAGCAAAGCCAACTGACTCTAATAATAGATTAAATGCAGTGTTGAGGCTGTCATTCCCAGCATCTTGTTGTGAAAGTGTAGTGACACGGACCCACAACAGGGGGCGCAAATGAACGGTCAATAGATGAGCCAAAAAAGTAACAATTTAATGTTGTGAAGGTGCACAACGAATACACAGACAATCTCAGAATCTGATAACAGTCAATCCACAAAGGTGACGTGTGGGCAGGCTCGAGGATAGAAGACATCTGTCCTGAGAAGAGCCGGAACCACACGATTTCCGCCGCCACCGAACCTGGTGAATACTGGAGCCGCCAAGTTCCGAATTCCCAGGTGATCACCGTCCCCGACTGTCGGATCTGGTACTGCTGGCGAAGAGCAAAGACAGTCAAGTGTGGGTGTGTGTACACCCCGTAACAACAACGGTGGGAATGCCACCTCCACCTCTAACACACTCATGCAGCTCCTGTCTCAAACACTTATCTGACGGGACGTAGGACGAAACAGTTGCGACCCACGCCGGTCCTCTGGTTGACAGCTGCAACACAACAGCTCTTGGAATCAATTAATACAGGCAGAGAAAGTTACCTCCATAGAAGTACGATATCTCGGCGATGAGGTGGAGATGACATCTGGGTTTTATGGAGTGAGATGATGAAGAATGAGTGACAACTGTCAGGAAATAATGAGATAGCTGTCACTCCCGGCTGTGTCCTGTGGCGGCAGCGCCCTCTCGTGCCTGAAGCCCGCACTTCAGGCAGGGCGCCCTCTGGTGGTGGGCCAGTAGTACCTCCTCTTCTGGCGGCCCACACAACACATCTGTGTGGATGTTAAAATCGCCCACTATAATTATCTTATCTGAGCTAAGCACTAAGTCAGACAAAAGGTCTGAAAATTCACAGACAAACTCACAGTAACGACCAGGTGGACGATAGATAATAACAAATAAAACTGTTTTTTGGAACTTCCAATTTGGATGGACAAGACTAAGAGTCAAGCTTTCACATGAATTAAAGCTCTGTCTGGGTTTTTGATTAATTAATAAGCTGGAATGGAAGATTGCTGCTAATCCTCCGCCTCGGCCCGTGCTACGAGCATTCTGGCAGTTAGTGTGACTCGGGGGTGTTGACTCATTTAAACTAACATATTCATCCTGCTGTAACCAGGTTTCTGTAAGGCAGAATAAATCAATATGTTGATCAATTATTATATCATTTACTAACAGGGACTTAGAAGAGAGAGACCTAATGTTTAATAGACCACATTTAACTGTTTTAGTCTGTAGATCAAGTACTATTGGCTAACAGGTGTGCAAGGGGTCACAGAAAACTAGCAGACAAGTGGGAGTCTGCACTCTACACAGTTGTCTCCAGAGATTCAAGGTGTCACACCTACCGCATCAGGCACCAAGATACTGGCCAAGAGAGAGTTGTCCACAGAAATCTGCTTTTGCAAGCCAACTTTTTGCCAATTGAGGTGGACCAGGTGGAGGAATCATCTTCTTTTGATGGGGAATCTGAGTCAGGCCGACAGAGCAGTGACGGGGAAGCAGGCCTCAGGGTGGGGGAGCCGGATGTTGACCGTTCTGCATGAACTACCAGCTGGGTAGCCAGAAACACCTCCAGTGAAGGCCCTTGTGTGACTGATCATACAACTGATAGGCATCCTCCAGATCCCCTTGAAGCCCTACAGCCTCTCCTGATGATGGGAGTGTTGAGTCTGAGATGGGTGAAGCTGGATCAGATGAGGACAGAACTGTGACAAATGTGGAGCACACCATAGACAAGTCTAATCTAAGTAGCAGTCAGTCAGAGGGTGTAGCAGACACAGGTGCGACTAACAGGGTTATCACAGACCATGACTGGGTACCACCAAGTCAATTTGTTGCCCCGAATAGGACCAGAGTGGAAGGGTAGTGAAACCAGTTAACAGGTTGATTCAAATCATGACTTAGGAAAACAACCAAGCAGACATTGTGGCATGTGAGGCTGCCAGAACTTTATTCATGTAGGTTGTTGGATCGCGGAAATGGTTTCAGTATGGAGAATGTGTTGATGAAATGTTTTGAGTGTGTGTATGAGACAAATCATCGGTATGGGATTGTGTATAAGGCACCTTCTTTGGCACGCGAAATTTAGGAGTCTGGCCAGCTTCTTCTGTTTTGCTTTTACTTTTGGTTGGGAGACACTTGTGTCGCATGTAAAGATGCACTAATAGTGGAGGAAGTGGTTCATGTTACCCATTGTTAAACTACTGATCAATTCTGGTACTGTTTTGAGAAGTTCAGGGGGCAGTATGTAGCTGAGCAGATATTTTATTTGAAATTATTTTGCTATTTTATTCTTATGAACATTCTCAAAACTAACTTTTTATATTCTCTGCCTAAAATAGTCATGAGGGTTATTTCTGTGTTCCATTAAGCTGCTTTGAGGGCGAATTTGTAAATGAGTTTATTAGTTCTGCGTTACCTGTTGTAGCGGGGGGGATATTGTTAAATTCCACGCATCTTAAATGTAGCAGACACAGATTATCTGGAATTTTGTTTTGGCAAGTTTTCAAGGCCTCTACTGCCATCTACTGGCCAGTAGTGTTAATGGCAGTTCATGGCAGTATTCGTCCTGAAGCTGAGCAGACACTGTATGATATTTTTAATTACAAGTTAAGTTTTTTCAAACTTAATTTACAAAACCTCTCGATGGGAGACATCAAAGTTTAAAAACAAAACAAAACAAAAAACATTAAAAGACAGGTCTGCGGTGTTTGCACATGCACAGTGCGAGCGGTTGGATGCTTGTAGCTCTTCAGCAGCAGGATACAGAATAATATCAAACAGGTTTGATTTTCATTCAACCATACGATCGGCGATCAGGTGGTGGTCGTGAGATGTTAAACGCAGCTTGTTACTCCATGTACACTACACGATGCAGGACGCGTGATTAACCTGAAACTCGGTCCAAAAAATTCTCGCACGAATGAAAAATCATCTGAAAAAGGGCCAAAACTCGCACAGTGTAAAGCCAACATTTATGTGTGAAGACAATATTGAGTGCACGTTTTACATCATCAAATGTGCGCACATTCTCTCCACATGCAAAACATTTTGCAATGACACTTCCAGGGCTCCGTAAAAATGCCTGTTTTTACAAATAAAAAATGGAATATTTTACAAAAGCACATTTATCTGTAAACACCAACACACGACACACGTCACATTAATGTGTTGGTTTACATAATGAATGACTCAACCAATCAGTGTTTAGCAGAGGCACTTTTACCCAGAATCCTTTGCGATCTGTCTGTGTTTGTTACAAAACCTCAGAATTAGTGCATTATTCAACATTAAAGTGGATATGACACCTAAAAAATGAGGTAAAACTGATATAAATATCAAAATATACATACAGTATGTTAAGTTGAAAGTGGTTTTAATTATTATCACTGAGAAATAAAGTTTGAACAGCTTCTCAAAGTGTGTTTCTTGGAAAGCGTGTTCCATCAGCGGTCATGTGATGCCATGACGTCACAGCGTGTAGAGTCCCGTCTTTGTCTGTTTGATTAACAACAGGAACAGATGGACCTCAGCATGGACAGTGACAAGATCAAGAACTTTTCTGACTCCTCTTCAAGTGTGGATTGTTTCCGACTCCAATCCTGAGGATGACGCAGCAGTGATTAGACCCTACAGATTGGAGCCGTATCTTTCAGACGAACATTCAAACCAGGAGCACTCTGGCAGCGAAAATAATGCAGACGGTGTTTATGGCGGAGCCGAAGCAGAGGCAAGAGACGTGCCAATTCCGATGGATTTTGAAAGGCTGCAGAATATGGAATGGTAAGGGTGGCTTTGATTTTTGTTGCTGCTGTTTATAACACTATAATTACTGTATAGCATTTTTGATTCGAGCATTTGTTTACTGCCTTTGTTATTGTTCCGGAGCCGTGATAGTGTAGCTACTACTTGCGGACCACCGTCATTACCTTCGGGTTTTTGCCATTTTCGAGTGTCTGGCATTGCATTCATCCATGTTTAGTTACGTTATTTTCACGAAAGAATAGGAAATAAATTGTTGTGAAAGTGTAGTGACACGGACCCACAACAGGGGGCGCAAATGAACGGACAATAGAAGAAGTTAAATATGAACACTTTACTGTTGTGAATGCCAGAACTACACACAGCAGATTATAGAATGAGTACAAAGTCAATCAATCAAGGTGTCGTGTGGAAAGGCTCGATGATAGGAGACGTCCGTCTGGAGAAGAACCGGAACCACACGATTTCCTCCGCCACCGAACCAGGAGAATACTGGAGCCGCCAAGTTCCGAGTTCCCCAGGTGGCCACCGTCTCTGCGTGTCGGATCTGGTACTGCTGGCGAAGAGCAAAAATAGTCAGCAAGTTCTTTTAATAGTCAGGTGGGAAAAACACCTCCACCTTAACACCAGAACAGAGTGCAGAATCAATCTCCTATTTTTACGTGGTTCGGAGTGAGGAGTGAAAACTATTCACTGCTCGTCAATCCACGAGTTGAATCTCCTGCAAAAGATCACAAAAACCAGAACAGCTAGTACGTGCGTAGGCACAATCAAGGCTGAGAATTTACCTCCTTGGTAGAACGATATCTCGGCGACATGGTGGAGGTGTCGTCCTGCTTTTATTAGGGGTGAGGAGCAGATGATTGGTGACAGCTGTCATAGCCGATGAGTGACAGCTGCAAGCTGATACGGTCCACACGCAGTGACATATTTCAGGCTTGGTGCTCAGCGGAAAGCTGGTCACGGGGCGTGCATATTTCTCAGTAACGGGACATTCAAATGTTGTATATAACGGGAGAACCGCGTCCATTTTCCCAAAACGTTTAGGTTGACCGAATTATATAACCTTTGTTACATGTAATAAGACTATGTTGTCTTTAAGTGTCATATCCACTTTAAAAGATACGAGGTCTGTTAGAAAAGTATCGGACCTTTTAATTTTTTTCAAAAACCTGATGGATTTGAATCACGTGTGCTTGCATGAGCCAACCTTGAACCTTCGTGCGCATGCGTGAATTTTTTCACGCCTGTTGGTTGCGTCATTTGCTTGTAAGCAGCCTTTGTGTGAGGATGAGTGGAGTCTCTTGTCGTTTTTTCTTTGCAAGGAAATGGCGGAACGACTGGAGCAGCGCGACTGCATCAAATTTTGCCAGAAACTGGGCGACAGCCAGGTGGAAACCATTCGGATTATTCAGACAGCTTTCGTGACAATGCTATGGGCATCACACAGAAACATGGCTGATGGCTTGGGCACGAACCTGACGGAGCAAAAGCGCCTCTGTGTTGAAGTCTCACAGGACATGTTGACATGCCCAGCTCGTCCACAATTTCTCGGATAGTCACACGACTGAAAAGCCACCGAAAGCCGTCTGAATCTTCCGAATGGTGGAAGAGCTGGGCATGTTACAACATGTCCTGTGAGATTTCAACACAGAGGTGCTTTTGCTCCGCATCAGCTTCGTGCCAAAGCCATCGGCATGAATTTCACCGCCACTCTTTTCATGGCCAAATCTTCTGTCACAGTGGAATGTGCTGAAAAAGTGCTGATGTCCACCTCTTCCACAATTTCTCGGATAGTCACACAACGGTCCCACATCACCACAGCGTTCACTTAGGAAATGATCTGGTCATTTCAGCATGTTGATGCCGACCGGAGCGTGGCTTGCTCTCCACCGTTGTGTGGCCGTCTTTAAACCGGTTGTACAGCTCTTTAATCTGTGTGATGCCCAAAGCATCGTCACCGAAAGCCGTCTGAATAATCCGAATGGTTTCCACCTGGCTGTCGCCCAGTTTCTGGCAAAATTTGATGCATTCGCGCTGCTCCAGTTGTTCCGCCATTTCCTTGCAAAGAAAAAACAATGAGAGACTCCACCCATCCTCACACAAAGGCTGCTTACAAGCAAATTACATAATTGACAGGCGTGAAAAAACTCACGCATGCGCACGAAGGTTCAAGGTTGGCTCATGCAATCACACGTGATTCAAATCCATCAGTTTTTGAAAAAAATAAAAAGGTCGGATACTTTTCTAACAGACCTCGTATATGTTATATTTTAACTTTGTACAAATGACAGAATTGACATTAATGGAGTTATTCTATCAGTATTCACACCAAAACATAAGTCAGTATGACTTTATTTTCCAAGACCTCCGTGTCAGAGTTGTTCAGAGTTGGACTTGAAAAGAACAACTCAGTTAACACAGAAAATAATCACGCAGGAGACACTGAATTTCTTTTTCCTGATCAGGAGAGAGCAAATGAGCGTGACCCTCTGCCAAGAACCGTCCTCATCCGCTCTGAAGGGCCCCGCCCATCTGCCTCTCCTATTTATTGAATAAAGTTACATACAAGCATATAGGACAAAACAAGAAAAAGACACAGAGTCTGGTCTCACGTTGATATGAAAACTGTTATGGCTTTAAGCCTCCAGTCTCCTAGTCCTCCGATAACAATGTTCAGCCCTGAACCAGTGTGCCGGTCACACCGTTCTTCCCTCAAGGCTGACCCGTTAATTAAAGACGCACATCTGCGCTCAGCAAAAACAAAATCTCAGCAAAACAGTCTGCCCTCTCACTGAGTCAAAGATAATCTTGTGAGCAGTTTAATGATTACTTAAACAGTTCAGTGAATATAGTGAATAGCTATGTATCAATCAATGTAGTGAATATAACTACTTTAGCAATTCAGTGATTTGAACACATTGAAAATATATAAAAGTGTATATGGAGAATGAGATCAAAGACAAAATCAAAGACAGCAAATCAAAGTAAAGACATTAATATTTGATAATTATATTGCTGATATATAGAAAACCCTGTCACTCCGCCTGACTTATGTGGTTATGTGGTTTATGTTGGTTTAACAGTGTGGCTGATTTGTTGTGTTTTGTAGTTCAGTTGGTTTAGTCAGTTTGGTTGAATGTCATGTTGTTGTTACCATGAGTGTAAAGTGTTGTGTATTTGATGACTTCAGCCATTATCTCTGTGCTGTTGTGTGTAAAACTAATAGTGCCTCCTGGTGGCAGAGTGCAGAAAAGACTAAAGCTCTGGCTCAGTCTTTGTTCTTCCACACAGCTACCCACAATAATATGATGAATTTTTTTTCCATTGCATTGCATCAGGTAGCTAGCAGTGGTAGCATGCCTTCATCCATGGTGTGCTAACTCAAATTGCCGGGGTGAGGTTCCCCTAAGTGACCCACCCAAAATAAACTGTTTGGTTAGGTTGGGAATAGTTGGTAGAAGCTTTGAGTGGAGTTTCTCCATTATTTTGACACGTATTGATCGTCAAGAGGAATGTTTGTCTTTTGGGGGGGGTTTGCCAAATTGGTTCAAACCGTCACTGGTTTGAATGTAAATAAAAAATAAGTGGCTGCTCAGGAATCATGAATAGGGTGGGGATATGAGGATTAAGGCATTATTGTTTATTCCTGCTTGTCTTGTTTTGTGCTTTCAGGCTTTTCTTAGGTTCTATATTATTTGTTAAGACATGATATGAAGTATTTCAGTGAATATTTAGTTAGATTGAGAAATACATAGCCACGTTTTGGTTAAGACGACCCTTCCTTGATGATGTTCCGTGTTGGAATAGAAGGTTCCTGTATTTTTGGTGATGCTACTGATTTGTATATTATAAAATAAAAAATGCAAGTCATAAAAAAATTTGATGGAAACATTTGAAACTGTTGCCGGTAAAAATAAATCCTTACCATGATTTATGAGCAGTGTTTACTAAACTGTGCACGTCAACGTGCATGTGCCTGGCGGTGTTGAAGGTTCTGGAACGACCGGTGAGCCCACGAGCAAGAACACTGGCAGCGGTGATCTGGAAAACCCTCAAAGCATTTTCTGACTTCACAGGAAGACGTGTCTAAGTGGTGGCGCACCGTGTGAGGAGGCGGCGTGATGGAAACTCGGCCTCCTGTGAGGGCTGACTGACAGTTGAGGAAGCTGGTACTTAAACCTATTAGCAGATAAATCTTGGGATTAGGACCACCAGCTCTTAATGGAATCGGGAGCGATTACTGGATTTAGGATGAGTTGTTGCAGCTCGTCTCCTGCACGCGTTCACGCCTCGGCGCGTCCGTGCTCAGAAGGTCAACAGCGTGTCTTGTGGCATGATGGACCGTCCTGACCTGCTGCTCTGTCCCACAGCCGTGAATTATGGATGTGTGAGGCCTGTTCAGCAGTTAACCTCTGGAATGGATTAAAAACCTTCTGGAAGTCAAAGTGGTCAGAAAACATTTCAGACTTTAAATTGGGTTTGGTTGCAGTCGGGTGTCAACATGCCGTTCATGCCAGTGAAGTTTGACCTGCTGAAGCGGGTGAAGCTGGCTCAGGCTCTGTGGATGCTCTACTGGCTCTCCGTCATCATGGGGATCCTGATCTTCAGCCTCGGCATTTTTTTCAAGATCGAGCTTCGGAAAAGAAGTGAGATGATGGACAACAACGAGAGCCATTTAGTGCCCAACCTGTACATCCTCGTGGGCCTGTTGGCCTGTGGGTTCAACGCCTTCGGCAGCAAGGTGTGCCATGACTCTCTGGACCCCATGAAGTTTTCCAAGTGGAAGCCGATGCTGCGGTCATACATGCTGATGTGCTGCGGCTTCAACGTGCTGCTGCTGCTGGTGGCAGCGCTTTGCTTCCTCATGCAGTTTGTGGTGTACCTGGCACTCACAGATGGCCTCAAAAACGGCATCAAGTTCTACAAAGACACCGACACTCCGGGACGCTGCTTCATGAAGAGGACACTGGACATGACCCAGATCGAGTTCCGCTGCTGTGGAAACAATAACTTCAGGGACTGGTTTGAGGTGCAGTGGATCAGCAACCGCTACCTGGACATGAGCAACGACGAGGTCAAAGAGTGAGTCCCTGTCACCGAAAAGTACACACACACACCGAGACTTTACTTTGAAATTGCAGCAGATATAAGAAGGTGACGAGATGAACTTGTGGTACAGTTTGTATTTTGACCACTGTTCCAACTCTGTTCTTCAGGGACCAGAGATAATCTCAGCTGGTCTGTCAAACATAAATTGCCCCTTTGAAATGTTTTACTTTGATCCTGTTTAAAACAAAAAACATTACAAGACATGTCTGTGGTGTTTGCACAGGCACAGTGCGAGAGGTTGGACGCTTGTAGCTCTTCAGCAGTGGGATCCCCTCACGACGGCCGACCAGAATATCAAACAAGTTTGATTTTCATCCGACCATACGATTGCCGATCAGGAGGTGATTGTTAGATGTTAAACGCAGCTCATTACTCCATGTATACTAAATGATGCAGGACGCGCAATTAACCTGAAACTCGGTGCGATCCAAAAAATTCTCGCATAAATGAAAAATCAGCTGAAAAAGGGCCAAAACTCGCACTGGCACCAGTAGATCATGGCACTGTTCTATTTATTTTGACACCGGTTATATCAGGCAGTTATGTAATTACAACTTGTTTTTTTTTTTTTTTTTTTTTTTTTTACAAATAAAAAATGGCATATTTTACAAAAGCACATTCATCTGTTAACACCAACACACGACACACCTCACATTAATGTGTTGGTTTATATAGAATGAATCAACCAATCAGTGTTAGCAGAAGCACATTTTACCCAGAATGCCATCTGTCTGTTTGTTACAAAACTTCAGAATTAGTGCATTATTCAACATTAAAAGATAGTTATATCTTTACTTTGCACAAATGACAGAATTGACATTAATGGAGTTATTATTTTATTTATACACCAAACCATAACTCAGCACTGCTTTATTTTCCAAGACCTCAGCCTGACAGCAACGTTGTGATTGAGTAGAGAGTTGAGCTTTGTGGCTCCTCTCAGTTGCTTCTGCACTGGAAGCCATGTAGTACACTGGAGCTTCCAGCAGGGGGCAGGATGTTCAAAGACAGAAGTGCTGACTCATTGTTTGGGTCTGTTGTCGCTTTTGATGCTACCAGAAGCGATTGTGGTGTTAATACTCTAAATCTGCTTGTTAGTAGTTGCAAGTGTCCCGGAGACAATACTGGAAGTTATCGGTTATCTGTAGCTTCCGATAAATCTTTGGGTGGTTTATCGGTTTAGCTTTATCAAAGATAACTTTTCAGTTATCTGATTATCTGTTATCGAAGTTAATTTTTTGGTTTTCTGTGCCCACCACTTGTGATCTGTAGTGAGAGTAGAGAGCAGGTTGAGTCCAGCCTGGAGAGAGGGGGTCTGCTCTGGAGAGCAGAGGAATGAAAGTCAGACTGAGTTCATGTGTGTGAATGGGAGGGAGCCCAGTGGAATAGTGCAGTTACAAGGAGTAGAAGTGGTGAAAGTAGATGAGTTTAAATATTTGGGGTCAACTGTTCAAAGTAATGGAGAGTGTGGTAGAGAGGTGAAGAAGAGAGTGCAGGCAGAGTGGAGTGGGTGGAGAAAGGTGGCAGGAGTGATTTGTGACCGAAGAATATCAGCAAGAGTGAAGAGGAAGGTTTACAAGACAGTAGTGAGTCCAGCTATGTTGGACGACTAGCTATTCCACCTTGCGTGGTGTGATGCTATCTTAGACTATAATCATGCATTACTTGTTGTGTGGGCCGCTGAAGAGGAGGTACTGCTGGCCCACCACCACCAGATGGCGCCCTGCTTGGAGTGCGGGCTTCAAGCACGAGAGGGCGCTGGAGCCACTGGGAGTGACAGCTGTCACTCATCATCAGCACCAGCTGTCACTCATTCAACTCATCACCATCACCATAAAGGCTGGACTGCAACTCCACCTCCTCGCCGAGAAATCAGCTACCTTGGAGGTAATATTCTCTGCTGTATTTAACACTGACTAATAGTCTGAACTTCTTTGCAGCCGTTTTCCTGTGGTGTTGCCTTATCTGCTGGATTGGCGTTTGGTGTGATCAGCGACGGCTTCGCTTCACACCCCAACCAGATAAGTGGTTAGACAGGAGCTGCACGAGTGTGTGACTGGAGGTGGAGGTGCTCCCTCCCAAAAGAACACAGACTGTGGGATTACTGAGTGTGTGCACTCACACTCACCTGTACTGTTTCTGTTCTCTGCCAGCAGTACCAGGTCTGACAGCTGGAGACGGTGACCACCTGGGGACCCAGGACTTGGCGGCTCCGGTGTTCTTCAGATCCGTTGGCGGTGAGGGCCGTGTGGGATCCGGCTCGGTTCTGGACGGGCGTCTCCTATCCTCAAGCCTGCCCACACGTCACCCAACGTAATTGACTGTAGTTCCAAACTGGTTGTCTGTATTCCGTTACAGACCATTGCCCGTTCTTTTACGCCCCCTGTTGTGGGTCCGTGTTCCTACACTTTCACAACAGGATTTCCCGGCCAGCGTCATGGATCCTGAGGGGCGTCAACCATCGCTTGAACAGCCAATGGAAGAGCGAGGTGCACAGGCGCCAGCAGGAGGCGTGTTAGGTGAACTGCAGCACATCTTAACCGCTTTTACTGCTCGGTTGGACTTAGTTACCGAGCAGAGCGTTGTTCCCAATCGAAGGATGGAGGCTCTCACCGCCCAGGTGGAAGCGCATGCTCAGGGCGCTGCTGCAGCACCTCCTCCTGCTGACCGAATGCCAGAAACAGACATTCCACTGGTCGTTCAACGAACCCCCCCACCTTCCCCTGAAGCATACATAAGCCCTCCGGAGCCGTATGGAGGCTGTGTGGAGACGTGCGCGGACTTCTTGATGCAGTGCTCGCTCGTCTTTTCACAGCGTCCTGTCATGTACGCGTCAGACGCTAGCCGGGTGGCTTACATTATAAATGTGCTTCGAGGAGAGGCACGCGCCTGGGCTACGGCGCTCTGGGAGCAGAATTCACGGCTCCTAATGATTTACACTGAGTTTGTGAGGGAGTTCCGACAGGTGTTCGACCACCCTCATAGAGGCGAGACTGCTTCAAGCGTGCTGCTGTCGATAAGACAGGGGTGTCGGAGCGCAGCGAAGTATGCAGTCGACTTCCGCATCACGGCAGTGCGAGCCGGCTGGAATGCTGTTGCGCTCCGTGCCGCCTTTGTAAACGGACTGTCTCTGGTCCTTAAGGAGCACCTGGTGGCGAAGGACGAGCCGCGGGATTTAGACGGGCTTATCGACCTGGTTATACGGTTAGACAACCGATTAACAGAACCCCGACGGGAGCGAGACGAAGGGCGTGGTCAGGCACAAGCTGTCCCTCTTCCTCCCGGGTCCGAAAGGGAGCCATCTTCCCCACGCTCCACAGCCAGGGCACTCCACGTGACGACAGCTCCCCCTGCTGACGTTGCTATGGAAACGAGCAGGGCCAAAAGGCGATCAGATCAGAGACAAAGGAGGCCGATCCGTGGGGAGTGTTTTCTCTGCAGCTCAACCGAGCACACACAGAGAGAATGCCCCAAACGGTCAAAACAGCAGCACTCGTCCTTAGAGACTGGGCTAAGGGTGGGTCACAATACCCACGCGGGGAGACCCCGAAAATCTGCACATATCCCAGTCACGATCCTGAGTGGGGACCTAACCCTTCACGCCCCAGCACTGGTGGACACGGGGTCGGAGGGGAATCTGCTGGATAGCAGATGGGCAAAGGAGGTTGGGCTCCCTCTAGTGGCCTTACCGTCACATTGTCGGTGCGGGCACTAGATGGCACCCTTCTTCCACTAATCACACACCAGACACAGCCAGTGACATTGGTTGCATCTGGAAATCACAGGGAGGAGATTGTGTTTTATGTAACACCTTCTACCTCCCGAGTGATTTTGGGTTTCCCATGGGTGTTAAAACACAATCCCCAGATTGATTGGCCTTCTGGGGTTGTGGTTCAGTGGAGCGAAACCTGCCACCGGGAGTGTTTAGAATCCTCGGTTCCACCCGGTGTGACAGCTAAGGAGGAGGTTATAGTTCCCCCCAATCTGGCGGCGGTGCCAGCCGAGTACCATGACCTTGCTGACGTCTTCAGCAAAGATCTGGCACTCATGCTGCCCCGCACCGTCCGTACGATTGTGCCATTGATTTGATACCGGGCGCTGAGTACCCGTCCAGCAGGCTGTACAACCTCTCACACCCGGAACGTGAATCAATGGAGACCTACATCTGGGACTCGTTAGCTGCCGGGTTGATCCGGAACTCCACCTCCCCGATGGGTGCTGGTTTCTTTTTTGTGGGCAAGAAGGACGGCGGACTCCGTCCATGCATTGATTACAGAGGGCTGAACGAGATCATGGTTCGCAACCGATACCCATTACCTTTGTTGGATTCAGTGTTCATGCCCTTGCATGGAGCCCAAATTTTCACAAAATTGGATCTTAGGAATGCTTATCACCTGGTTCGGATCCGGGAGGGAGACGAGTGGAAGACGCCATTCAACACCCCGTTAGGTCACTTTGAGTACCTGGTCATGCCGTTCGGCCTCACCAATGCGCCTGCGACGTTCCAAGCGTTGATTAATGACGTCTTGTGGGACTTCCTGCATCGGATTGTCTTCGTATATCTAGATGATATACTCATCTTTTCTCCGGATCCTGAGACCCATGTCAAGCATGTACGTCAGGTCCTACAGCGGTTGTTGGAGAACCGGCTGTTTGTGAAGGGCGAGAAGTGCGAGTTCCACCGCACTTCTTTGTCCTTCCTGGGGTTCATAATCTCCTCCAACTCCGTCGCCCCTGATCCGGCCAAGGTTGCGGCGGTGAGAGATTGGCAACAACCAACAAACCGTAGGAAACTGCAACAGTTCCTCGGTTTTGGAAATTTCTACCGGAGGTTCATCAAGGGCTACAGTCAGGTAGTTAGCCCCCTGACAGCCCTGACCTCCACTAAAGTCCCCTTCACCTGGTCGGATCGGTGCGAAGCCGCGTTTAGGGAGTTGAAACGCCGGTTCTCGACTGCACCGGTTCTGGTGCAGCCCGATCCCAATCGCCAGTTTTTAGTTGAAGTGGGCGCCTCTGACTTGGGGATAGGAGCCGTGCTATCCCAGAGCGGGGAGTCTGACAAGGTTCTCCATCCATGTGCCTACTTTTCCCACAGGTTGACCCCGGCTGAAAGGAACTATGACGTTGGCAATCGGGAACTTCTTGCGGTGAAGGAGGCTCTTGAGGAGTGGAGACACCTGTTGGAGGGAGCATCGGTACCATTTACGGTTTTCAAGGACCATCGGAACCTGGAGTACATTCGGACCGCCAGGCGTCTGAACCCCAGGAAAGCCCGCTGGTCACTGTTCTTCGGGCGTTTTGACCTTCGGATCACCTACCGCCCCGGGATGAAGAACCAACGATCTGACGCCCTGTCCCGGGTGCATGAAGAGGAAGTCAAGACCGAGCTGTCAGATCCGACGGAAGCCATCATCCCCGAGTCCATTGTCGTGGCCACCCTCACCTGGGACGTGGAGAAGACCGTCCGGGAGTCCCTGACACGGAGCCCGGACCCGGGGACAGGTCAGAAGGACAAACTGTACGTCCCACCAGAGGCCAGGGCTGCGGTCCTAGACTTCTGTCACGGTTCCAAGCTCTCCTGTCATCCAGGGGTGCGAAGGACCGTGGCAGTGGTCCGGCAGTGCTTCTGGTGGGCGTCTATGGAAGCCGACGTCCGGGAGTATGTCCAGGCCTGCACCACCTGTGCCAGGGGCAAGGCCGACCACCACAAGGCCCAAGGCCTCCTCCAGCCTCCGCCCGTGCCTCATCGCCCCTGGTTTCACATCGGCCTGGACTTTGTCATGGGCCTCCCGCTGTCCCAGGGCATGACTACCATCCTCACAATAGTGGACCAGTTCTCCAAGGCGGCCCACTTCGTGGCCCTCCCGAAGCTCCCGACGGCCCAGGAGACTGCAGACCTCCTGGTCCACCATGTCGTGCGTCTGCATGGGATTCCATCCGATATTGTCTCAGACCGTGGTCCTCAGTTCTCCTCTCAGGTCTGGAGGAGTTTCTGCAGGGAACTGGGGGCCACCGTGAGTCTCTCTTCCGGATACCATCCTCAGACGAATGGACAGGCAGAGCGGGCGAACCAGGAATTGGAGCAGGCCCTCCGCTGCGTGACCTCCACGCACCCGACAGCCTGGAGCAACCATCTGGCCTGGTTCGAGTACGCTCATAATAGCCAAGTATCATCTGCTACCGGCCTCTCCCCGTTTGAGGTGTGTTTGGGGTACCAGCCCCCATTGTTCCCGCTAGTGGAGGGAGAGGTCGGGGTGCCCTCGGTCCAGGCCCATCTGAGAAGGTGCCGTCGGGTGTGGCGTACCGCCCGTTCTGCCCTGCTCAAAGCCCGACGAGGTCCAAGAACCATGCAGACCGCTGGCGTGCCCTGGCCCCTACGTATCAGCCTGGGCAGGAGGTTTGGCTTTCCACAAAAGACATTCCTCTGCAAGTGGAATCCCAGAAATTAAAGGACAGATACATTGGACCATTCACCATACTCAAGATCCTCAGTCCAGCCGCAGTGAAGCTGAAGCTGCCAGCTTCGCTGCGGATCCACCCGGTTTTCCATGTGTCACGCATCAAACCTCACCACATTTCACCCCTCTGTACCCCCGGACCGGCGCCGCCTCCTGCCCGGATCATCGACGGGGAGCCGGCTTGGACCGTGCGCCAGCTCCTGGACGTCCATCGGAAGGGCCGGGGGTTCCAGTATTTGGTGGACTGGGAGGGGTATGAACCCGAAGAACGCTCCTGGGTGAAGAAGAGCTTCATCCTGGACCTGGTCCTCCTAGCCGACTTCTACCGGCGGCACCCGGACAAGCCTGGTCGGGCGCCAGGAGGCGCTCGTTGAGGGGGGGGGGTCCTGTTGTGTGGGCCGCTGAAGAGGAGGTACTGCTGGCCCACCACCACCAGATGGCGCCCTGCTTGGAGTGCGGGCTTCAAGCACGAGCGGGCGCTGGAGCCACTGGGAGTGACAGCTGTCACTCATCATCAGCACCAGCTGTCACTCATTCAACTCATCACCATCACCATAAAGGCCGGACTGCAACTCCACCTCCTCGCCGAGAAATCAGCTACCTTGGAGGTAATATTCTCTGCTGTATTTAACACTGACTAATAGTCTGAACTTCTTTGCAGCCGTTTTCCTGTGGTGTTGCCTTATCTGCTGGATTGGCGTTTGGTGTGATCAGCAATGGCTTCGCTTCACACCCCAACCAGATAAGTGGTTAGACAGGAGCTGCACGAGTGTGTGACTGGAGGTGGAGGTGCTCCCTCCCAAAAGAACACAGACTGTGGGATTACTGAGTGTGCATACTCACACTCACCTGTACTGTTTCTGTTCTCTGCCAGTAGTACCAGGTCTGACAGCTGGAGACGGTGACCACCTGGGGACCCAGGACTTGGCGGCTCCGGTGTTCTTCAGATCCGTTGGCGGTGAGGGCCGTGTGGGATCCGGCTCGGTTCTGGACGGGCGTCTCCTATCCTCAAGCCTGCCCACACGTCACCCAACGTAATTGACTGTAGTTCCAAACTGGTTGTCTGTATTCCGTTGTGCACAATTTACAACATTAAATTGTTACTGTTTGGCTTATCCATTTCCCGTTCTTTTACGCCCCCTGTTGTGGGTCTGTGTTCCTACACTTTCACAACATTACTGGCTACAAAGTGGACCTATTACGCTGAATTGATCAACAAAAACAAGCATAACTCAAAGGTCTTGTTCCACATGGTGGCAACACTTATTCATGGACAACCACCTGTAGTTCGCTCTCCTTTTACAACACAAGATTTCTTGGATTACTTCAAGAAGAAAATAGAAGACATTTGGTTAAACATATCCCAGCATGCCTTAATCCAGCCACTACACCCTGCTATTGAGGTGGGCGCCACTACTGAGGTATTACCTAGATTTACAGAATTTGATAGTATCTCACTAGGCATGCTGACAAATCTCGTAACGTCTACAAAAAGCACAACCTGTTTATTTGATCCTATACCAACAAAACTGTTTAAGGACCTGTGGTCCACTCTTGGGCCGACTGTGGTGGAAATTATTAATCTTTCTTTAACTTCTGGATATGTTCCTAAATGTTTCAAATCTGCAGTGATTAAACCATTACTTTAGAAACCTAATCTTGACCCGAGTGTACTGAAAAACTATCGGCCGATATCAAATCTATCATTTTGCTCTAAAATTCTGGAAAAAGTGGTGTCACGGCAGCTCGTAGACTATCTTACTGAGAATAATCTCTTTGAGCCACTGCAGTCTTCTTTTAGAAAATATCATTCCACAGAGACGGCTCTCACTAAAGTGGTGAATGATCTTCTGCTTACAATGGAGTCGGACACCACTACGGTTCTGCTGCTGTTAGATCTCAGTGCTGCATTTGATACTGTGGATCATCATATTCTACTTGATAGGCTGAAGAATAATTTTTGGATTACTGGGAGTGCCCTTGCATGGTTGACATCATACTTGACCAGTCGTTCTCACTGTGTTTTGTACAATAACACTACCTGTAACCTTAGTGACATGAAATTTGGGGTTCCACAGGGGTCTGTATTAGGCCCCGTGCTTTTCTCCCTTTATATAGCACCCATTTCATTGCTATGCTGATGATACTCAGTTATACAACCCCTGGCAAAAATTATGGAATCACCGGCCTCGGAGGATGTTCATTCAGTTGTTTAATTTTGTAGAAAAAAAGCAGATCACAAACATGACACAAAACTAAAGTCATTTCAAATGGCAACTTTCTGGCTTTAAGAAACACTATAAGAAATCAGGAAAAAAAAATTGTGGCAGTCAGTAACGGTTACTTTTTATAGACCAAGTAGAGGGAAAAAATATGGAATCACTCAATTCTGAAGAAAAAATTATGGAATCATGAAAAACAAAAGAACGCTCCAAACACATCACTAGTATTTTGTTGCACCACCTCTGGCTTTTGTAACAGCTTGCAGTCTCTGAGGCATGGACTTAATGAGTGACAAACAGTACTCTTCATCAATCTGGCTCCAACTTTCTCTGATTGCTGTTGCCAGATCAGCTTTGCAGGTTGGAGCCTTGTCATGGACCATTTTCTTCAACTTCCACCAAAGATTTTCAATTGGATTAAGATCCGGACTATTTGCAGGCCATGACATTGACCCTATGTGTCTTTTTGCAAGGAATGTTTTCACAGTTTCTGCTCTATGGCAAGATGCATTATCATCTTGAAAAATGATTTCATCATCCCCAAACATCCTTTCAATTGATGGGATAAGAAAAGTGTCCAAAATATCAACGTAAACTTGTGCATTTATTGATGATGTAATGACAGCCATCTCCCCAGTGCCTTTACCTGACATGCAGCCGCATATCATCAATGACTGTGGAAATTTACATGTTCTCTTCAGGCAGTCATCTTTATAAATCTCATTGGAACGGCACCAAACAAAAGTTCCAGCATCATCACCTTGCCCAATGCAGATTCAAGATTCATCACTGAATATGACTTTCATCCAGTCATCCACAGTCCACGATTGCTTTTCCTTAGCCCATTGTAAGCTTGTTTTTTTTTCCTGTTTAGGTGTTAATGATGGCTTTCGTTTAGCTTTTCTGTATGTAAATCCCATTTCCTTTAGGCGGTTTCTTACAGTTCGGTCACAGACGTTGACTCCAGTTTCCTCCCATTCATTCCTCATTTCTTTTGTTGTGCATTTTTGATTTTTGAGACATATTGCTTTAAGTTTTCTGTCTTGACGCTTTGATGTCTTCCTTCAATCAATCAATCAACATTTATTTATAAAGCGCTTTACAGCACCGACTGGTGTCCAAAGTGCTTAACATTAAAAACACAAATTCACAAAAATAAAACACATATAGAATAAAATTTTAAAACAACACATAAAAAAGAACATAAAAATAACAGAACATGTCACCTCGCCACTAAGTGTTAAAAGCCAGTTTAAATACATAAGTCTTTAACTTAGATTTAAAAAGTGCTAGGTCAGGAATAGTACGTAACTCAAGAGGTAGCTCATTCCACAGTCTGGGTTCAGCTACCGTGAAAGCATGATCACCCCAGCGTTTATATCTTGACCTCGGAACATCTAAGTAAAGCTGGCCAGACGCCCTTAATGTTCTACTGTAGGTGCGCAAAGTTAAAATTTCAGACAAGTAGGGAGGTGCAAGGCCATAAATAGCTTTAAAAACAAACATTAAAATTTTAAAATCAATTCTACACTCACAGCCATTGAAGAGGAGTGGACCAACATTCCACAGGCCACAATTGACAACCTGATCAATGCTATGCGAAGGAGATGTGTTGCACTGCATGAGGCAAATGGTGGTCACAACAGATACTGACTGGTATCCACCCCAATAAAACAAAACTGCACCTTTCAGAGTGGCCTTTTATTGTGGGCAGTCTAAGGCACACCTGTGCACTAATCATGGTGTCTAATCAGCATCTTGATATGGCACACCTGTGAGGTGGGATGGATTATCTCAGCAAAGGAGAAGTGCTCACTATCACAGATTTAGACTGGTTTGTGAACAATATTTGAGGGAAATGGTGATATTGTGTATGTGGAAAAAGTTTTAGATCTTTGAGTTCATCTCATACAAAATGGGAGCAAAACCAAAAGTGTTGCGTTTATATTTTTGTTGAGTGTAAAACGAACTGGAAGCCAGTGGAGTGAGTACAGGACGGGTGTAATGTGCTCACTTCTAAAAATGTTTGTCAAAAGACGAGCAGCAGCATTCTGTACCAACTGGAGACGTGTAATGCCCGAATAAAGTGCATTACAATAATCAAGTCTGGAGCTGATGAAAGCATGAATGGCGTCTCAAGATCACATCTACTGAGAAAGTGCTTTATTTTAGCCAAAAGGCGAAGTTGGAAAAAACTAGCTTTGACAACAGAATTTATCTGTTGATCGAACCTCAAACAGCTGTCAAATATCACTCCCAAATTCTTGACAGCTGGTTTTACAGTTAGCCAAAGCACCAAAATTTGGTGTTACCACATTTAGTATGCCAGAGCGCTCAAACACCATGATCTCAGTTTTACCATCATTCAGGTAAAGGAAGTTTTGGGACAGCCACTGCTTTACATCACGAATACAATTAAATAATGATGACAAAGCATCACTCCCATTAGTCCTCACAGGGAGATAGATTTGCAGATCATCTGCATAACAATGAAAGGACAGATTGTGCTGGGTTATAACTGACCCCAATGGCAGAATGTACAAAGAAAATAGGATCAGCCCAAGGACAGAACCCTGCGGCACTCCACAGCACAGAGGAGCAGTTGATGAAGAGAGGTCCCCAATCATGACAGAAAAGCTCCTTTCAGCCAAATATGATCTAAACCACTTAAGTGCAGTACCATGAATGCCAATAAAATGTTCGAACCGGGAGACAAGTACTGTGTGATCCACAGTATCAAAGGCTGCTGTGAGGTCCAACAGAACCAGCACAGCAGGATTCCCTGCATCCACCGACAGAGTAATATCATTATGAACTTTTAAAAGTGCTGACTCAGTGCTGTGCCGTGATCTAAACCCAGACTGGAATTTTTCAAAGATGAGATTGTCTTCTAAAAATGACTGTAACTGTAAAAAGACAACCTTTTCTAAAACCTTAGACAGAAATGGCAGATGAGACACAGGTCTAAAATTAGATAAAACTGATGAGTCCAGGTGAGGTTTTTTAAGAAGAGGTCGAACCACAGCATGTTTAAAAGCAGCTGGAACAGACCCTGATCTAAGACAAGCATTGATAAAAGTTAGGAGACCCACCCCAACAGTATTAAAAACCTCCTTCAGCACCTTAGCTGGAACAACATCTGAAGGACAACTTGTAGATTTTATGTGTTTTACAACATCAGTGAGAGATGCAAAAGAAATGGGCTCAAACTGTTCGAGCACAGCAGAATGTGCACGAGGAGCAGACAACTCAACATTACAGCTCTGATCAGCGTTCTGTCTGACTGATGAAACCTTATCAATAAAAAACTGAAGAAACTCCTCACAGGTTGTGGTTGTAGCGTCCAACAAAACAGAGGTGTGTGGATTTACAACTGAGTTTATAGTCTGAAATAACACACTGGGACGATGACAACTGCTTGAAATAATATGAGACAGATATTGTGCTTTTGCCTCCTTCACAGCCTTCTGATCGTCAGTCAGACTGTCCCTCAGAAAACCCAGAGACACCTGTAATTTGTCCTTTTTCCATTTTCTCTCCGCCCGTCTGCAGCGTTGCCTGAGGGCACGGGTCGTGGCATTTAACCAGGGGTCGGATTTTGATTTCCTGGATTTGCAGCGCATCGGTGCAACAGAGTCCAAAATTACTGTGCATGTGGAGTGGAAAGAAGAGAGGATGTTATCTGGGAGTAATGGAGAAACCAGTCCATTGATGGCATAAAACTGAGAGTCCATGAAGGCAGCAGCAAAGTCCCCCGCTGTCGAGGAGGTGACCAAACGGCGGTGAGACAGGAACAAGTGGCTTACTAGCAGATGGAGGAGCAATAAATTCAAAAATAACAGGAAAGTGATCTGAAATAGCAGCATCTGATACAAGGGAATAACTTTGATTTTGATATTGGTGGGGACAATCACAGGGTTGCAGGCTCAAATCCCAACCTTACCTCTCCTTACACCTCCATCCATGACTGGAGTGACCTTGAGCAAAGCAACTAACCCAACATTGCTCCAGCTATACATTTAAATTGAATTCATCGAGGATGGATATTTAACACGAAGTATTGCAATGACCCTATCTGCTAGTGTTGTGACGTTCGTGAATAGGGATGGGTATTGATAAGATTTTATCGATATCGATGCCATTATTGATCCAATTCCTTATCGATACCTCTTGCGAATTTTGTACTAAAAGTAGGCTTTACAGGTTTTCTATGTATTTCATTGAGTCTTAAAGTAAATAAATATGAAATTGGTCACTGTATCCTTGATCTCTGGACATAAATAAAAATAAACAAAATGGTGTTTTGCTTTGAAGTTATTAATTCCGACTGGACTCTATCGTTCTAACGTGACTCGTCAGAGAGCCGCGCAGCATTTGGAGCTGTGTGAACAGAACGGAGGACGATTCTTGTTTCTTTCTCGCAACAAGACAGGAGTCCCAGTTAGTAACTTTAATCTGCACAAAACTGACGAAAAACAAAAAAAGCTGAAACCCAAAATTACCCCCCAACACCACCTGCATGAAAATGAGTTCTAGAAGCTCTGAAATGTAATCTGGGACTATTCCAGACAATAAACTGCAGTGAGTGCAGCATCCATTTAGTGAGAAAAAAAACCCAACTTTCCTTATTCAAATTCATTCCAGTAGTATTCTGCTCTTACTAGGATGCAGCAGTTTTCTAGTTTGGCAGATAGTTCTGGAGGAAATCACTGAAGAAATTAACAAACTGAAAATATGGTTTGACCAAAACAAACTGTCATTAAACTTACAGGGATGAAATGGAGGTGGAAGAGTCACTAGATGTTCACAGGAAACAATTATTTATTTCTGTATGTATGTATTAATGTATGTTCATTGTTAGTTGGTTTTATATTTTCTGTTGTGTTTCTATTCAGGTTTGTCTCTTTCTCTAAAACTGTATATAATAAGTATATATTGTATATAATAATCATTACATTATAATATATAAACAAAAATAAATTAAAAAAATATTACAATTTGAAAACAAATGCACCCGAACGTGATGACAGCTGCAACTACTTAATGCTAATTTTTAACATTGAAAATGCCATAGACATGCTAACGCGTTAGCATCGCTCCCGTTTTTAAGTTATAAAATACATCAACTGTTTCAGAAGACCATAACAGGTCGGTTTAACATAAAAAAAAAGGTAAATAATACTCACAGACGTATGTTCTTTAGGGTTTTAGCGGGGGAAAATTAAGCAAAAGAAAGAAAGAATAAACGAAGCAATCGAAGCACTGTTTCAATCTGCGAACCACTGCTTTGATTGGTTCAAGGTTCAAAGCAAAGCCGCGCTGCAGAAAAGCTGATTATGGACCCACTGCAGGGTCCGTAATCAATGTAGAGAAATTATCATTTTCCTGACAAACACCCCCCAAAATAACGGCGACTCTGAAGGACTGATAACAGAATCGTTAAGCAAAAAGCTTATTGATGTCGGTGGATTGAATAATTTCTTAACGATACCCGAAAGGAACCGGTTCTCGATACCCATCCCTATTCATGAATTGTTATGTGGGCCACTGAAGAGGAGGTACTGCTGGCCCACCACCACCAGAGGGCATCCTGCTTGGAGTGCGGGCTCCAAGCACGAGAGGGCGCCAGACCCAGAGGAAGTGACAGCTGTCACTCATCGCACCAGCTGTCACTCATCTACACCAGTACATAAGCCGGACTGCAACTCCACCTCTCTGCCGAGAAATCGACTACCATTGGAAAGGTCATTTCTCTGCTGACTAACACTTTGTGTGTAATAACCTGAACTTCTATTGCAGCCGTTTTCCTGGAGTGTTTCCTTATCTGGAGGATTGGCGTTTGGTGTGACAGCGACGGCTTCGCCTCACACCCCAACCCAGATAAGTGGTTGACCAGGAGCTGCACGAGTGTGTGTGATTGGAGGTGGAGGTGCTCCCTCCTAACTGTGTTTGGACTGTGGATTAGTGAGTGTGCGGACTCACACTCATACATCTTATCTCTGCTTTCTGCCAGCAGTACCAGGGTCGACAGCCGAAGACAGAGGCCACCTGGGGACTCGGGACTTGGCGGCTCTGGTGTTCTTCAGACCGTTGGTGGTGGAAGCCGTGTGGGACGCGGCTTCTCTCTCGTCGGGGGTCTTCTATCTTCGAGCCTGCCCACACGTCACCTGGTGTTAATTGACTGTGCAAGTTCTGTGAATTTAGTTGTGTATTATCACAACATTAAATTGTTACTTTTTGGCTTACTCATTGTCCGTTCATTTGCGCCCCCTGTTGTGGGTCCGTGCTACGACACCTTCACAACATGAATGAATCGATTCCCGTTTGTCTGTCTGTTATCCGCCCGCGCAGTCTTTTAATAAGTTCCCTGCAACTGTGCAGTAGCCTAGCTCTAACGATGCATCCTGCCACGTTGCTAAAACCTGCCTAGTGCCTAAAGAGCAGAAGAAGCCTAATGCTTTTAAGAAGGGTTTCCATTCATGAAAGGGATTTTGCTTAGTTTTTAAAGCTTGACAGAGACCCTGCACTTACATTCCTGACTGTAAAGAATGAACGAATATCTCGTTTCTTGGGAGGGGGGCCGTCATCCATTACCAAATATCACCGAAGTCTAGCTCAAGAGAGAGAGATAGGGGTGGAGGGGGACGGGGGTCAATGGGCTGTTGCGGCCACTGTGGGAAGTGTGCTGCTTGGAGTGACAAGTGGGATAGCCAACCAAGTTAGCGAGAAACGGGTAGCTAATCAGCAGTGTTGCCACAGTTACTTTGAAAAAGTAATCCAATGACTGATTACTGATTCCTCCTTGAAAAAGTAACTTAGTTACTTTACTGATTACTCAATTGGAAAAGTAACTAAGTTAGATTACTAGTTACTTTTTTGGTTACTTTTCCAAGCTGCCGACAACAACCCTCTGCCACCTCAACATGACAATGATACTTGTTTTGCCAAAACTCACTTTATAGTCACCCTTTCTTGGCTTCAATGAAAATAAATACTTGTTTTATAAAAAGTAAAATAAAGACCTCTTTCTTGACCTCATATTTAACTGTTGACAGCACTGTAACAGTAAAACTTGCAATTTCTAACCTGCATTGTTTATAAATGTAACTATTAAATTCATTCTTACATTTTTCTAACATTTAAATTCTCTCTAAACATTTTACTTGTTGAAATTATTATTATTTTAAGTAGTATTAGTAGTTGTAGTAAAAAAAAGGCTTCAAAACTGGACCTTTAATCTAGGGGTGTTGTGGGGGGGGGACATCCCTGCCCCATGCCCCCATTCCATCTGGATTCGCCCCTGCTTTGGCGTTTGAGCACAAAGAATGGATAACATTTATTTATGCAGAAAACCTGACCAGATTTACAGGTAAGAAAGTTTTATTGTGTTTTCACATCATGTGGTCCTCAGAAAGAGAGTTTAGGTGCATTTGAGTGGAAAATAGTGTTAGTTGTTGACACGTCGCAGAGGATCAGCTGTTTTTAGCAGCAGATATGGAGCGGCTCGGAGAAAAAAAAGCATAAAAATGTCTTTGTAAAGCTCAGTGCAGGTGTGCTGTTGTCACTGTGCTTTAAGAGGTGAGGACGAGTCGTAGCTGTTGCAGAAAAACGCGGATGAAAAGCTCACAGCTTGCTTAAAGTGGGCAGTTCAGTCGAACCCGACCTCCTGCCCACAGACCAAGTTTAATGCTGCTATCGACCCACAATGCAAAAATAATAGTAATGCACAGTGACATGGAGAAGTAACTTTAATCTGATTACTGATTTAGAAAGATTAACGCATTAGATTACTCCTTACTAAAAAAAAGTGGTCAGATTAGACCTGCATCACTGCTAATCAGACAAGGATATCTACGTTAAAAAGGGAGGCATCGAGCAGTGGCATACATTTAACCCTTTATGTGCCATAATAATGGAGGACAGCGGTTTTATTGGTCGTGATTACACAGTAGGGGGCTGAATATTGGTAGGGACGTGACCCTAGCGTCCCTACCCAAAATTACACCCTAGGTCTGATATGTCCTGAAGGGAAACTGAAAGCCCACAAGAAATGACCAGGTCCAAGGTGTGTCCAAGATTATGTGTTGGTCCATCCACAACTTGTGTTAGACCAAAAGAGTTCAGGAGACTTTTAAAATCATCAGCCAGCTGATTAGAAGGACAACAGATATGAATATTAAAATCACCACAGACCAAATATTTGTCATATTTTGGGATAAAATCTGCCAGAAACTCAGAAAACTCCTGAATAAAATCCTTATTAAATTTTGGTGGACGGTAAACAACAGCACAGAGCACAGGACAGTTGAACTCCATCACAAACAACTAAAGTTCAAAAGTGGAGTAGACACTAGAAGATAAAAATCTGCATTTAAAGCTGTCTTTAAAAACTGTGGCCACACCCCCGCGTCCACCTGATGCTTGTGGGGAGCTGAAAAACGAGCAGCCGGGGGAGAGGAGCTCAGAGAAGGCGTTATTTTCACCTGGTTTCAGCCAGGTCTCCATTAACAGGAGAAAGTCTTCCTTGGTCTACCAGTATGTTTGCCTTTAACAACCTTCCCATGTTGTTTGTATTTGGTCCAGAGTTTAGACACAGCTGACTGTGAACAACCAACATCTTTTGCAACATTGCGTGATGATTTACCCTCTTTTAAGAGTTTGATAATCCTCTCCTTTGTTTCAATTGACATCTCTCGTGTTGGAGCCATGATTCATGTCAGTCCACTTGGTGCAACAGCTCTCCAAGGTGTGATCACTCCTTTTTAGATGCAGACTAACGAGCAGATCTGATTTGATGCAGGTGTTCGTTTTGGGGATGAAAATTTACAGGGTGATTCCATAATTTATTCCTCAGAATTGAGTGAGTCCATATTTTTTTCCTCTGCTTGGTCTAAAAAAGTAACTGTTACTGACTGCCACAATTATTTTTCCTGATTTCTTATAGTGTTTCTTAAAGCCAGAAAGTTGCCATTTGAAATGACTTTAGTTTTGTGTCATGTCTGTGATCTGCTTTTTTTCTACAAAATTAAACAACTGAATGAAGATCCTCCGAGGCCGGTGATTCCATAATTATTGCCAGGGGTTGTACATGCCGATAACTGCTGGTAATCTCATCCACATAGAATCCTTAGAAGATTGCCTTGCATCAGTGAGAAGCTGGATGTCTTGAAACTTCCTACTTTTAAACTCTGATAAGACTGAAATGATGGTTCTTGGCAGACTGGACACAGTAGGGGCAGAGTGGGCACAGTAGGGGCAGAGTGGACACCGCAGGGGCACACTTGGACACCGCAGGGGCAGAGTGGAAACCGCAGGGGCAGAGTGGACACAGTAGGGGCAGACTGGACACCGCAGGGGCAGAGTGGGCACAGTAGGGGCAGAGTGGACACCGCAGGGGCAGAGTGGGCACAGTAGCGGCAGAGTGGACACAGTAGGGGCAGAGTGGACGCCACAGGGGCAAAGTGGACACCGCAGGGGCAGAGTGTACACAGTAGGGGCATACGGGACACCGCAGGGGCAGAGTGGACACCACAGGGGCAGAGTGGGCACAGTAGGGGCAGAGTGGGCACAATAGGGGCAGAGTGGACACAGTAGGGGCAGAGTGGACACCACAGGGGCAGAGTGGACACAGTAGGGGCAGAGTGGACACCGCAGGGGCAGAGTGGGCACAGTAGGGGCAGAGTGGACACAGTAGGGGCAGAGTGGACACCGCAGGGGCAGAGTGCACACAGTAGGGGCAGAGTGGACACCACAGGGGCAGAGTGGGCACAGTAGGGGCATAGTGGACACCGCAGGGGTAGAGTGGACACAGTAGGGGCAGAGTGGAAACCGCAGGGGCAGAGCGGAAACCGCAGGGGCAGAGTGGACACAGTAGGGGCAGAGTGGCCACCGCAGGGGCAGAGTGGACACAGTAGGGGCAGAGTGGACACAGTAGGGGCAGAGTGGACACCACAGGAGCAGAATGGGCACAGTAGGGGCAGAGTGGACACCACAGGGGCAGAGTGGACACCACAGGAGCAGAGTGGGCACAGTAGGGGCAGAGTGGGCACAGTAGGGGTAGAGTGGACACAGTAGGGGCAGAGTGGACACCGCAGGGGCAGAGTGGAAACCGCAGGGGCAGAGTGGACACAGTAGGGGCAGAGTGGACACAGTAGGGGCAGAGTGGATGCCGCAGGAGCAGAATCAATCAATCAATCAATCAACTTTTTTTTTATATAGCGCCAAATCACAACAAACAGTTGCCCCAAGGCGCTCTATATTGTAAGGCAAGGCCATACAATAATTATGAAAAACCCCAACGGTCAAAACGACCCCCTATGAGCAAGCACTTGGCTACAGTGGGAAGGAAAAACTCCCTTTTAACAGGAAGAAACCTCCAGCAGAACCAGGCTCAGGGAGGGGCAGTCTTCTGTTGAGACTGGTTGGGGCTGAGGGAAAGAACCAGGAAAAAGACATGCTGTGGAGGGGAGCAGAGATCAATCACTAATGATTAAATGCAGAGTGATGCATACGGAGCAAAAAGAGAAAGAAACAGTGCATCATGGGAACCCCCCCACAGTCTACGTCTAAAGCAGCATAACCAAGGGATGGTCCAGGGTCACCTGATCCAGCCCTAACTATAAGCCTTAGCGAAAAGGAAAGTTTTAAGCCTAATCTTAAAAGTAGAGAGGGTATCTGTCTCCCTGATCTGAATTGGGAGCTGGTTCCACAGGAGAGGAGCCTGAAAGCTGAAGGCTCTGCCTCCCATTCTACTCTTACAAACCCTAGGAACTACAAGTAAGCCTGCAGTCTGAGAGCGAAGCGCTCTATTGGGGTAATATGGTACTACGAGGTCCCTAAGATAAGATGGGACCTGATTATTCAAAACCTTATAAGTAAGAAGAAGAATTTTAAATTCTATTCTAGAATTAACAGGAAGCCAATGAAGAGAGGCCAACACGGGTGAGATATGCTCTCTCCTGCTAGTCCCCGTCAGTACTCTAGCTGCAGCATTCTGAACCAACTGAAGGCTTTTTAGGGAACTTTTAGGACAACCTGATAATAATGAATTACAATAGTCCAGCCTAGAGGAAATAAATGCATGAATTAGTTTTTCAGCATCACTCTGAGACAAGACCTTTCTGATTTTAGAGATATTGCGTAAATGCAAAAAGGCAGTCCTACATATTTGTTTAATATGCGCTTTGAATGACATATCCTGATCAAAAATGACTCCAAGATTTCTCACAGTATTACTAGAGGTCAGGGAAATGCCATCCAGAGTAAAGATCTGGTTAGACACCATGCTTCTAAGATTTGTGGGGCCAAGTACAATAACTTCAGTTTTATCTGAGTTTAAAAGCAGGAAATTAGAGGTCATCCATGTCTTTATGTCTGTAAGACAATCCTGCAGTTTAGCTAATTGGTGTGTATCCTCTGGCTTCATGGATAGATAAAGCTGGGTATCATCTGCGTAACAATGAAAATTTAAGCAATACCGTCTAATAATACTGCCTAAGGGAAGCATGTATAAAGTGAATAAAATTGGTCCTAGCACAGAACCTTGTGGAACTCCATAATTAACTTTAGTCTGTGAAGAAGATTCCCCATTTACATGAACAAACTGTAATCTATTAGACAAATATGATTCAAACCACCGCAGCGCAGTGCCTTTAATACCTATGACATGCTCTAATCTCTGTAATAAAATTTTATGGTCAACAGTATCAAAAGCAGCACTGAGGTCTAACAGAACAAGCACAGAGATAAGTCCACTGTCCGAAGCCATAAGAAGATCATTTGTAACCTTCACTAATGCTGTTTCTGTACTATGATGAATTCTAAAACCTGACTGAAACTCTTCAAATAGACCATTCCTCTGCAGATGATCAGTTAGCTGTTTTACAACTACCCTCTCAAGAATCTTTGAGAGAAAAGGGAGGTTGGAGATTGGCCTATAATTAGCTAAGATAGCTGGGTCAAGTGATGGCTTTTTAAGTAATGGTTTAATTACTGCCACCTTAAAAGCCTGTGGTACATAGCCAACTAACAAAGATAGATTGATCATATTTAAGATTGAAGCATTAAATAATGGTAGGACTTCCTTGAGCAGCCTGGCAGGAATGGGGTCTAATAAACATGTTGATGGTTTGGATGAAGTAACTAATGAAAATAACTCAGACAGAACAATCGGAGAGAAAGAGTCTAACCAAATACCGGCATCACTGAAAGCAGCCAAAGATAACGATACATCTTTGGGATGGTTATGAGTAATTTTTTCTCTAATAGTCAAAATTTTGTTAGCAAAGAAAGTCATGAAGTCATTACTAGTTAAAGTTAATGGAATACTCAGCTCAATAGAGCTCTGACTCTTTGTCAGCCTGGCTACAGTGCTGAAAAGAAACCTGGGGTTGTTCTTATTTTCTTCAATTAGTGATGAGTAGAAAGATGTCCTAGCTTTACGGAGGGCTTTTTTTATAGAGCAACAAACTCTTTTTCCAGGCTAAGTGAAGATCTTCTAAATTAGTGAGACGCCATTTCCTCTCCAACTTACGGGTTATCTGCTTTAAGCTACGAGTTTGTGAGTTATACCACGGAGTCAGACACTTCTGATTTAAAGCTCTCTTTTTCAGAGGAGCTACAGCATCCAAAGTTGTCTTCAGTGAGGATGTAAAACTATTGACGAGATACTCTAACTCCCTTACAGAGTTTAGGTAGCTACTCTGCTCTGTTTTGGTATATGACATTAGAGAACATAAAGAAGGAATCATATCCTTAAACCTAGTTACAGCGCTTTCTGAAAGACTTCTAGTGTAATGAAACTTATTCCCCACTGCTGGGTAGTCCATCAGAGTAAATGTAAATGTTATTAAGAAATGATCAGACAGAAGGGGGTTTTCAGGGAATACTGTTAAGTCTTCTATTTCCATACCATAAGTCAGAACAAGATCTAAGATATGATTAAAGTGGTGGGTGGACCCATTTACTTTTTGAGCAAAGCCAATAGAGTCTAATAATAGATTAAATGCAGTGTTGAGGCTGTCATTCTCAGCATCTGTGTGGATGTTAAAATCACCCACTATAATTATCTTATCTGAGCTAAGCACTAAGTCAGACAAAAGGTCTGAAAATTCACAGAGAAACTCACAGTAACGACCAGGTGGACGATAGATAATAACAAATAAAACTGGGCACAGTAGGGGCAGAGTGGACACAGTAAGGGCAGAGTGGACACAGTAGGGGCAGAGTGGACACAGTAGGTGCTATGTCTTTACCCCTTCACCCCCTAATTTGCATAAAACAAAACGGCCACCCGCTTCATCCGATTTGTCAGAAGTGGGGTAATGTTTGATCTGGATGAGAAAATGCAATGTATATTTGTATGTCATTTGACCTGCTGAATTTAAATGTTGTTGAAAAGTCATGTTTGATTTGACTAAGGCAAGTAAATGAGTAAATGATAGTAAATGATAGTTTGAAATGACACACGTTTCTTGGATAAATATGTCTGTCTCTAAAGGTCAAATGTGGGTAAAACTGTTCTCATACTCTCTATCTAGTAAGAGTGTGGTTACATAAATAATACAAATGTTCTTTAAGTCTCAGACACAGGATACAAACAGTCTAACATGAACACTGCAAACAACACTCCTGTAGTGTAACACCTAACCCCAACCCTACACTAACACAAAGACTTTACAATCTCATACATAACAATATCAATTTCTACATTGATAGAAACATACTAATAAACACAAGGGTTTATCCCGACTCAATCTATGATGCATCCACATTGCAGTGTTTAGAGATACATTTGCATGACCCACAGCAAAGCAGAAGAACAGCCAGATGTGCAACCGCGGCTCACCAGTTGCAGGCGGGACTCTGGTATGGGGGTAGTGTGAGCAGAGTTGGCACAAAGTGTTCATTTCTCTGTTCCCAGCCCGCGCAAACTGCTGGGGGAACTTGAGGAAATGCTTTGTGTCTTGCTGCCAAGCTTCTGCCTGATGATGGCTCCTTTTGATGTGAAGTTGTGCAGCATCAGTTGTTGGTGGTAAAAGCTCCCTTCTTCCCTTCCCTTCAGCACATCAGGAGTGCTACACCCAAGACATATGAACTTCTCAGCATTTGCCTCAGAGTCCCTGGTCAGAGGTTCCTGTTCAAGGTTTGTTAGGAGCATCTTGTGCTTGTCTTCTTACTGTGTCCAGTTAAGTAGGAAGTTGAGTCAGTTACAGTGAGTACACAGAAGGGCAGCAACAGCTTCACATCCTCATTATTCAGGGCATTGGCTTGGATGACGTCTTTGATTGGGATGGATTTTGGCTTCTTGTAAGTGCCAGCCTGCCTTCATGAAGACAGTCTTGTTTCCCACTTTTGGCTAGTGTGCCACCAGCAGCAGTAGGACGTCTGTGTCCATGGCAGACACAACAAAGAACTTGGTGCTGGAGTTCACAGAATGGAGCGCCAGCCTTGTGTCGGCCTCTTGATGCCGAGCTCTCAGTGGTTCAAGGTTCACACTATTGTTGTTTGACAACACGGCTGTTTCATCCTGGCATCCACCTGCAGCAACTGTACCTTGTCTTTTGGGGCTTGTTCAACCAGAGTTGTTGCCAATAACCTACACACGTCTGCCTTGTTCTCAGGCACTGACAGAAATCCCTCTCCGTCAGCAGGATGTGGAACTGTGGCCTGAACAACTCGCCTGGCTGCTGTACCCTGTTTTCTGTGAATTTGAGTGCCAGCTTTGACAGATTCTTGGTAGTACCTATCAAATACCACATCAATCCAATGATACTCCGATCCCGTTTGCAAAACTGACTTGCAGAAGTGAATGGAATATTCACCAAAGTTCTGGACACCTTTGGGTGGACCCAGGGAGTTGACCATTGCCATACCATCGATGACAAGTGTAGCACCTCTGGGTTCACCTGTTACCTGTACAGTTGCTGGACAATGGACTGTCTTTGTCAGTTCCTCTATCATAAGATATTTCTGATCGGTCTGTAGACTTCCATTGAGTTCTGCCAGAGACAAAGGCACAGGTGTCAACTCATGTTTAAAATGTCTGCTAGGTCGACCCTTCTCCCAGCTTCAAGGCAATCACAAGCCTTTGCAGGACAGATCTATGTGTTTTTGCAACATTACTTTTTGCATCAGTAACTTTGGGTACATGATACATTGCTGGCCAATGTCAGTGGTGTGTTCTTTGTGAGAATGTAATGGCAGATGTTGCTCAGTCCTTTGTAGCAACATCCAGCACCTGACCTGGACTGTCACTTCTAAGGAAGCTGTACTGTGTGAGGTAGTGAACTAGGCGGTCCTCTGCCTTTGGCGTTCACATACCATCAAGGAATGAATATAATGATGGTGTGATTTTTACATCCACAGGAGACATTTTTCAACAGGCCAGTGTAAGTAAGATTAATAATACATGCATTTGTAGGCCTGATTGTGCAGCAGAGACACGGGGGGAAACTGCTTTTGTTATCAATTTCTTTTCTACAACAAACTTCCACAAAACAGCAGACGGCCATGTTGTTTCATGAATATTAGGGATGAAAGAGAGAAGATACAGCTTGCAAATAAGAAACTATGAACTCAGCAGTTCAAATAACACAAAGATAAGAGTTTTCATTGCCTTTCTTGAGCAAAAACAAGCAAACTTTGAGAAAATGTGAAAAACTGGGGGGGGGGGGGGGGGGTGTAATTTGTTTTATGCAAATTAGGCAGTGAAGGAGTAGAGATACAGCAACAACAATATTTGAATTTTGCAGGTCAAAATACATAAGAATAGAACTTTTATTTCTGTTTTTAATGCAAATACAAGTAAACCTGTGGGAAATTTGCTGAAATGGGCGGCCATTTTGTTTTATGCAAATTAGTAGAGTATACAGCACGCCAACAGCTAAATAAATAAATAAATCACTCAGCCTGCTATCTGCTTTTAACAGAAAATGCCTGGGGTAGTCTACTTATCTGAAAACAGAACCTAACTTGTCAGGACTGAGCACCAGTTTTATTTGCAGAAGTGTGTGCTGGACCACATTAAAAGCTTTAGCAGGGGGGAATCCAAAACTGTAAATAACTGTGTCATCATCAGCGTAAAAATGCATATTAGCTACTGACACATTTTGTCCTAATTTGTTAATGTACATAATGAACAAGAGGGGGGCTTAATATTAAACCCTGCAGCACCACAAGGGGGTGCTACAGACTATCACTCTTAATACACTGAGTCATGTCACTCAATAAGCGTTTCGGAACTGAGGACACTAATTGTTGAAGCTTTGTAGGTGGAATTCTTTCCCATTCTTGCTTGATGTACGACTTCAGTTGTTCAACAGTCCGGGGTCTCTGTTGTCGTATTTTGCGCTTCATAATGCGCCACACATTTTCAATGGGTGCCACGTCTGGACTGCAGGCAGGCCAGTCTAGTACCCGTACTCTTTTACTACGAAGCCACGCTGTTGTAACACGTGCAGAATGTGGCTTGGCATTGTCTTGCTGAAATAAGCAGGGACGTCCCTGAAAAAGACGTTGCTTGGATGGCAGCATGTGTTGCTCCAAAACCTGGATGTCCCTTTCAGCATTGATGGTACATCACAGATGTGTAAGTTGTCCATGCCATGGGCACTAACACACCCCCATACCATCACAGATGCTGGCTTTTGAACTTGGTAACAATCTGGATGCTCTTTTTCCTCTTTTGTCTGGAGGACACAACGTCCTTGATTTCCAAAAACAATTTGAAATGTGGACTCATCAGACCACAGCACACTTTTCCACTTTGTGCCTGTCCATTTCAAATGAGCTTGGGCCCAGAGAAGGCGGCGGTTTCTGGATGTTGTTGATGTATGACTTTCACTTTGCATGGTAGAGTTTTAACTTGCACTTGTAGATGTAGTGACGAACTGTGTTAACTGACAATGGTTTTCTGAAGTGTTCTTGAGCCCACGCAGTGTCAGGATGTGAGTGTTATGTGTCGGACGCAGCTCGGAGAACCGACCAGCGTTTGAAGGACCCAGTATGAAATAAGCAGAGCACGGTACAAAGGCTAACTGAATTTAATACATAACAGTGATAATACAGAAAGGTGCGGTCTGGCGTGGTGCGCTCCCAGCAGCGCTAACGGTCCGGAGCCAGAAGCTGTTTCGGACCCAAGGACCCCGCCGACACCCCCCAGGTGGCCGCAACAACCGAGTCTGTGAAAGAAGGAACCATTATGTGAGTCCACACTCTACACACAGAACACTTAAAGGTGTACAAACAGCAAACACTTCCTGGCTTGATTGCTGATCAGCTTCCAACCTGCAGGCATGGAACATCCAGTTCACAAAACTCCACCGCAGTGGAAGCTGATACATGACTAACAAACAGCTCAATACAATAAGGTGTGAGGGACACCACATTTACTGACTGTATAACTGTTAGTCACAAAATCTAACGTACCTCAGGAAGTGTGCTGACGAGCGTGAGACCTCACCCCCTCCTCTTTCACAGACTGTGCATCAAACCTGGACGTTTCTCAGCATCCGGTGCTGATGAGATGGCTCCCGAGACGACGATCTCACCCGTCTGGTCACAAGGTCGAGTCTCTGGCAAATACACACTGTGCACTCCAGTCTTAAATGCCAACATGCTCCAATCCATCCAGATGCACCTCAGCTGTGAGTCCTGACGAGTCGCAGGTGATCAGGGTGAGGTCCTGACAGCCTCAGCAACACAGCCACTCAGTCCCAAATGCACGCCACCTGGGAGGAAAACAAAAAGACAAACAAACCGGCAGCCAGGCCCCCCCAGCCATATAACAGTACCCCACCCTCACGGGAAGCCTCCCGGCGACCACACACACCTGGCCCAGGAGAAACACCCCCCCTCCAGGGACCATGGCTGGAAACCGCGTCTGTGTTCGTCCTCCAACAGACTGGTTGAACTGGCTGCATCTTTGCCCTTGTTTGACAGTCTCAGCACAGGTGTGGCCAGGAGTTCCTACACCTGTGCGGTCAGCCTTTAACCAAACATGTGTGATTAGTCAGAAAACAAAACAACCAAAACATCCCCCCCGCCCCAGGGGACCGTCCCATCAAACCCCAGGGAAGGGGAGAAAGGAAAAACAACCCAACCCAAGCCCACAAACAAAAACACTAAAACACCCCCCCCCCCAGAGGACCGTTCCATCAAACCCCAGGGAAGGGGAGAAAAGAAAAACAATCCAAATTTAAGCTCACAAACAAATGCCAAAATACCCCCCCCCTCCTCCCCCCCAAACGACACGTAGGGACCAACACCCCCCAGAGGGCCACCCGCCAGCTCCAGGAGTAATAACCACGGCCGAGGTCCCTCTGGGATCCAACGTCACCCACGGGGACCACCAGCGCCCCCCAGAGGACCACTCGTCAACCCCAGGAGACGCCTCCCCGCATGACTAATGGACCCAGCCCCGGCCGTCCACGGCTAGATGGACCCAACGCCCGTTCCCCCCCAGAGGACACCACAGTCAAACCCTGAGGGCGGAAACTGGGGGAGGGAAAACAAAAAAAACCCCAAACCCCCCCCCCCCTCCCCTCCCGGGTGCAGAGGCTACCTGGGAAATGCCCAGCACAACCTAACTGCACCCCTCCAGCAATGCCGACACTACGGCACACCCGGCTGGAGTCAGAGGAGAAGAGAGGGCATAACAAAAAACAAAGAGAAAAAACAACCCAAAGACCACCCCATCACCCCCCAGGGGACCGTACCATCCAACCCTGGGGATGTGAAACAAAAAGAAACAAAGGAAAAAAAAAAACAGACCAACACACAGTTGTTTGGGTCCCTGTTCTCTTTGTGTTTTTTTTGTTTTTTGCAAAGGCTACAGGGTCACACCCCCAGACAAATAGTGGACAACAAAAAAGAAAAGCCCACACAAAAACCAACTCAAAAAACACCCACACAAAATGAACTAACAAAACAAATCAGTGAGTTATACCGTCAAGCTCAACCAAATGGAACACACCTGTTCCTACTCAAGAGCTTGACGGTAACGTGATTCAGTCACCACAAGGGGGAACCAGAGTGCTAAAAATGAAAAAACCCCTTGGGCGACAGAAAAAAACAAACGAGCTGCTTTTGTGTGCGCAGCTGAGTGCAACACACAACCAAAATGTGCTCAACTAAATAACGCCGGAGCTGATACAACAGACGCAGTAGTTACCTTTCTCCGGGGAAACGGGGCTATGACTGTAACACAGGAAGCCCAGCGACCCGTGCTAACAGAGCTCCGCCGTGCGCGTGAACCCATTACAAACGCACTCTTGCAGCTCCCGTTTACACCTCTTATCCGGTCGGAGTGTGACGCGAAGCCGTCGCCAGTCACACTCCACCACGACCCACGGATAAGGCACAACACAGGAACACGGCTGCAAGAGAGCACAAATTAGTATCCAGTAATGGGTTTCAAACACGCACCTTCCGGGCGGAGAGCCCCGCAACTGATCCGGATAACCACTGAACGTCTGCTGCCGCCTTCCCGGCGCGTTACCGTCTCTGCTACCGCTGGGTCCGTGATGTTTGGCCAGAGACTACTGTTATGTGTCGGACGCAGCTCGGAGAACCGACCAGCGTTTGAAGGACCCAGTATGAAATAAGCAGAGCACGGTACAAAGGCTAACTGAATTTAATACATAACAGTGATAATACAGAAAGGTGCGGTCTGGCGTGGTGCGCTCCCAGCAGCGCTAACGGTCCGGAGCCAGAAGCTGTTTCGGACCCAAGGACCCCGCCGACACCCCCCAGGTGGCCGCAACAACCGAGTCTGTGAAAGAAGGAACCATTATGTGAGTCCACACTCTACACACAGAACACTTAAAGGTGTACAAACAGCAAACACTTCCTGGCTTGATTGCTGATCAGCTTCCAACCTGCAGGCATGGAACATCCAGTTCACAAAACTCCACCGCAGTGGAAGCTGATACATGACTAACAAACAGCTCAATACAATAAGGTGTGAGGGACACCACATTTACTGACTGTATAACTGTTAGTCACAAAATCTAACGTACCTCAGGAAGTGTGCTGACGAGCGTGAGACCTCACCCCCTCCTCTTTCACAGACTGTGCATCAAACCTGGACGTTTCTCAGCATCCGCTGCTGATGAGATGGCTCCCGAGACGACGATCTCACCCGTCTGGTCACAAGGTCGAGTCTCTGGCAAATACACACTGTGCACTCCAGTCTTAAATGCCAACATGCTCCAATCCATCCAGATGCACCTCAGCTGTGAGTCCTGACGAGTCGCAGGTGATCAGGGTGAGGTCCTGACAGCCTCAGCAACACAGCCACTCAGTCCCAAATGCACGCCACCTGGGAGGAAAACAAAAAGACAAACAAACCGGCAGCCAGGCCCCCCCAGCCATATAGGTGAGGTCTGGTTGTGTTGGGGTTGTTTTTGTATTGTTTGCCTGCTTCTCTTGCTGGGGTTTTCCCGTTTGGGTCTGTCTGTCTGTCTGTCTTTTTCTCTTGTCTGTCTCTGCTGGCTCTTGGTGGTGGGTGTTTCCCTTTCTCTGGCCACACCCCCTTTCTGGTGCATTCCACGCACACCTGCTTTCAATCAGCACTTCATCACCTGGGTGTATTTAAGTTCCTCTGTCTGCCTTATTCCTTTGCCAGATTGATGCGCCTTGTGCCTTCTCTCGAGCTCTGTTTTTGTGTATTCCTGACCTGCTTGCCTCTCGTGTGTTATGACCACCTGCTTGTGTTATCGACCACGCCTAAGCCTGATGTTTCATGTATTTCTCCTCTTGTTGGACTGCCTTTTTGTGTACGTACCAGACCCTGTTTACTACCTCAGTAAACTGTTTTAACTCACAGAGCTCTGTTATCGAGTCCTGCATTTGTGTTCAGCCTTTCTATGGAACCAGACCTGATACACGGCCTTGTCGCTTATGTGTAGAAAGTTCTCCAGATTCTCTGAATCTTCTGATTATATTATGGACTGTAGATGATGGAATCTCTAAATTCCTTGCAAATGAACATTGAGAACCATTGTTCTTAAACTCTTGGACTATTTTTTTCATGCAGTTGTTCACAAAGTGGTGATCCTCACCCCATCTTTGCTTGTGAATGGCTGAGACTTTTGGGGATGCTCCTTTTATACCCAGTCATGACACTCACAATTAGTGTCCTCAGTTCACAAACGCTTATTGAGTGTTGTTAGAAGGAAAGGTGATGTAACACAGTGGTAAACATACCACTGTCCCAGCTTTTTTGAAACGCGTTGCAGGCATCCATTTCAAAATGAACAAATATTTGCACAAAAACAATAAAATTTATCAGTTTGAACTTTAAATATCTTGTCTTTGTGGTGTATTCAATTGAATATAGGTTGAAGAGGATTTGCAAATCATTGGATTCTGTTTTTATTTACATTTTACACAATGTCCCAACTTTAATGGAATTGGGGTTGTAATCTGTGTTGGGATGAATAATATGACTGGACAGTGAATTGTTGTTGTTTTTTTTTTTTTTTTTTTTGTGGTTGTAAATCTAAAGATGTGATTTATTTCAGTTAATAGTCCAATGAAGAAGGTTTCAGAAAAGTTTGTAGAACTTCTTGAGGTCCTGGTTCTTTGTGGTTTGGATCAGCATTTTGAAACCATTTGAGTCTGGATGATTAAAGTTTGACTCCTGAATCTTCAAAATGGTTCAAAGCAGCCAGTCAGTTTTTCAGATTTAAATCCACATTCGGTATTATTTTTGGTCCGCTGGTGGTCAGAGGTCATCACTTTGCTGACTGATGATGTGGACACTGGATGGTGTGTGTGTGTGTGTGTGTGTGTGTGTGTGTGTGTGTGTGTGTGTGTGTGTGTGTGTGTGTGTGTGTGTGTGTGTGTGTGTGTGTGTGTGTGTGTGTGTGTGTGTGTGTGTGTGATGATTGACGGATCACTGCGTCTCTCTACAGTCGGGTTCTGAGTAACGTGGAGGGAAAATACCTGATGGACAGCGTCCCGTTCAGCTGCTGTAACCCTGGCTCACCTCGACCCTGCATCCAGCATCACCTGACCAATAACTCCGCTCACTACGACTACGACCACCGCACTGAGGAGCTGAACATCTGGACCCGGGGCTGCCGTGAGGCTCTGTTCTCCTACTATAGCAGCATGGTGAACAGCATGGGGGCGGTGATCATCGTGACCATCATCCTGCAGGTAAAATGCTCAGCCAATCAGCATCAAGTACAAAACATGACTGTTCAGATGCAGTTTGCCAGAACTGGAGCCTGCATTTGATCTGGTGTCTGGTCATAAACTCCCTCTCTGTATAACTGCTGATCCACAGTTTCTCCAGTCATAGTTTCACAAGTTGAGAACTCCTTCAGGGCTGTCCGGGTGTCTTGGTGGCTTCCCTCATTAGCCTACCTAATGTTGTCTGGGTGTCTTGGTGGTTTCCCTCATTAGCCTACCTCAGAGTTGTCTGGGTGTCTTGTGGCTTCCCTCTTCAGTCTCCTTCTTGCACATTCTCCATCACATTAACAAAGTAAAAGCATCAGATGTTCTTTCATCTTTAATTTAAAATAGTTCTACAAAAATATCTCATTCAGTGTTGAGGAATAAGATTTTTGTTTAATACATTCCCTCTGGTCTTCAGAAGCCACAGATCATTTAACAAACTGAATCTAATGATTAGTTTTACTTTTCAAGGGATGAAAACATGATCAAATGGTCTGGTACTGTGTGGTAAACCCATCTGCACAAGGCAGTTATTAAAAACTGAGTGACCATGCAAGAAGAAAACCAGTGAGGGAAGCCACCAAGACACCCAGAGGGAAGTTCTAGGTTTCTGTGGGTGTGACTGGAGAGACTTTTTTCTGTTGCATCACCAGCTTTTTCGAGTGGAACAGAGACTAATTTTCTTCAAAACAATGTGAAATTGCAGCTGCAGTTCATCAGGTTAGTGTCAGGAGTCTGAAGGGTTAGGACTCTAATGGGTTAGGGGTCTGTGGGTTTAGGATTCTGACAGGCTGGCTTTATTTCTTCTATGGCTTTAAACACACACAATGTGATCCCACTTTTAATTTTATGTTCATTCATTTATTTCTGCAAAATCGCTCTTTTGTGCGCATGCACTGTTGTTGTACATTCATGGAGAGCCGCCTCTGTGCTCCTTCTCACTGGCTTCCTTTCCATCTGCGGCTCACTGGCTCCATTTCTTCTGTGGCTTTAAACACACACATCGTGATCCCACTTTTAACTTTGTGTTCGTCCGTATATTTCTGCAAAATCGCTCTTTTGCGCACGCTGTTGTTGTACATTCATGGACATCCGCCTCTGTGCTCCTTCTCACTGGCTTCCTTTCCATCCGGTGTTTGTTGGCTTTATTTTTTCCCTGGCTTAAACACAGTCATTTTCACACCGTGATCCCACTTTCAACTTTGTGTTCATCCATTTATTTCAGGCAAAATCACTCTTTTGCGTGCTCGTGCTGCCGTTCTACATACACAATGAGGTGGCTGCTTTAATTATATACACCTGCTGCTACAACTCGTGGATCACTTTAAAAAAAAAAATCTTTATTTCTTCCACAGCTTACAAGTCACCGTGATACAACTTTTAACTTTGTGTTATGTCTTCAAAATCGGTCTTTTACGCGCTCTCCTTCTGTGTTGCTGCACAGCTCTGCTCTGTTTTTCACGTTTCACTGGAGTTATTTCTTCTGCGGCTTTAAACACACGTCCACTTTCATGCAGTTATCCAAATTTTAACTTTGTATTTGTCCATTATTAAATGAAAAATCAATCTTTTGTGAGCTGGCTTCTGCCTAAATCATCACGCTCCAAAAACAGCCTCTCAGGTCCTGCATAGCTGCCAGGCGCACAGATAATGGGCTTTTAGCAGCCTCGTAAGTACCACGCACCTCTAAAACCCTGGTCCGGGGTACAGAGGGGCACATAGAAGCGCCTTAGTAGTGGATAGGTGATATAAACGTGGGTCATTCTTCGAATAATCACTGACACACCCATGTGCGGGTTATTATTCATGTCTTATTATTCGTGGGACCCAGGCTTAAGTCGTCATAGTAACTTGTACACAAACTGCCCCACGCTGTTGTTGCTAACTTTTGAACATCTTGAAATTAGTGCCACACTCAGAGAGGAGCCTCATTAACTGAAAATAATGCCTCTAAGAGCCACTCAGAGCCACTATTCTGTCACGACAGTTGAATAAATCCTCTCGTAGCAAAAAAAGAAAAAAAAAGAAAAAGTGTTGCATGGCTCATTATTCATCCTTCATTATTTGGTGAGACCAGGGCTTTTGTTTTTGTAACAGTTCAGTTTGACTTTGTTCGACCAGCTGAATGTTTTCACACAGTGCAGAAGCTGGTGCTGCTGCTGCTGCATTCATGTACTGTCGGAAATTACCAGGCAAGCTCAGCCTGTTTGCTTGGATTTTTTTTTTTTTTTTTTTTTTTTTTTTTTTTTTTTATCTGGGTGGGGAGGTCAACTTCAATGGGCTCAGGTACCTTATACAGGCAGGAATTAATCTTTTGTGTGGATACAATAAATTGTTTTGCCACAAGCAACTGTTGAATTTGAAACAACAAAAAAGTTGTGTAATTTCTGACGGTACTTGAAGGCAGCATTAACAGCAGCAGCAGCGGGCACTTATTGTTTTTTATTAAATATAACAATATGAGTGTAGGAATAACAATCCAGTCCTTCTGTACATGTGGCAACGGGTAGATGATTCAGATGATTATATAAAGAGCTGTTCTGGAAGGAAGAATTCACACTGTGGATCAGCTGCTCAGTGATCAGCTGGTGGAAATAACTGCACACACGGACTGATCAATTTACTGCTCTGAGATATATTCAATCATCTTTACACTTATTTTTATCCCCCCCCCCCCAACAGTTTTCTGTTATAAATCAATATATACGGCTCAGTAACGTAATACAGTGAAATAGCAGCCACCACGACACACCATCTTTTTCTTTTTTTTTTTAATTGGAGCAAGACGGCGCATGCAGTGTGTCGTCAGACAGTGAGGATTCTGACAATGAAGGAGATGATCCGTCTTTTGTTCTGGACGAGGAACCAGAGCAGGTGGATCCACCGACAGATCTCCACAGTGAGTCGGATCACGCGCTTCTGTTTGCAGCTGAGTTCCATCCCAGCGCCAAGTCCTGGAGCGCAGACATGCAGACACACACTGCTCCAGCAGTGGCTCCAGGCACGTTTCGATTAAAGTGTGGGGATCAACGTTAGCCGTTTTGTTCCTCTTTCGTCCCTTTTGTGCTCTTCATTCGCAGGCTGTTCGCTGATGGGAAAAGTCAAAAGCTCACCTTTTCTCGACGAATTGTGACTTTGTGTTTTTTCCCCTTCGTTCAGAAATCGTCGTTGCCGTGTGACCGGGCCATTAGCCGCTTACAGCTTGTGCAGAATTCTGCTGCATGCTTGCTGACGGGTACGAGGTGCAGTGAACACATCACGCCTGTTCTGTCATCTGTGCACCGGCTTCCAGTCAGCTATTGCACTGATTTTAAAATCTTGCTCATTGTTTTTAAGTGCCTGAATGGTTCCACCTTATCTATCTGAGCTGTTGTTGTTGTTGTCCATTCGGCTGCTCCCGTTTTTGTGTTCGGGGTCGCCACAGTGGATACAACCAGATCCCCATTGATATTTGGCACAGGTTTTACGCTGGATCCCCTTCCTGATGCAACTCCAGTGTTACCTGGAGAAACACACGCAGCCGCTGGTGTTCCAAAGAGGTCTCCCATCCAAGTACTAACCAGGTCCTGCACTGCTTAGCTTCTGAGATCTGACGGGATCAGACTGACACAGAGCAGACCGGCTGCGTCCTCTTATGCTCCCTCCAGGATGATGAGGTCCACCAATCAGCTGCTTCTCAACGTACCAAGAACATGTTTGAAAACCAGAGGGGACAGGGTCTTCTCTGCAGCTGCTCCTAAACTGTGGAACAGCCTTCCTTTTAACATTAGTCCTGCTTCTTCTTTAAATGTTACGTCATCATTGAAGACCCGTCTCTTTGCACAGGCCTTCAATACCTGAGCAGAGTTGCACTCTTCTATTAAAATTTATTATTAAATTTACTCTTTTATTCTGTACCTGTGAAGCACTTTGGGCAGCTTTAAGTAAGTCCCTTCGGCTACTCCCTTGTTTGCACTTGGGGTCGCCACAGCAAATCCAAGGTGGATCTGCATGTTTGAATTGGCACAAGTTTTACGCCGGATGCCCTTCCTGATGCAACTCCACATTACATGGAGAAATGTGGCAGGGGTGGGATTTGAACTCGGAACCTTCTGAACTGAAACCAAGCGCATTAACCACTTGGCCACCACCCCTGAAGCACTTTGGGCAGCTTTGCTTGTTGTAAATGTGCTATAGAAATAAACCTGACTTGACTTGACTAATCTGCCAGACTCCAAACCACCAAACTCCTAACCCGCATCAGATTCCTAACTGGCCAGACTCCTAACCCTTCAGACACAAAAAAACAAAAAAACAAACAAATACCAGCACTGCTGACAGGAGACAAGAAAAATCAGACAATAAACCACATCAGAACCATAGACTAGAAAAGTACCAACTGCTCAGGTTTGGGAGCATGGACTGCTCTGACACATCCACCACACAACAAAACCGCCCTGGGTTCTAGATGGCAACCATCCAGACAGACAACTGTCCATCCCCACATTTCCAATATAACCATGTGCAGCCAGGTGAAACGTGGGCGTGTCCTTGGCCAGGTGAAACGTGGGTGAGCCCTTGGCCAAATGAAACATGGGCGTGTCCTTGGCCAGGTGAAATGTGGGCGTGTCTTCTCCAGTCTGCATGCTAGATCATGTCCAGAGGAACTCCCCACTCCTCATCTGAGTCTCACTAAGTAACCGTTCATTGGACACAAAGTAAGTCCAGCAGGACCCAAAGATCCTCCCCAGAGACCTGGGACCAAAGACATCCAGTCCTCACCTTAGGACACTGATTAGAGTCCACATCTGACAACCAAACAGTAAGACATTAAGCACCAGGACCCAGAAGACTTGGACCTTCATTCTCTTGCTAAGATGTCATTGCCACCAGACACCTCTGACCTCATAAGATCTTCACAGGCGTATCTGTATCTCAAAGGCCGAGGTCCCAGAGACACGAGCGTCACTGCTGGGATCAGTGAATGTCTCTGCTAGTTCACCACCTTGACCATATCCAGATACACTTCTGACGGCCGAGTCCAGGACATCACTGAAAGCCTGGATCTTAGTCTGGATCCAGGAGCATCTCAAACCCAGACACTCAATCAAGTGAAGGTTAACAGGAGAAGAAGGAGATTGTCACTGTACATACATACAGTTACACAATCCAACCACTAGGGGCAGTGTGCAGCCACAGTCCGGTGCCCGGGAACCACCTTCAGATGTAGAGACACTGCCTTGCTCAGGGGCAGAGAAAGGAGCAGACCCTAAAAAAACATATTTTTGATTGTCAGAGGAAACCCACACAGACACAGGGAGAACATACAAACTCCACACAGAAAGGGACCTGAGCACAGGTGGAACTGAACCCCAGACCTTCCTACTGAGAGGCATCAGTACTAACCACTGAGCCATCATGCCAGCCTCTAAACATTTCCTCAATAACAAAGGCACTTAAGATGGTAGTTCCCAAGACCCAGTCCAAGCAATCATCAAACAGTCTTGGGGCCAGAACACATCCCTGAGGAATGCCAAAATTCACTGATGGAAAAAAAAAATCAGAGACCCCATCCTTGTTCCATGTAGCACTCATGTTCATGGTGTGTTAGGTTGGGTGTAATGTCCAGGAATTTGTTGGGAATCCTGTGAATTCTCCAGATGTTCCAGAGAGCAGCTGATAAACCAAATCCAACACTGCTGATATTCTGGCTTGTGTCCTGAATCCTCAGAGCTCTGATGTTGTTGACAGTTGACAGCGCCTTGGGGCAACTGTTTGTTGTGATTTGGCGCTATATAAATAAAATTGATTTGATTTGACAGTTGATTTTTGTTCCGGTTGCTGAGCAGAAAGTACCTGGAACTAAATTCTGTTAAAGCTGATCCTTGGAAGCACCTTCCTTGGTACAGAGAGCAGTGTGATGATGATGATGAAGAACGTGTGAAGCATGTTGTCATACGACTGCCAACTCGTGGTTTTGTGAGAATGAAGAGACATGCAAATGAGTTTTGTGATGTTTACTGTTGTTGAGGATGCATCTGTGATGTGTGTGTGTGTGTGTGTGTGTGTCAGTTGGCAGACATGGGCGGGTTGAAGTACCTGTGCACGGCGCTGGAGACGATGGCAGACCCTGAGAACCCGGAGTGCGAGAGTGAAGGCTGGCTGCTGGAGAAAGGAGTGAAGGAGACGCTGGCAGACGTGCTCGCCAAGCTAAAGACACTAGGCAGGACCAATCAGGTGGAGGAGGGCGCCCAGGCGCCACAGGCCAATGCTTGACAGACCAGCCCACATCAAAGGACTGACTCCTCCCACACCTCTCCATACCGCTTCTAATGGAGTAAAAAAAAAAACAATTCTTCTGCTCCTGACACAAGCGGGTTCACAATCCACGCACACAGTCTATCTGCCCGCACACACACAGTCTATCTGCCCGCACACACACACAGTGTGTCTGTCCACACACACGCAGTCTGTCTGTCCGCACACACGCAGTCTGTCTGTCCGCACACACGCAGTCTGTCTGCCCGCACACACGCAGTCTGTCTGCCCGCACACACATAGTTTATCTGCAACACACACGCAGTCTGCCCACACACACAGTGTGTCTGTCCGCACACACACAGTCTGTCTGTCCGCACACACAGTCTGTCTGTCCGCACACACGCAGTCTGTCTGCCCGCACACACACAGTCTGTCTGTCCGCACACACACAGTCTGTCCACACGCACACACACAGTCTGTCCACACACAGTGTGCCCGCACACACAGTCTGCCCGCACACATGTAGTCTGCCCACACACACAGTGTGTCTGCCCACACACATGCAGTTTGTCCGCACACACATAGTCTGCCCGCACACACAGTCTGCCCGCACACACGTAGTCTGCCTGGACACACGAGGTCTGCCCACACACACGTAGTCTGCCCGCACACGCAGTCTGCCTGGACACACAGTCTGCCCGCACACATGCAGTCTGCCCGCACACACGCAGTCTGCCCACACACACGCAGTCTGCCTGGACACACAGTCTGCCCGGACACACAGTCTGCCCGCACACACGCAGTCTGCCCTCACACGCAGTCTGCCCGGACACGCAGTCTGCCCGCACACGCAGTTTGCCTGTACACACAGTCTGCCCTCACACGCAGTCTGCCTGGACACACGCAGTCTGTCTGCACACACAGTCTGCCCGCACACACGCAGTCTGCCTGGACACACAGTCTGCCCGCACACACGCACTCTGCCTGGACACACGCAGTCTGCCTGGACACGCAGTCTGCCCGGACACACGCAGTCTGCCTGTACACACAGTCTGCCCGCACACAGACTACAGTCTTTAATTTGAATGTTTTATCACCACCATTTGGTCGTGTGTCCCCGTTCATTTTCCATTATGATGACATCACGCCAAACATGGTGGAACTCTACTTAGCAGTTTTGAGATGTAGCTCCAGATAGACTGTTGGAAACATTTTGTTCTGATGTCTGAAATGTCGGCCTCTTGTGATTCATGGAAGGGGGCACATCCAGTTATGGGAGGGGCTTGTAAACAACTACACAGAGCCAATGTTAGTCAAAGGAGTGTCCCTTTAACTCACTCGATGCCATTGACTCTAAAACACGTCTTTTCCGATAGTAACGCCCCGCGCCAAAGAAGTGTCATCGAACCAATTTCTTTTCTTCTGGTATGTTTGTTGTTGACATGGACATAGAACTCAATTTTCTATGGGTCTTGAAAAAACACTGAAATGCTGAAGAAATCCTGGCACTGGGATGTTCTGAACTTTGAAAATGGCTGGCACTCAATGAGTTAAGAAATACTAGAAAGTGTTGTAGTTGGATATTTTCCAGCAGAGGGCACTGTGGAGTCAAAACCCCACAATGATGCTTTGTGACTTTTTAAAATACATTTCATTATCACATTTTTTTCATGCCCAGTTTTTTTTATGTTTGTATGGGCCTAAATATCCAGTGATTTGACCTTTGACCTTTCAGAGGGCTCTCAAAGGGTTTCCAGGGTGGAAAACTGGAAATTTTTCAGTCAGCCACTTTTTAAAAACTTCAATACAGTTCATTTATTTTAGTAAATTGCTGCGATAAAGCAACAGAATAAGAACTAATGCAGCTAAGCATGTTTTGAACACAGAAACACGTGACTGGTTGAATTTGTGACTCCAAACCTCCACGCTCGCCGTGTCACGTCTGTCATCAAATATCTGTGTTTAGTTAAATCTGTTGAGACTTCAAAGGGTTTGCTTGGTGTTTAGAGACTGGAAATGTAAACCGGATGTTGTTCTTTGTACATAATGTTGTAGATAAAAATCTATAAAGATGTTATGAGTAAAAAAGTTGTGATAAATTTGTGAAGGTTTTTCATTAAATTAAACTTCCAATTTCAGGGAAACATTTGTGAGCGTCTGTGTAGAAGGTTGCTGGATCAAGTCCTGGCACCAATCTAGCATCTTTATGTCTTCATGTTGGTTCCTGAGAAACTCGTCTCTGGTTTTGTATTGAGCTCTACTTTTGTCGTCTTTATCACAGATGGGCTGTGATGACATGGATCCTCCTTAAAACATCGACCAATAAGAACTGTGTGAATATTAAAAATATATAAACTGTAAAAGTACATCCCCACATCAAGTTGGAACATAACCTGCTGCACATCCTTTCCAGCTCTGTCCCTTTGTCTGGCCAATCGGTAGTCCTTTTCTCCTTCCTTACTATTCAACTTCTTGTACAGCTCACAATATGCCTTTTCCTTCACTTTTGTCTCTTTTCACTTTACACCTCATCTCCTTGTACTCCTGTCTACTTTCTTCATCTCTCTGACTATCCCAAAACTTTTTCACCAACCTCTTTCTTCTTATGCTTTCCTGGACCTCTTCATTCCACCACCAAGTCTTCTTGTCTTCCTTCCACTGTCCAGATGTCATACCCAGTACTGTCCTAGCTGTCTCCCTCACCACATCTGCAGTACTTTTCCAGTTGTCCAAAATTGCTTCCCCTCCAACCAGTGCTTCTCTCACCTGCTCGCTAAATTTCACACGTCTTCCTCCTTCAGCTTCCACCATCTGATCCTTTGTTGAACTCTCACTCTCTTCTTCTTTCCTTCCTCCACTCTTGTCACCCTGTGTTCCTCCCTTTTCTTAAAGTAGGTATTCACCACAGCCATTTACATCCTTTTTGCAAAATCAGCTACCATCTGTCCGTCCACATTCTTGTCCTTGATACCATATCTACCCATTACTTTCTCATCACCTCTGTTCCCTTCACCAACATGCCCATTGAAGTCCGCTCCTATCACCACTCTTTCATGCTTGGGTTCACGCTCCACCACCTCATCTAACACACTCCAGAAATCTTCTTTCTCCTTCATCTCACAACCTACCTGTGGGGCATATGCACTGATGATATTCATCATCACCCCTTCAATTTCCAACTTCACACTCATCACCTTGTCAGACACTCGCTGAACCTCCAACACACTTTTAACATACAACCCCAATTCCAATGAAGTTGGGACATTGTGTGAAATTTAAATAAAAACAGAATACAATAATTTGCAAATCCTCTTCAACCTATATTCAATTGAATACACCACAAAGACAAGATATTTAATGTTCAAACTGATAAACTTTATTGTTTTTGCACAAATATTTGCTCATTTTGAAATGGATGCCTGCAACACGTTTCAAAAAAGTTGGGATGGGGCAACAAAAGACTGGGAAAGTTGATGAATGCTCAAAGGACACCTGTTTGGAACATTCCACAGGTGAACAGGTTAATTGGAAACAGGTGAGTGTCATGATTGGGTATAAAAGGAGCATCCCCAAGAGGCTCAGTTGTTCACAAGCAAAGATGGGGTGAGGATCACCACTTTGTGAACAACTGCATGAAAAAATAGTCCAACAGTTTAAGAACAGTGTTTCCCAACGTTCAACTGCAAGGAATTTAGGGATTCCATCATCTACAGTCCATAATATAATTAGAAGATTCAGAGAATCTGGAGAACTTTCTACACATAAGTGGCAAGGCTGAAAACCAACATTGAATGCCCGTGACCTTTGATCCCTCAGACGGCACTGCATTAAAAACCAACATCATTGTGTAAAGGATCTTACTGCATGGGCTCAGGAACACTTCAGAAAACCACTGTCAGTTAACACAGTTTGTCGCTACACCTACAAGTCCAAGTTAAAACTACCATGCAAAGTGAAAGCCAAACATCAACAACATCCAGAAACGCCGCCACCTTCTCTGGGCCCGAGTTCATTTGAAATGGACAGACGCCAAATGGAAAAGTGTGCTGTGGTCTGATGAGTCCACATTTCAAATTGTTTTTGGAAATCATGGACGTCGTGTCCTCTGGACAAAAGAGGAAAAACACCATCCAGATTGTTACCAGTGCAAAGTTCAAAAGCCAGCATCTGTGATGGTATGGGGGTGTGTTAGTGCCCATGGCATGGACAACTTACACATCTGTGATGGCACCATCAATGCTGAAAGGTACATCCAGGTTTTGGAGCAACACATGCTACCATCCAAGCAACGTCTTTTTCAGGGACGTCCCTGCTTAGCCGCATGTTCTCCTTGAATTGCTGGCTGTCTGAGTGGTGTCCAAAAAATGAGGTTGGCTTCATAGATAATTGGCAAAGCTTCTGGGGAAAACCTGGTCTTGTTAGGAGAGACGGCATCCATCCCACTTTGGATGGAGCAGCTCTCATTTCTAGAAATCTGGCCAATTTTCTTAAATCCTCCAAACCGTGACTATCCAGGGTTGGGACCAGGAAGCAGAGTTGTAGTCTTACACACCTCTCTGCAGCTTCTCTCCCCCTGCCATCCCCTCATTACCCCATCCCTGTAGAGACGGTGCCTGCTCCCAGACCACCAATAACCAGCAAAAATCTATTTAAGCATAAAAATTCAAAATGAAAAAATAATATAGCACCTTCAACTGCACCACAGACTAAAACAGTTAAATGTGGTCTATTAAACATTAGGTCTCTCTCTTCTAAGTCCCTGTTAGTAAATGATATAATAATTGATCAACATATTGATTTATTCTGCCTTACAGAAACCTGGTTACAGCAGGATGAATATGTTAGTTTAAATAAGTCAACTCCCCCGAGTCACACTAACTGCCAGAATGCTCGTAGCACGGGCTGAGGCGGAGGATTAGCAGCAATCTTCCATTCCAGCTTATTAATTAATCAAAAACCCAGACAGAGCTTTAATTCATTTGAAAGCTTGATTCTTAGTCTTGTCCATCCAAATTGGAAGTCCCAAAAACCAGTTTTATTTGTTATTATGTATCGTCCACCTGGTCGTTACTGTGAGTTTCTCTGTGAATTTTCAGAACTTTTGTCTGACTTAGTGCTTAGCTCAGATAATTATAGTGGGTGATTTTAACATCCACACAGATGCTGAGAATGACAGCCTCAACACTGCATTTAATCTATTATTAGACTCAATTGGCTTTGCTCAAAATGTAAATGAGTCCACCCACCACTTTAATCATATCTTAGATCTTGTTCTGACTTATGGTATGGAAATTGAAGACTTAACAGTATTCCCTGAAAACTCCCTTCTGTCTGATCATTTCTTAATAACATTTACATTTACTCTGATGGACTACCCAGCAGTGGGGAATAAGTTTCATTACACTAGAAGTCTTTCAGAAAGCGCTGCAACTAGGTTTAAGGATATGATTCCTTCTTTATGTTCTCTAATGCCATATACCAACACAGTGCAGAGTAGCTACCTAAACTCTGTAAGTGAGATAGAGTATCTCGTCAATAGTTTTACATCCTCATTGAAGACAACTTTGGATGCTGTAGCTCCTCTGAAAAAGAGAGCTTTAAATCAGAAGTGCCTGACTCCGTGGTATAACTCACAAACTCGCAGCTTAAAGCAGATAACCCGTAAGTTTAGAAGATCTTCACTTAGCCTGGAAAAACAGTCTGTTGCTCTATAAAAAAGCCCTCCGTAAAGCTAGGACATCTTACTACTCATCACTAATTGAAGAAAATAAGAACAACCCCAGGTTTCTTTTCAGCACTATAGCCAGGCTGACAAAGAGTCAGAGCTCTATTGAGCTGAGTATTAGAGAAAAAATTACTCATAACCATCCCAAAAACGTATCGTTATCTTTGGCTGCTTTCAGTGATGCCGGTATTTGGTTAAACTCTTTCTCTCCGATTGTTCTGTCTGAGTTATTTTCATTAGTTACTTCATCCAAACCATCAACATGTCTATTAGACCCCATTCCTACCAGGCTGCTCAAGGAAGCCCTACCATTATTTAATGCTTCGATCTTAAATATGATCAATCTATCTTTATTAGTTGGCTATGTACCACAGGCTTTTAAGGTGGCAGTAATTAAACCATTACTTAAAAAGCCATCACTTGACCCAGCTATCTTAGCTAATTATAGGCCAATCTCCAACCTTCCTTTTCTCTCAAAAATTCTTGAAAGGGTAGTTGTAAAACAGCTAACTGATCATCTGCAGAGGAATGGTCTATTTGAAGAGTTTCAGTCAGGTTTTAGAATTCATCATATACAGAAACAGCATTAGTGAAGGTTACAAATGATCTTCTTATGGCCTCAGACAGTGGACTCATCTCTGTGCTTGTTCTGTTAGACCTCAGTGCTGCTTTTGATACTGTTGACCATAAAAGTTTATTACAGAGATTAGAGCATGCCATAGGTATTAAAGGCACTGCGCTGCGGTGGTTTGAATCATATTTATCTAATAGATTACAATTTGTTCATATAAATGGGGAATCTTCTTCACAGACTAAGGTTAATTATGGAGTTCCACAAGGGTCTGTGCTAGGACCAATTTTATTCACTTTATACATGCTTCCCTTAGGCAGTATTATTAGACGGCATTGCTTAAATTTTCATTGTTACGCAGATGATACCCAGCTTTATCTATCCATGAAGCCAGAGGACACACACCAATTAGCTAAACTGCAGGATTGTCTTACAGACATAAAGACATGGATGACCTCTAATTTCCTGCTTTTAAACTCTGACTGAAGTTATTGTACTTGGCCCCACAAATCTTAGAAACATGGTGTCTAACCAGATCCTTACTCTAGATGGCATTACCCTGACCTCTAGTAATACTGTGAGAAATCTTGGACTTATTTTTGATCAGGATATGTCATTCAAAGTGCATATTAAACAAATATGTAGGACTGCTTTTTGCATTTATGCAATATCTCTAAAATTTAGAAAGGTCTTGTCTCAGAGTGATGCTGAAAAACTAATTCATGCATTTATTTCCTCTAGGCTGGACTATTGTAATTCATTATTATCAGGTTGTCCTAAAAGTTCCCTGAAAAGCCTTCAGTTAATTCAAAATGCTGCAGCTAGAGTACTGACAGGGACTAGAAGGAGAGAGCATATCTCACCCATATTGGCCTCTCTTCATTGGCTTCCTGTTAATTCTAGAATAGAATTTAAAATTCTTCTTCTTACTTATAAGGTTTTGAATAATCAGGTCCCATCTTATCTTAGGGACCTCATAGTACCATATCACCCCAATAGAGTGCTTCGCTCTCAGACTGCAGGCTTACTTGTAGTTCCTAGGGTTTGTAAGAGTAGAATGGGAGGCAGAGCCTTCAGCTTTCAGGCTCCTCTCCTGTGGAACCAGCTCCCAATTCAGATCAGGGAGACAGACACCCTCTCTACTTTTAAGATTAGGCTTAAAACTTTCCTTTTTGCTAACGCTTATAGTTAGGGCTGGATCAGGTGACCCTGAACCATCCCTTAGTTATGCTGCTATAGACTTAGACTGCTGGGGGGTTCCCATGATGCACTGAGTGTTTCTTTCTCTTTTTGCTCTGTATGCACCACTCTGCATTTAATCATTAGTGATTGATCTCTGCTCCCCTCCACAGCATGTCTTTTTCCTGGTTCTCTCCCTCAGCCCCAACCAGTCCCAGCAGAAGACTGCCCCTCCCTGAGCCTGGTTCTGCTGGAGGTTTCTTCCTGTTAAAAGGGAGTTTTTCCTTCCCACTGTAGCCAAGTGCTTGCTCACAGGGGGTCGTTTTGACCGCTGGGGTTTTTACGTAATTATTGTATGGCCTTGCCTTACAATATAAAGCGCCTTGGGGCAACTGTTTGTTGTGATTTGGTGCTATATAAATAAAATTGATTGATTGATTGATTGATTTCAGCAAGACAATGCCAAGCCACATTCTGCACGTGTTACAACAGCGTGGCTTCGTAGTAAAAGAGTGCGGGTACTAGACTGGCCTGCCTGCAGTCCAGACCTGTCGCCGATTGAAAATGTGTGGCGCATTATGAAGCGCAAAATACGACAATGGAGACCCCGGACTGTTGAACAACTGAAGTCGTACATCAAGCAAGAATGGGAAAGAATTCCACCTACAAAGCTTGAATGAATGAATGAATGAAAACTGTTTATTTCGAACATTTGATACAACAACAATTACAAGATAGATCAGTAAAGACAACAACAAAAAAGTTCCTACTGTGTACCCAACATGTCCGAAAAGGGGTAGGGTGAAGCATCAGCTTATTTATCCCTACCCCTTCTTCCCCACAACCAGTAATACCCTTTGCCATATATACACATAGATTCCTACACACCTAAACCGATATCAATATATATATATATATATATATATATATATATATATATATATATATATATATATATATATATATATATATATATATATACACATATATATATATACATACACACATCAACATACATACACATATACACACATATACATAAACGCAACACTTTTGGTTTTGCTCCCATTTTGTATGAGATGAACTCAAAGATCTAAAACTTTTTCCACATACACAATATCACCATTTCTCTCAAATATTGTTCACAAACCAGTCGAAATCTGTGATAGTGAGCACTTCTCCTTTGCTGAGATAATCCATCCCACCTCACAGGTGTGCCATATCAAGATGCTGATTAGACACCATGATTAGTGCACAGGTGTGCCTTAGACTGCCCACAATAAAAGGCCACTCTGAAAGGTGCAGTTTTATCACACAGCACAATGCCACAGATGTCGCAAGATTTGAGGGAGCGTGCAGTTGGCATGCTGACAGCAGGAATGTCAACCAGAGTTGTTGCTTGTGTATTGAATGTTCATGTCTCTACCATAAGCCGTCTCCAAAGTCGTTTCAGAGAATTTGGCAGTACATCCAACCAGCCTCACAACCGCAGACCACGTGTAACCACACCAGCCCAGGACCTCCACATCCAGCATGTTCACCTCCAAGATCGTCTGAGACCAGCCACTCGAAACAATTGGTTTGCATAACCAAAGAATTTCTGCACAAACTGTCAGAAACCGTCTCAGGGAAGCTCATCTGCATGCTCGTTGTCCTCATCGGGGTCTCGACCTGACTCCAGTTCGTCGTCGTAACCGACTTGAGTGGGCAAATGCTCACATTCGCTGGTGTTTGGCACGTTGGAGAGGTGTTCTCTTCACGGATGATGCGAAGGAGATGTGTTGCACTGCATGAGGCAAATGGTGGTCACACCAGATACTGACTGGTATCCCCCCCAATAAAACAAAACTGCACCTTTCAGAGTGGCCTTTTATTGTGGGCAGTCTACGGCACACCTGTGCACTAATCATGGTGTCTAATCAGCATCTTGGTATGGCACACCTGTGAGGTGGGATGGATTATCTCAGCAAAGGAGAAGTGCTCACTATCACAGATTTCGACTGGTTTGTGAACAATATTTGAGGGAAATGGTGATATTGTGTATGTGGAAAAAGTTTTAGATCTTTGAGTTCATCTCATACAAAATGGGAGCAAAACCAAAAGTGTTGCATTTATATTTTTGTTGAGTATATATACACAAACATAAATATACACCTACACATACCTACTTACATACAAAATACTATATATTTACAAGCCGAAGCAAAAAACAAAAACACCCTAACCCTCATTACCCTTCCTCCTCCCTATACCTAGAAAAAAACATATTTTTGTACCGCTGTTTGAACTGGTTCATGCTTGGACATTGCTTGAGCCCCACTCCCAATCTGTTCCACATCCTCACCCCACAGACAGAAATACAGAAACCTTTTAATGTTGTTCGTGCCCACTGATGCTTTAAATTAAATTTCCCCCTCAGACTGTAATCCCCTGATCTGTTAAAAAACATATTTTTAATATTTGCTGGAAGTAAATTGTTTATTGCTTTATACACAATTTGTACTGTTTGAAAATGAACCAAGTCTGTGAATTTTAAGAATTTGGATTGTAAAAATAGTGGATTTGTATGATCTCTATAGCCAGTATTATGAATAATTCTTATAGCTCTTTTCTGCATTACTGATAGTGATTGTGTTGTACCTTTATAAGTATTACCCCATACCTCTGCACAGTACTGTAAATATGGTAAAACCAGTGAGCAGTAAAGAATGCGGAGTGAGTTGTGGTCCAGAATATGTTTCGCTTTGTTTAGAACTGAAATGCTTCTTGACAGTTTACTTTGTATATGTTTTATATGAGTCTTCCAGTTTATCTTATCATCTATTATCACCCCCAGAAACTTATTTTCATGTACCCTTTCAATATCTACCCCCTCGACTTGTAACTGAACCTGTATGTCTGTATTACAATAGCCAAATAACATGTATTTTGTTTTAATTAAGTTTAATGATCATTTGTTTCTGTCAAACCATATTTTCAATTTTCCCATTTCTATGCTGATCCTCCTCAGTAACTCCTGCAAATCCCCCCCTGAACAAAAAATGCTTGTGTCATCTGCAAATAATACTAATTTTAATATTTTGGAAACATTGACAATATAATTTATATAAATTAGAAACAGTTTTGGACCCAATACTGACCCCTGTGGGACGCCACAAGCATTGTCCAAGCATGATGATGTATATTCCCCCAATTTCACAAACTGTTTTCTGTTACTTAAGTAGCTTCTCACCCAGTGCAACAATTAGTGTCCTCAGTTCCCAAATGCTTATTGAGTGTTGTTGCTCTTTAAATTCATTTTATTAATAAACAGAGCATGCCGCGTTTTCAACTTTACCTAAATTCTGGGTCTTTTAGTGAAGCTTAGGGCTAGTGGCTGGAGATCACCTTAGTATTTCCTGTTTTTCTTGTTGCTTAATGCTGACAAATTATACTGTATTTCTTGTCTTTCTGATGCCTGTGTTGTGAAAGTGTAGTGACACGGACCCACAACAGGGGGCGCAAATGAACGGTCAATAGATGAGCCAAAAAGTAACAATTTAATGTTGTGAAATGTGCACAACGAAATACAGACAATCTCAGAATATAATTACAGTCAAATCACAAAGGTGACGTGTGGGCAGGGTCGAGGATAGAAGACGTCTGTCCTGAGAAGAGCCGGAACCACACGATTTCCGCCACCACCGAACCTGGTGAATACTGGAGCCGCCAAGTCCCGAATTCCCAGGTGATCACCGTCCCCGACTGTCGGATCTGGTACTGCTGGCGAGAACAAAGACAGTCAAGTGTAGGTGTGTGCACACCCAGTAACAATAACGGTGGGAATGCCACCTCCACCTCTCACTCTATAACTTGCAGAGTACTGTAGTGATTCCTCAGGGGAAAAGAGTGCCTTCCAGCGCTCTCTCAGCTTCCACCGACAGAGGTACCGGTACTCCTGCAAACACTCACAATATATAAATAATATTGTAACACGAACGGCTGAGGATATTACCTCCAATGAAGTATGATATCTCGGCGATGAGCTGGAGATGATGTCTGGGTTTTATGGAGTGAGATGATGAAGAATGAGTGACAGCTGTCAGGAAGTAATGAGTAACAGCTGTCACTCCCGGCTGTGTCCGTGGCGGCAGCGCCCTCTCGTGCCTGAAGCCCGCACTTCAGGCAGGGCGCCCTCTGGTGGTGGGCCAGCAGTACCTCCTCTTCTGGCGGCCCACACAACAGGACCCCCCCCTCAACGGGCGCCTCCTGGCGCCCGACCAGGTTTATCGGGGTGTCGGCGGTAGAAGTCGGCCAGGAGGGCCGGATCCAGGATGAAGCTCCTCTTCACCCAGGAGCGTTCTTCGGGTCCATACCCCTCCCAGTCCACCAGATATTGGAACCCCCGGCCCATTCGATGGACGTCCAGGAGCCGGCGCACTGTCCAAGCCGGCTCCCCGTCAATGATCCGGGCAGGAGGCGGCGCCGGACCGGGAGCACAGAGGGGTGAGGTGTGGTGAGGTTTGATCCTTGAAACATGGAAGACCGGGTGGATCCGCAGTGAAGCTGGGAGCTGAAGCTTCACTGCGGCAGGGCTGAGGACCTTGAGGATACGAAATGGGCCGATGAACCTGTCCATCAGTTTAGGAGACTGTACTTGTAGGGGGATGTCCTTCATCGACAACCACACCTCCTGCCCGGGCTGGTATGCAGGGGCCGGGGACCGCCGGTGGTCTGCATGGGTCTTGGCCCTCGTCCGGGCTTTCAACAAGGCAGAACGGGTGGTGCGCCACTCCCGACGGCACCTCCGAAGATGGGCCCGGACCGAGGGCACACCGACCTCTCCCTCCACCACGGGAAATAATGGGGGCTGGTACCCCAAACACACCTCAAATGGGGAGAGGCCGGTGGCAGAAGACACCTGGCTGTTATGCGCATACTCGATCCAGGCCAGATGGTTACTCCAGGCCGTCGGGTGCGCGGATGTTACGCACCGGAGGGTCTGTTCCAGCTCCTGGTTGGCCCGCTCTGCCTGTCCGTTCGTCTGTGGATGGTACCCGGACGAGAGGCTCACGGTGGCCCCCAGTTCCCTGCAGAAGCTCCTCCAGACGTGTGAGGAGAACTGGGGACCACGATCAGAGACGATGTCGGTGGGTATCCCATGCAGACGGACGACGTGGTGGACCAGGAGGTCTGCTGTCTCCTGGGCTGTTGGGAGCTTCGGGAGGGCCACGAAGTGGGCCGCCTTGGAGAATCGGTCCACTATCGTGAAGATGGTGGTGTTGCCCTGGGACGGCGGGAGGCCCGTGACGAAATCCAGGCCAATGTGGGACCAGGGGCGATGAGGCACAGGTAACGGCTGGAGAAGTCCTTGGGACCTTTTATGGTCTGCCTTGCCCCTGGCACAGGTGGTGCAGGCCTGGATATACTCCCGGACGTCGGCCTCCATAGACGCCCACCAGAAGCGCTGCCAGACAACTGCCACGGTCTCTCCACTCTGGGACAGCACGGCTCCTATCCCTGAGTCAGAGGCGTCCACTTCAACCACGAACTGGCGGCTAGGGTCGGGCTGCACCAAAACTGGCGCAGTAGAGAACCGTCGTTTCAACTCCTTGAACGCGGCTTCGCACCGATCCGACCAGGTGAAGGGGACTTTTGGAGAGGTCAGGGCTGTCAGGGGGCTAACTACCTGACTGTAGCCCTTAATGAACCTCCTATAGAAATTAGCGAAGCCAAGGAACTGTTGCAGCTTCCTACGGCTTGTTGGTTGGGGCCAATCTCTCACCGCCGCAACCTTGGCCGGATCAGGGGCAACGGAGTTAGAGGAAATGATAAACCCCAGGAAGGACAAAGACGTGCGGTGAAACTCGCACTTCTCGCCCTTCACAAACAGTCGGTTCTCTAACAACCGCTGCAGGACCTGACGTACATGCTGGACATGGGTCTCAGGATCCGGAGAAAAGATGAGAATATCGTCCAGATATACGAAGACGAATCGGTGCAGGAAGTCCCGCAAGACGTCGTTAACCAAGGCTTGGAACGTCGCGGGGGCGTTGGTGAGGCCGAACGGCATGACCAGGTACTCAAAGTGACCTAACGGGGTGTTAAATGCCGTCTTCCATTCGTCTCCCTTCTGGATCCGAACCAGGTGATACGCATTTCTAAGATCCAGCTTAGTAAAGATTTTGGCTCCATGCAGGGGGGTGAACACAGAATCCAACAATGGCAACGGGTATCGATTGCGAACCGTAATCTCATTCAGCCCCCTGTAATCAATGCATGGACGGAGTCCGCCATCTTTCTTGCCCACAAAAAAGAAACCTGCCCCCATCGGGGAGGTGGAGTTCCGGATCAGCCCGGCAGCTAATGAGTCCCGGATGTAGGTCTCCATTGATTTGCGCTCAGGTCGTGAGAGGTTGTACAGCCTGCTGGACGGGAACTCAGCGCTTGGTACCAAATCAATGGCACAATCGTACGGACGGTGCGGGGGAAGGGTGAGTGCCAGATCCTTGCTGAAGACGTCAGCAAGATCGTGGTACTCAACCGGCACTGCCGTCAGATTGGGAGGGACTTTGACCTCCTCCTTAGCCTGTAAACCGGGAGGAACCGAGGATCCTAAACACACCCGATGGCAGGTTTCGCTCCACTGAACCACCACCCCAGATGGCCAATCAATCCGGGGATTGTGCTTCAACATCCATGGGAAGCCCAAAATCACGCGGGAGGTAGAAGGAGTTACAAAAAACTCAATCTCCTCCCGATGGTTTCCAGACACCACCAGAGTTACTGGTTGTGTCTTGTGTGTGATTAAAGGGAGGAGGGTGCCATCTAGTGCCCGAACCTGCAATGGCGAAGGAAGCGCCACCAGAGGGAGCCCTACCTCCCTTGCCCATCTGCTGTCTAACAAATTCCCTTCTGACCCCGTGTCCACCAGTGCTGGGGCTTGAAGGGTTAAATCCCCGCTCAGGATTGTAACTGGGAGTCGTGTGGCAATCTGTGTGTGTCTCACGTGAATGTTTTGACCCCCCCTTAGCCCAGTCTCTGAGGGCGGTTGTGGTTGTGGCCGTTTGGGGCAGTTTTTCTGTGTGTGCTCTTTTGAGCTGCAGAGAAAACACTCCCCGTGGATCAGCCTCCTCATTTTAGCCCTGTGCGTTTCCCTAACAACGTCAGCAGGGGGAGCTGTTGCCCCACAGAGCGCTGCGGCTGTGGAGCGTGGGGAGGGCGGCCCCTTTTCGAAACCGGAAGGGAGAGGGGCGGCGCGTATCTGGCCACGTCCTTCGCCTTGCTCCCGACGGCGTTCCTCCAACCGATTGTCTAACCGTATAACGAGATCGATAAGCCCATCTGAACCACCACTGGAACGTTCATATCCTGCAGAGGGTCGGCAGGAGGAGGAGCTGCAGCAGCGCCCTGAGCGCTCGCCGCCATCTGCGCGGAGAGAGCCTCCACCCTGCGGTTCAGGAGGATGTTTTGCTCGGTCATTTGATCCAACCGAGCCGTAAAGGCGGTGAGAATGTGCTGCAGCTCACCAATCACGCCTCCTGCAGACGCCTGCGCTCCCTGCTCTCCCATTGGTCATTCAACAGCCGGGTGACGCCCCTCGGAGTCCATGACGCTGGCCGAGATATCCTGTTGTGAAAGTGTAGTGACACGGACCCACAACAGGGGGCGCAAATGAACGGTCAATAGATGAGCCAAAAAGTAACAATTTAATGTTGTGAAATGTGCACAACGAAATACAGACAATCTCAGAATATAATTACAGTCAAATCACAAAGGTGACGTGTGGGCAGGCTCGAGGATAGAAGACGTCTGTCCTGAGAAGAGCCGGAACCACACGATTTCCGCCACCACCGAACCTGGTGAATACTGGAGCCGCCAAGTCCCGAATTCCCAGGTGATCACCGTCCCCGACTGTCGGATCTGGTACTGCTGGCGAGAACAAAGACAGTCAAGTGTAGGTGTGTGCACACCCAGTAACAATAACGGTGGGAATGCCACCTCCACCTCTCACTCTATAACTTGCAGAGTACTGTAGTGATTCCTCAGGGGAAAAGAGTGCCTTCCAGCACTCTCTCAGCTTCCACCGACAGAGGTACCGGTACTCCTGCAAACACTCACAATATACAAATAATATTGTAACACGAACGGCTGAGGATATTACCTCCAATGAAGTATGATATCTCGGCGATGAGGTGGAGATGACGTCTGGGTTTTATGGAGTGAGATGATGAAGAATGAGTGACAGCTGTCAGGAAGTAATGAGTAACAGCTGTCACTCCCGGCAGCGCCCTCTCGTGCCTGAAGCCTGCACTTCAGGCAGGGCGCCCTCTGGTGGTGGGCCAGCAGTACCTCCTCTTCTGGCGGCCCATACAACAGCCTGATTCTGTTTTTTCTCTCTGTTTAAGGTGCAGCTCCATCCAGAGATGGGTGTGGTATTTGTGCTGGAGACCCTCCTGTCCAGCATTTCCTGTATATTTGTTTTGTGAACTGTTCTGTAATTTATGTCTGTATCATGGCCCAAGCAGAAGGTCACCCCTTTGAGTCTGGTCTGCTTGAGGTTTCTTCCTCAGAGGGAGATTTCCTTAACCACTGCTGCTCTGGGGGTTAGTAAGGTTAGACCTTACTTGTGTGAAGCACCTTGATGCAACTCTGTTGTGATTTGACGCTATATAAATGAAAACAAATTGAAATTGAAAACTGAAAATAGACCATCACCTCCCCATGGTCATTTTCCCAAAGTGACGCTAAGATATCAAGCAGTCTAGCTTCGAGTTCAGTCTTAGTTGAGGAGTTGATGCATCATTGCAGTGATAAATAAAGTTCTTGTTCCGCTAAACATGGCAGCGAAACTGTAAACCTAATAAGTGAGTGATCAGAGACCACTGATGCAAGAGGCATGATGTCAATATTCGTGACAGCAATACCACGTGAGAGAACCAAATCTAGGGTATTTCCACTAATGTGCGTCCTGAATGCATTGCTGAAATCCTAATGCATCCACAGTTTCCATAAATGATTTGCAGAGGGGATCAGAAGGCTTATTTATATGAATATTAAAGTCACCAATGATCAGAATGTTATCTGCACTAGTTGACAAGTTAGAGATGAATGCACCAAATTCATCTAAGAATTCAAAGTATGAGCCATGGGGCCTATATACAGTAATATAAAGTAATATGACTGATTATTAGGGCCCGAGCAATGACGAAGTCGTCCAACGAGGACCCTATTATAATCACGCTGTTTATTATTATTTATTATTCCATACATATTTCAAGCCCCAATTTTGCCCCTTTCCCATGCTCAAAAACTCACCTCAACTTTGCAAAGTTGTTCGGCCATGATAAAATTTTGATTTTTTGGTGGTCGCGCATATGCTCGCAGTGAAATGGTACCCCTACAAATTTTCAATTTTTCATGATAGTTTTCAAGCCTCACGAAATTTGGTACACATATTTACGATGCTGGGATGCATAAAAACGTCTCTTAACATTGTGGTGAGATGTCGATAGGAAGTCGGCCATTTTGATTTAAAGTTTCGATTTTGAGGTAATTTTTGCCATTTTTGGCCATTTCCACTACTTATATTTGAACAAACTCGTCCTCGGGTTTTTATCCAATCATCTTCAAATTTTGTACACATCATCATCATGCCCCATGCTGATCAAAAGTTATCAAAAGAATTTCTGTAGGTCAAAAGGCGTGGTTGCTAGGGTTCGTCAAACTGGCGAGCGTTTCGGAGCACGCCGTTTCACTTTGAACGGCTGTCATATCCACATACTTCATCGTAGATCCTTCAAACGTGTTGGACATGATGAGGGTTCCCCCCTGAACATCTGCATATATTAACTTCCCACCTAACTCATTGCGCCCTCCGGTGGTAACAGGAAATGTCCTATTTAGAATTTAACAGGTACTGATGTCACATAGTCAATCCCATCAACTTCATTCCACTTCTAAAACATGCAGAACAACTTGGTGAACGTACATGATGATCACCGTGAAGCTACGAGTAATGGTGTCCATGTGGTGCTGTGACGAATATTGACCCTTCGCCATGACATTACGTTCTTCCTTTTGATGGCTTTAATTTTGTCATATCATCATGAAAATTGATACACAGGTCAAGCATGACAACCTCTTACAATTCATAGCGGCGTCACCGATGGGTTGAACAAAATGCCTCTATAGCGCCCCCTTGCAACTTTCAAAAATCCCTCCCCAAGGGGGTTTTTGGAGTTGGGAGATGAAAATTGCTGCACATGTGTGACTTGCATAGATGCACCATTGGTCTACTCCAAACAGTAAGTCGGACATTTTGAATTTTCGTGTCATTTGGGCATGATTTCTACATGTTGTATTTGAACAAACTCCTCCTAGGGATTTTGTCCAATGCATGTCAAATTTCTTTCAGATCATCCACAGACTATGTTAATCAAAAGTTTTCAAAAGCTTTTTTCTATGTCAAAGGGTGTGGCCGCTATGACACCGCCATTTTGACCCTTCGCCATGGAACATCAAGTCATGATTTATCTGATTGACTTGAAATTTCACGTGTGATGAGGGTCGGCCCCTGAACAGAAATCATGCCGGCCCAGGGATGTGGTGGTGCGGGGATGCGAGGGCCCATCCATAACTGCTTGCAGTCCTAGTTATTCTTATTCTTCTGATCTTGGCTATATGTAGTATCCTGGGAAGAGTGGAGAGTCAGATGTTAAACCAAATTATATTTTAGACCCCAAACAGCTCGTAAACTAAACCCAGATTTATAAATTAGAGCAACACCCCTTCATTTAAGGGGAGAACAGCTGTAGGTTTAAGCCAGGTTTCACAAAAACCAATCATATCGAAGTGGTGATCCATAATTAGATCATTAATCAACAGTGATTTTGAGGACAGTGACCTTATGTTAATGAGACCCCGACTAAGGACCTCAGGTGGGTTGACGATTGGACTATTTGAATTTGGGGGAGGTTCTAGAATAGTGTATATAAGATGCCTAAAATTAGGTTTAGGTTTAAGAAGTTCCATGCTGGTTGTAAATCGTAAATGGACTGCATTTATAAAGTGCTTTTCCATCTGCATCAGACGCTCAAAGTGCTTTACAGTAATGCCTCACATTCACCTGGATGTCATAGTGCTGCCATACAAGGCACTCACTACACACCGGGAGCAACTAGGGGGTGAAGGACCTTGCTCAAGGGCCCTTCGTCATTTTCCGGTCAGGCTGGGATTTGAACCAAGGATCCTCTGGTCTCAAGCAAATGCTTAAACACTAGACCATCACCTCCCCTAGGTGTTGTAGGTAGCAGACACAAAATGTTTGATGTTGCAGGAACAGTCAGTGTGGCCTCCTCAGTTTCAATGTCATCCAATGTCATAATAGGTATTAGCTTTGCAAAACATATCCCTCTATTCTCTTTATGGACACGTCTGTGGAAACACGCCACAATCTCAATCTGATGAAATTCCTTACCTGCAACCTACAGTAAACTAAAAGTATGAAAAATGAAGTATGAATCATATGAAATTTTAATATGTTTATAATTCTGGTTTAACAGTGAGCATTAAAGGTTAGCAATCTGTGGTCAGATGGGAAACTTTTAACCAACACTGAGCTCAGTGGGATTAATCCAAATAAGATCAGAGGCAAGAGCAGAACCAGAAACCAACAAAGAACAGGAAGCCCATCATCGCTTGATCTGCTTTATGATGTCAAATAAAAGGAACAAAGAATTTAGAGGGTTCCTTGATACTCTAAATCAGTGATGTGCAAAAAATCAGACAAAGATGAATATTTAATTTCTGACTGACTGATTTCTGTGTGAAGGAGAAGAAAAGCTTGATGACTCTAACAGGATTTCTGCCGTTCCAGTTGGCACACATTTATCCTCAAATAGCATCTGATCAGATAATCCACATAATCAGATCAGAATCCAGATTAGGCCGGTCGCTGTGACGCAGGGAGGCACCGCAGGGGCTCTGTACTAGGAGAGGTCCACACGGAACCTTTTACAAGGTGAGCTCACTGTTTGCTCCATGGAAATCTTTTCCGCCCTGCGATCCTGCACAGACTGAGTCTGAAGAACTGTGCAGGTTCTGACCGGGTTCAAACCCGTCTCACAGGTGGTCAGTGCATCAGTGTAATTTTAAATTAATAAATCAGAGCGCATACCTCTGCCAACGTTCAAAATCCCCCATCTGGCAATGAGTCCAAATAAGGCTTGGCTCCACCCACTTCAGTAGATCCGGTGTCGCAGACCAAACAGTCCCCCCTAAAAATTGGTCCACCAGCCTTTATAACAAAACACCCCTCATCTGGGGAGCAATGTGAGCAGATCCAGAAAGTTGGAGATGGCGGAAGGATCACCTGAGCCGGAGGTCCAACGAACTAGATCCCCAGACGAGGGATGTTTTGTTTTTATATCTCAGAAAATCACTGTATTTTTTTAAATGATATGTTAAACAAGATTATTCATCTTTAAACGTTTCATTTTGTGAGTACACAACAAATTCATATTACGCGCCGATCGGAAATGACCTTTGACACCGTTGCGTGACCACATCAGTGAACGCATCAGCTAGCAGCTCGTGTAGCTGCGGCGCTCTGATCGCTTCCTCCGTCTTTTATGATGAAATAATGCTGAATTTATGTGGAAGTGATTGTTGTAGAAAAGCTTCAGATATCTGTGGCTGAAATAGATGACGACTGTTTGTAGCAGAAACAAGGTGATAATCGGTGAACCGCGGCTAATGACGCATGCACAGTGAAGGCAGGGAGGACTGATTTTTTTTGGGGGGGGGGGGGGGGGTTCGGTCCGCGACACCGGCTCTGGTGTTTTAACAGTTTTCCGGCTCTGGTGTTTTAACGTATAGTTTCACAGTGTTCCGGTTCCGGATTAGACAAATGCTTTCACTGAGTTAAAAAAAGGGTTAATTAGGAAAAATGGGTTATTCAGGTTTCACTGATTCCACAGTTTCACAGATCTGGATTACCAAGGACTTCCTCTCTCACTCCCAAAAATAAAAAAAGGATCACAATGATGACAAACACTTAGCAGCCACTCCATTTACTAGAAGCATAAAGCCACGCCTACCTCTTAAGTGGCATGGTCCAGGGGTGGGCAATCATGTGCCATGAAGGCCCGATACGTTGCAGGTTTCCCTTTCTGCCAATCAGCTCAGTAGGTGATTTCATTGATGATCAGATGTTTATATTCAGGGGAGAAGCTGCTGAGGTGATTGGTTACAAGGAAAACCTGCAGTGTCTCGGCCCTCATTGCCCACCCCTGGAACAAAACATGGAGATGTTTCCAAGTTGGGAAGAAGTTCACTTGGATAACTTATGCAGTGACCTTTCAGCTGTCAACAGTGGAGATCATGGCGCACAAAGAAGCTGCATGGCTGCAGAAGAACCAACAAACTCATGTCAGAAAATTTCTACAATCTTAACCTTGAATCGTTGGTATGCAGCCAATCAAAGAACATTATCTGGACTGGAGCTGATTGGTTGTTTGAACAGAACAACTGGCCCCACCCTCATGCTACCAGGCAAAACAACCGCCTCCTTTGGAGACAGATAATGCAAAGGCACGGAGTGTGTTTGAGAGAAAGCAGGATTACTAAGGTGAAGGTGACTTTATTCTTAGCAGCAGCTGTGATGAGATCAACGAGAACCTGAGGAGGACTTTTAGGCTCTGATCCTTTTACACACAGCACAGAACAATACACACAGTCACACACCATCATTGACATTCTGAGTCACCAAGACACATCATCACCAAGGTCCACAGGATGGTGTGTTTCACCTGCGAAGATGCTGAGGAACCTTCACAGACATTTCAGCACATGGTTTGGGGAGGTATTTGTAGCGACCCTTGTCTGAAATGAACACCTTGTTGCTCTGAGAATACTGATGGAGAAGTATAAAGAAGGCCAGAAGGAGTTACATTGTGTGTTTGTGGATTTAGAGAAAGCTTATGACAGGGTGCCAAGAGAAGAGTTGTGGTATTGTATGAGGAAGTGTGGAGTGGCAAAGGAGTATGTGAGGGTAGTGCAGGACATGTTCAAGGATAGTGTGACAGCGGGATGTTCCTCTCTGGCAACCATCACTTTATCCTGGTGGAGAGGTTTGTGCGGCCCTATGAACCTGAGAGCTGTGTTGTCTGGAGCCTTTGTGCACCTGGTAGGGTCTCCCATGGCAAATTGGTCTCAGACAAGGGGCCAGACTAAGAATGGTTCACAAGACACCATGAAAGAATGAGGTAGAGGAAATGTGACCTGACCCGGAGGAAGCCCAGGGCCCCCGTCTGAAGCCAGGCCTAGACGGAGGGCTGTCAGCAAGTACCTGGTGGCAGTGCTTGCCACGGAGCCCTTGTCAAGCACAGCCCAAAAAGGCAGTGTAGACTTTCCACCTCCATCCTGTGGGCTCACCACCCACAGGGGGAACTGCTAGGGTCAGGTGCCCATGAGTGCCAGTGAGCCTCGATGGACCAAATCCAGGTGGCAGAGGCTAGCTCTGTGGGCGTGGAAGGTCACCTCACTGTGGGAGAAGGAGCTGAAGCTTGTGCAGGAGGTGGAGCGCTACCAGTTAGATCTGGTGGGCCTTGCCTTCACGCACAGCCTCAGATCCAGAACCACTCTCCTTGATAGGGGTTGGACCTTGTTCTTCTCTAGAGTTGCCCAGAGTGTGAAGCACCGGGTGGTTGTGGGGGTACTCACGAGCCCCTGGAGTTTACCACAGTAGATAAGAGGGTCACCCCCTATGCCTTAGGGCGGCCAGGGGAGAAAACTCTGTTGTTTGTGCATATACACCGAACAGCAGTTTGGAGTATTTGACCTTCTTGGAGTCCTGTATGGGGCTCCAGTGGGGGACTCCATTATTTTGCTGGGGAGCTTCAACACACACGTGGGCAGTGACAGAGGCACAAAGAGAGGCGTGACTGGAAGGAATGGCCTCCCCGATCTAAACCCAAATGATCGTTTGTTATTGGACTTCTGTGCTAGTCGTGGACTGTCCATAACGAACACCATGTTTGTACATAAGGATGCTCATAAGTGTACATGGTACCAGAGCACCCTACGCCGAAGATCAGTGATCTATTTTGTGATTGTATCATCTGATCTGAGGTCACATGTTCTGGACACTCTGGTGAAGAGAGGGGCAGAGCTGTCAACTGATCACAACCTGGTGGTGAGTTGGATCAGAGGGTGGGGGAGGACTTTGGACAGCCCTGGCAAGCCCAAACGGATAATGCGGGTGAACTGGGAATGTCTGGAGGAGCCGACTGTCTGACAGCTCTTCAACTCACACCTCCGGCAGAGCTTCTCTAGCATCCCTGTGGAGGTTGGGGGCATTGAACCAGAATGGGCAATGTTCAAAGCTTCCATTGCTGAAGCTGCAGCGGGGAACTATGGCCAGAACGTCTTAGGTGCCTCAAGGGGTGTCAAACCTCAAACACTGTTGTGAACACCGGTAGTCAGGGAAGCCGTCCAACTAAAGGAGTCCTTCCAGAACAGGTCAAGTCGGAGGATTCCTGAGGCAGTTGCAAGGTACCGACATGCCCGAAGGGAAGCAGCCTGTGGGAGGAGTTCAGAGTAACTATGGAGAAAGACTTTTGGCTGGCACCAAGGTGCTTCTGGTGGACCGTGAGCCAAGAGGGGAAAACTCACTCCTGAATTTAATAATACCAAATGCTCCCCACAAGTATTCTGATGTCAGGGTTTTTGGGAACGATTTGAGTGACCATTATGCAATTGCAGTACTGAGGAATACCAAACTCCCTTTTTCATTGATTTTTTTTGTTTGTTTATTCTCTTGCTGGGTTTTTCTGCTTGGGTCTGTCTGTCTCTATCTCTCTTGTCTGTCTCATGATTCTTGGTGGTGGGTGTTTCACTCTCTTTGGCCATGCCCTTGTTCTAGTGCTTTCTATGCACACCCTTTCCTGATTTGCAGTTCATCACCTGGGGTTATATAAGGTTCACTGGGTGCAGTAGTTCCTCACGTCCCAGGTATGACGTTAAACTGCATACAGTGGCAAGGCCATTGCTTGGGAAGGCTCTGGTTCTGGGGAATGTGGGGTTGCTCCTTAGTCGCCGCTACCCCCAGGTTCCCTCTGTCCCGGAGGGATAGTACTTGTTTAGGGTGCCAGCTATGGCTTGAATAGCCCCACTGCCTTGTGGGTTAGCTAGGGATAGCATAAGACTAAAGGAGAGCACCTTGACAAAAAATCCGGAGTGGAGCCCCGTAGGCAGACCAGCCTGAAGCCCTGGCCATGGCAGCTCCTGCAGTCGTGTTGGCCCTCATCATGTATTGACTTCGTCCTTCCGTTGAGTCAGCCATTATGACCAAGAGGGTGGAGATGAAACCTGGGCACAGCCTCTCTGCCGAATTCAGCCCAGGCAAAATTGTGTGTGTGCTGTTGGGAGAAGACACTCCCTGCTCGTGGTCTGGGACCATGAGGAACAAACACAGAGGATGCAGTTACCAGTTAAAAGTTCTCTCGAAATGGCATCAGAGAGAGGGCCTGGGGCATTCCTCGACGGTGGGAGTGACTATTCAGTCACAGTGATTGGCTACCACCCGCCTCAAACCAGGCAGCCCCTGGTCAGTAAGGTGCCTTTCCGTCATGGCTGTGTGTTCCCCTGGGTGCAGAGAACTAGACCAAAAGTCGAATAGCAGCCACAACCCAAGTACCCAACAGCCACCAAACCAGAGAGAGAGTAATCCCTTGACAGATTGATGTGCCTTGTGCCTTGTCTCCAGCTGTTTCTTTGTGTTCCATAGTCCTGTCTGCATCATTGTGTTCCTGACCTCCTGCCTGTTTGATCGACCACACCTAAGCCTGATGATTTTTGTACTGCTGTAATTTCTGGACTGCCTACTCATGTGCCGACCTCTGCTATCCTCACCAGTAAAACCTTTTTACATCCAGAGCTGTTTGTTTGAGCTGTGCATTTGTATCCAACTGTTTCTGACCAACCAGCATGATAATCACGCATTTTACTTAAAAGAGATTTGAAAAAAATTTTGTGAGCAGGCTTTCTTGTATGATCTGTCTATTATCGATTGGAACCGAATATCTTTCCTTGCTGATACTGAGTTGGCCTGGCAGTTTTCCATGATAAATTCCTGAAGCTAATCAATAAACATGCTCCATTGCATAAATACAGAATTAAGGGGTGGAACAATCCTTGTTTTTTTACAGAAATTGGAGATCTTAAAAAAAGAAAGGGACCATGCCTTGTCCAAGGCAGAAAGAACTAAAACAGAAGCTGACTGGATAACCTTTTGTCAGCTCCACAATAAAGGCACCTTCTTAATTAAGAAGGTGAAATCTGAATTTTATCTATCAAAAATCACAGAAAATTTAAAAGATCCTAAGACGTTTTGGAAGGTTGTGAGATCTGCTTCTGGTGTTACGTCTCCTAGTGAGCTGCCTAATTTCTTAGTCAAAGATTCTTCAAATCTGACTGATAAACATCCCATATTAAATTACTTTAATGAACATTTCATTAAAGCAGGGCATTTGTTTGAATCCCTCAACATCAATCCTAAAAAACTGCTCTAAATAGTGAACCTGCTGGACTAAGATATCCTACGTATGATTGTCCATTTCAGTTCAAACCTGCGTGTGTCTCTGAGGTCTGTAGGGCACTGAAGATGTTGGATTAAAAAAAAATAAAAAATCAAAAGGTCCTGATGGTTTGAATCCAATTTTTTTTCAAGTTGGCTTTTAAAGTATGCTTTCATGTAGCTTGTGTCCGCACTGAAGCAGGAAAGAAAGTTTTTAGTTTTTCTGCTCCATCCATCATGGAGAGGAAATGGCGTCTCACTAATTTAGAAGATCTTCACTTAGCCTGGAAAAAGAGTCTGTTGCTCTATACAAAAGCCCTCCGTAAAGCTAGGACATCTTACTACTCATCACTAATTGAAGAAAATAAGAACAACCCCAGGTTTCTTTTCAGCACTGTAGCCAGGCTGACAAAGAGTCAGAGCTCTATTGAGCCGAGTATTCCTTTAACTTTAACTAGTAATGACTTCATGACTTTCTTTGCTAATAAAATTTTAACTATTAGAGGAAAAAATTACTCATAACCATCCCAAAGACATATCGTTCTCTTTGGCTGCTTTCAGTGATGCCGGTATTTGGTTAGACTCTTTCTCTCCGATTGTTCCGTCTGAGTTATTTTCATTAGTTACTTCCTCCAAACCATCAACATGTCTATTAGACCCCATTCCTACCAGGCTGCTCAAGGAAGCCCTACCATTATTTAATGCTTCGATCTTAAATATGATCAATCTATCTTTGTTAGTTGGCTATGTACCACAGGCTTTTAAGGTGGCAGTAATTAAACCATTACTTAAAAAGCCATCACTTGACCCAGCTATTTTAGCTAATTATAGGCCAATCTCCAACCTTCCTTTTCTCTCAAAAATTCTTGAAAGGGTAGTTGTAAAACAGCTAACTGATCATCTGCAGAGGAATGGTCTATTTGAAGAGTTTCAGTCAGGGTTTAGAATTCATCATAGTACAGAAACAGCATTAGTGAAGGTTACAAATGATCTTCTTATGGCCTCAGACAGTGGACTCATCTCTGTGCTTGTTCTGTTAGACCTCAGTGCTGCTTTTGATACTGTTGACCATAAAATTTTATTACAGAGATTAGAGCATGCCATAGGTATTAAAGACACTGCGCTGCGGTGGTTTGAATCATATTTATCTAATAGATTACAATTTGTTCATGTAAATGGGGAATCTTCTTCACAGACTAAGGTTAATTATGGAGTTCCACAAGGTTCTGTGCTAGGACCAATTTTATTCACTTTATACATGTGTTGTGGGCTGGGGTGTTTGGCTGGCTTGGTTTTTGTTTTCTGTTTCTCCCACCAGGTGGTATGCATTCAGGACTGAGTGGCTGAGCATTAGGACCTCACCCTGAACACCTGAGGCTTGTTTTCACGTGCAGGTCATCAGGACTCACAGCTGTGGTGTATTTTGTCTTGATCAGAGATTGCTGCATTTAAACCTTGAATGCACAGTGTGTGATTGCCAGAGACTCGACCTTGTGAGCAGACGTGTGAGATCGATGTCAGGAGAACAATCTCACCATCACGGACGCAGAGACCGCTCCAGGTTTGACGCCATAGTCTGTGAAGGAGGATTGGGTGAGGTCTCACGCTCTTCAGCACACTTCCTGAGGTAATTTGGTTTTGGTGACTTTTATGAAGTAATGACAGTGGATTTGGTGTCCCTCACACCTTGTTGTATCGAGCTGTCACGTTATGCTAATTGTCTAATCAGCTTCTGCTGCAGTGGAGATTTGAACGGAGTTGTTCCGTGCCTGCAGGGTGAGTAGCTGATGTATAGATTTAAGCCAGAAAGTGTTTGCTGATTGCGTGCACCTTTGAGCTGTGTCTCTCTGTGTGGAGTTGGACTCACCTCCATGTTTTCTTTCTTCACAGACTTGGTTTGTCGCGGCCACCTGGGAGGTGTCGGCGGGGTCCCTGGGTCCGAACTGCTGTGGCTCCAGACCATTTGCGCTATTGAGAGCGCGCCGTGTTTCCACCTCCCCAGACCGCAGACTTTTTAGTTGTTTAGCACTTCACTCACTGTTATGTTTATTAAATTCTGTTACCTTTTGAACCGTGCTCTGCTTATTTTATGCTGGGTCCTTTCAAACGCTGGGTCGGTGCTCCGACCGCGTCCGACACATAACAGTAGTCTCTGGCCATTTAATAATGGACCAGTGGAAGCAGAGACGGTATTTTTGCCGGGAAGGCTGCAGCAGATGTTGGAGTTGATCCGGGATCAGTTGCGGGTGCTCTCCGCCCGGGTTGTGCGCGTCGGTGCGCGCATGGTGGAGTTTACAGCTTGGGTCGTGTCGCACCCCGCTGTTACGGCTGTAGCCCTGTCTCCTCCCGTGCAGCTGGCTCCGACGCCTGTTGTAGCAGCCCCGGTGGTATTTAGTTTGCACTTTAAGCTGTTTGGTATAACCTGCGGTCGTTTACAGCAGTGTGTATTGGTTTTTACTCTGTTACCACAGGGATTTTCTTATTTGGCACTTTGGCTCCCTCTTTTGGTGACAGAGTCACATTACTGTCTAGATTCAAAGGATGGAAAATATGTTTTTCCATTCTTTGCACTTGACGATGTAGGCCAATGTTAGTTTTTTTTATTGGTCTATTATCTGTTTCTTGTTTTAGTGTGAGGTGTTTTTATCAGGGGTTAATTTGTTTTTGTGGATTATAGCACTGTCAGTGGTCTGGTGGAGTTGAAATACAGGCTGTCTGGAGCATGGCATGGACCCAGGTGACTTTATGTTTGTCTGTTGGTCTTTCTTTTTTATTTCTTTTGGTTTCACCTCCTAGGGTTTGATGGGACGGTCCTCTGGGGGGTGACTGGGGGGGGGGGGGTAATTGGGTTGTTTTTTCTTTTTTCTTTTTTTTTAATTTTCTTTACTTCCCTGTCTTCTCCTCTGGCCCCAGCCGTGTGAGCCGTATGTTGTCGGCGTTGCTGGAGTGGTGCAGTTTGGCTGTGCTGGGCGTTTCTCAGATAACCTCTGCATCTGGGAGGGGGGGAGGTTCGAGGTGTTGTTTTTTGTTGATTCCCTGTTCCACCTCCGGCTTCAGTGCGCCTTTGAGCCGTATGCCATCGGCGTAGCTGAGGTTTGGGGCAGTGGAATATACCCGCAGCTGGTGGCTGGTTTAAAAGTCGGAGGGGTGGCGCCGTCTTGTGCCGTATGCCATTACCGCTGTTTCCACCCCTCCCGGTTGACTTTTGGGGTATAGTCGTGGTTGGTGACACTGGACGTACTTCCAGTTTCCACTGCACTGAGGGGGTGGGGTTGGGGTTGTTGTTTTGTTTGTATGGTTTTTTTTTCCCCCCAGTTTCCACCCTCAGGGTGTGCCTGTGGTGTCCTCTGGGGGGGAAAGGACTGTGGGTCCATCTAGCCGTAGATGGCCGGGGCTGGGTCTGTTAGTCATGGGGGGGGCGTCTCCTGGGGTTTGATGGAACAGTCCTCTGGGAGGCGCTGAGAGCCCCTGTGGGTGACTTTGGATCCCAGAGGGACCTCGGCTGTGGTTATTACTCCTGGAGCTGGCGGGATGTCCTCTGGGGGGTGTTGGTCCCTACATGTTGTCCGGGGGGGGTGTTAGAGTTTTTTTTTTTGCAAGCTTAAGTTTGGGTTGTGTTTTTTCTTTTCTCCTCTTCCCGGGGTTTGATGGGACGGTCCTCTGGGGAGGGGGGGTTGGTATGGTTGTTTGTCTTTTTTTTCTTTTTTTTGTCTTATGACTAAGCAGACTTTAACACACAGTTGGAAGAAGGCTGAGTGCACAGGTTCAAGAACTCCTGGCCAAAATTATGCAAAATGAACAACTAAAGTAAGAGTCGACAGGAATGAACGCAAAGATGCAGTCAGAGGTGGAGACTCTAACAGGTTTGCTAAATGAAACAGAGGGCAAGACCATTAAAGTCAACAAAGGATATCTCTGCACTGGAGTGTCAGCTGCGGAGCAGTCTACTGCAGACAGGTTCAGGGTGAGAAAGGATGAGCTCCAGGATGAGAGTGATAGTCTCGGCACAAAGTTCCCTGTTGACAGAGAAGAGGCGGCTGGAAGCGTGCATTATCCAGCTGAAGGAAGAACTAGAGAAGCTCAACATTGAGATGATCAATGACTGCATGAAGAAATTAACATTGCAGGTTGAGCAGCTGATGATGGAGCTGTCGTCAGAGCACAGTAACGCACAACTCCTGGAGACGGGCCTTTCCCAGCTGGATCGTCAGCACAAGGAGCTGAAACTGAAGCTGCAGGAGGTGTTTTTTGTTCCCAGCCAACATTCCAGCCATGGTCCCTGGAGGGGGGCTTTGTTTTTTCTGGCCCAGGTCCGTGTGGTCGCCGGGAGGCTTCCCGTGAAGGGTGGGGTACTGTTGTGGGCTGGGGTGTTTGGCTGGCTTGGTTTTTGTTTTCTGTTTCTCCCACCAGGTGGTATGCATTCAGGACTGAGTGGCTGAGCATTAGGACCTCACCCTGAACACCTGAGGCTTGTTTTCACGTGCAGGTCATCAGGACTCACAGCTGTGGTGTATATTGTCTTGATCAGAGATTGCTGCATTTAAACCTTGAATGCACAGTGTGTGATTGCCAGAGACTCGACCTTGTGAGCAGATGTGTGAGATCGATGTCAGGAGAACAATCTCACCATCACGGACGCAGAGACCACTCCAGGTTTGACGCCACAGTCTGTGAAGGAGGATTGGGTGAGGTCTCACGCTCTTCAGCACACTTCCTGAGGTAATTTGGTTTTGGTGACTTTTATGAAGTAATGACAGTGGATTTGGTGTCCCTCACACCTTGTTGTATCGAGCTGTCACGTTATGCTAATTGTCTAATCAGCTTCTGCTGCAGTGGAGATTTGAACTGAGTTGTTCCGTGCCTGCAGGGTGAGAAGCTGATGTATAGATTTAAGCCAGGAAGTGTTTGCTGATTGCGTGCACCTTTGAGCTGTGTCTCTCTGTGTGGAGTTGGACTCACCTCCATGTTTTCTTTCTTCACAGACTTGGTTTGTCGCGGCCACCTGGGGGGTGTCGGCGGGGTCCCTGGGTCCGAACTGCTGTGGCTCCGGACCGTTTGCGCTGTTGAGAGCGCGCCGTGTTTCCACCTCACCAGACCGCAGACTTTTTAGTTGTTTAGCACTTCACTCACTGTTATGTTTATTAAATTCTGTTACCTTTTGAACCGTGCTCTGCTTATTTTATGCTGGGTCCTTTCAAACGCTGGGTCGGTGCTCCGACCGCGTCCGAAACATAACAACATGCTTCCCTTAGGCAGTATTATTAGACGGCATTGCTTAAATTTTTCATTGTTACGCAGATGATACTCAGCTTTATCTATCCATGAAGCCAGAGGACACACACCAATGAGCTAAACTGCAGGATTGTCTTACAGACATAAAGACATGGATGACCTCTAATTTCCTGCTTTTAAACTCAGATAAAACTGAAGTTATTGTACTTGGCCCCACAAATTTTAGAAACATGGTGTCTAACCAGATCCTTACTCTGGATGGCATTACCCTGACCTCTAGTAATACTGTGAGAAATCTTGGAGTCATTTTTGATCAGGATATGTCATTCAATGCGCATATTAAACAAATATGTAGGACTGCTTTTTTGCATTTGTGCAATATCTCTAAAATTAGAAAGGTCTTGTCTCAGAGTGATGCTGAAAAACTAATTCATGCATTTATTTCCTCTAGGCTGGACTATTGTAATTCATTATTATCAGGTTGTCCTAAAAGTTCCCTGAAAAGCCTTCAGTTAATTCAAAATGCTGCAGCTAGAGTACTGACGGGGACTAGAAGGAGAGAGCATATCTCACCCATATTGGCCTCTCTTCATTGGCTTCCTGTTAATTCTAGAATAGAATTTAAAATTCTTCTTCTTACTTATAAGGTTTTGAATAATCAGGTCCCATCTTATCTTAGGGACCTCATAGTACCATATCACCCCAATAGAGCGCTTCGCTCTCAGACTGCAGGCTTACTTGTAGTTCCTAGGGTTTGTAAGAGTAGAATGGGAGGCAGAGCCTTCAGCTTTCAGACTCCTCTCCTCTGGAACCAGCTCCCAATTCGGATCAGGGAGACAGACACCCTCTCTACTTTTAAGATTAGGCTTAAAACTTTCCTTTTTGCTAAAGCTTATAGTTAGGGCTGGATCAGGTGACCCTGAACCATCCCTTAGTTATGCTGCTATAGACTTAGACTGCTGGGGGGTTCCCATGATGCACTGAGTGTTTCTTTCTCTTTTTGCTCTGTATGCACCACTCTGCATTTAATCATTAGTGATTGATCTCTGCTCCCCTCCACAGCATGTCTTTTTCCTGGTTCTCTCCCTCAGCCCCAACCAGTCCCAGCAGAAGACTGCCCCTCCCTGAGCCTGGTTCTGCTGGAGGTTTCTTCCTGTTAAAAGGGAGTTTTTCCTTCCCACTGTCGCCAAGTGCTTGCTCACAGGGGGTCGTTTTGACAGTTGGGGTTTTTCTGTAATTATTGTATGGCTTTGCCTTGCAATATGAAGCGCCTTAGGGCAACTGTTTGTTGTGATTTGGCGCTATATAAATGAAATTGATTTGATTTGATTTGATCTGATTGGACCATTCTCCAATCCGAATTGAAACTGTCTGGGTTGACCTCATTGAACATCTTCCGGCCCATCTTAAGAGATCGTGAATGGAATTCTTTTCCACAATGCCTCTGTTTCTAAATTCAAATCTGTTTTAGACTTTCCATCGCGACACTTTACTATGACCAAGATGATTGCATTTTTTGTATTCCATTTGTCTTTAATGTTCTCATGATAATGTTATTCTGACCATCTTGATGTGTGCTGCTGCCTTTCTTGGCCAGGTCACCCTTGTAAAAGAGGTTTCAATCTCAGTGGGAGTCTATCTGGATAAATAAAAGTTACTATTAATATTAGTATTATTATAAAACGGAAACCATCCAAGCTGTCTACAGTAAGGATGGGACTCTGTTGACCACAACTGAGGATGTAATCTGGCACTGGAAGGAACACTTACAGGAACTCCTGCATCAGACCGGAGTGACCTCTATAGTAGGGGCACAGCTGGAAGCTGATGGAGGATTTTCATCAATTTCCCTGGTGGAAGTCACTGAGGTAGTCAAACAACTCCGCAGTGGCAAGGCCCCAGGGGTGGTTGACATATGTCCAGAAATGCTGAAGGCTTGGATGAGACATCTCCTCAACATTGCGCTGAGGTCTGGGACAGTGCCTAGGTTGTGGCAAACTGGGGTGGTGGTCCCCATATTTAAAAAGGGGGACCAGAGAGTGTGTGCCAATTACACGGGCATCACACTACGCAGCCTCCCTGGTAAAGTCTACTCTAGTGTGCTGGAAAGGAGGGTTTGGCTGATAGTCAAACCTCTGATTGAAGATGAACAAGGTGGGTTCCATCCTGGTCGTGGAACAACCGACCAGCTCTTCACTCTCACAAGGATCCTGGTGGGTGCCTGGGAGTATGCCCATCCAGTCTACATGTGTTTTGTGGACTTGGAGAAGGCGTATGATCGCGTACCCTGGGAGATACTGTGGGAGGTGCTGTGGGAGTATGGAGTGAGGGGAGTATGGAGTCCCTTCTCAGGGCCAATCTCTGTACTCACAAGGCGAGAGCTGTGTTCAGGTGCTCGGCAGTAAGTCGGACTCGTTTCTGGTGGGGGTTGGCCTCTGCCAGGGCTGCGCCTTGTTGCCAGTCCTGTTTGTGATATTCATGGACAAGATATCGAGGCATAGTCGGGGGAGGAGGATTTCCAGTTTGCTGGGCTCAGGGTCTCATCACTGCTTTTTGCAGATGATGTGGTCCTGTTGGCTTCAATGGCCTCTGACCTCCAACACTCACTGGATTGGTTCGCAGCTGAGTGTGAAGCGGCTGGGATGAAGATCAGCACCTCTAAATCTGAGGCCATGGTTCTCAGCAGGAAACCGATGGATTGCCTACTCTGGGTAGGGAATACGGTCTTCCCCCAAGTGAAGGAGTTCAAGTATTCAAGGTCTTGTTCACGAGTGAGGGGACAATGGAGCATGAGACTGGCTGGAGAATCGGTGCAGCAGGAGCAGTATTGCATTTGCTCTACTGTACTGTTGTGATGAAAAGGGAGCTGAACCAAAAGGTGAAGCTCTCGATCTACTGGTCAGTCTTCATTCCTACTCTCACCTATGGTCATGAGTGTTGGGTCATGACCGAAAGAACTAGATCGCTGGTACAAGCAGCTGAAAAGGGCTTCCTCAGGAGGGTGGCTGGTGTCTCCCTTAGAGATAGGGTGAGAAGTTCGGTCATCCGTGGGGAGCTCGGAGTAGAGCTGCTGCTCCTTTGTGTTGAAAGAAGCCAGCTGAGGTGGTCTGGGCATCTGGTAAGGGTGCCTCCTGGGCGCCTCCCAAGGGAGGTGTTCCAGGCATGTCTGTCTGGGAGGAGATCCCGTGGAAGATCCAAGACTAGGTGGAGAGATTATATCTCCACACTGGCCTGGGAACACCTCGGGATCCCCCAGTCAGAGGTGGTTAATGTGGCCCGGGCAAGGGAAGTCTGGGGTCCCCTGCTGGAGCTGTTGCGCCCATGACCCTGTTCTGGAATGACAGACTCATTCGAGGTGGCTGTGGGATTACACCAAGGATCAGCTCTGAGTCCTTTCTTGTTTGCAATGCTGATGGACAGCTTGAATGAGATCAGACAGAAGTCTTCATGGACGATGATGTTTTCAGATTATATATTTTTTGTGATCTGTAGTGAGAGCAGGTTGAGTCTAGCTTGGAAAGGTGGATGTTTGCAAGACAGTAGTGAGACCAGCTATGTTGGACGGCTTAGAGACGGTGACACTAAAAAAAGACAGGAGGCAGAGCTGAAGATGTTGAGATTCTCTTTTGGAGTGATGAGAATGGACAGGATTATGAAGGGACAGCTCAGGTGGGACGGTTTAGAGACAAAGACAGAGATGTGAGATTGAGATGGTTTGGACATGTGCAGAGGAGGAACCCAGGGTATATAGGGAGAAGGATGCTGAGGATGGAGCCACCAGGCAGGAGGTGAAGAAGGAGGCCTAAGAGGAGGTTTATGGATGTGCTGAGAGAGGACATGCAGGTGGTTGGTGAGACAGAGGAAGACACAGAGGACAGGGTGAGATGGAAACAGATGATCTGCTGTGGTGCCCCCTAATGGGAACAGGTAAAAGAAGAAGAAATTTAGCTCCTCATTCTTTCCTTTTGTGTTTCTCAGGCTCACGTCTCATCAGACCTCAGTAATAAAACTATGAATCATTATCCAGATTCACAAAATGTCAGTCACATGCTATTACCTGTAAATATGTTCAAAGGATGCCAGTCGTTTGTCTTGTGTCCAGTTGCTGACAGATGATTATTCAGTCGTATTCATATCTTATTTCTGACTCTCAGATTCAGATTTATTGATTTTGATATTACTTTCCTGCTTTTGTGGGTTGCAGTGCCCCTTCTGTTGTGAAAGTGTAGGAACACGGACCCACAACAGGGGGCGTAAATGAACGGGCAATGGATAAGCCAAAACAGTAACAATTTAATGTTATGACGTGCACAACGGAATACAGACAATAACAGGTTTGGAAAAACAGTCAATTATACGTTGAGTGACGTGTGGGCAGGCTCGAGGATAGGAGACGTCCATCCAGAAATGAGCCGGATCCCACACGGCTTCCACCACCAACGGATCTGAAGAACACCGGAGCCGCCAAGTCCTGGGTCCCCAGGTGGCCACCGTCTCCAGCTGTCAGACCTGGTACTGCTGGCAGAGAACAGAAACAGCACAGATGAGTGTGAGTTCGCACACTCAGTAATCCCTCAGTCTGTGTTCCTTAAGGAGGGAGAACCTCCACCTCCAATAACACACTCGTGCAGCTCCTGTGTAACCACTTATCTGGTTGGGGTGTGAGGCGAAGCCGTCGCAACTCACACCTAATGCCAATCCAGCAGACAAGGAAACCACCACAGGAAAACGGCTGCAAAAGAGTTCAGACTATTACTCAGTTTAACTTCAGCAGAGAAATGACCTCTATGGTAGCTGATTTCTCGGCGAGGAGGTGGAGTTGCAGTCCGGCCTTTATGGTGATGGTGATGAGTCGTGGATGAGTGACAGGTGGTGCTGATGATGCGTGACAGCTGTCACTCCCGGTTGCTCCGACGCCCTCTCGTGCTTGAAGCCCGCACTTCAAGCAGGGCGCCATCTGGTGGTGGTGGGCCAGCAGTACCTCCTCTTCAGCGGCCCACACAACACCTTCTGAGGTATTTAAGTAATTTAAGATTGAATTAAATATTCTTTTCACTTCAGTACACTACACAGGTGTCTTTGGAGGATTGTTGGCTCTTCTGACCGGCCTCCCCTCAGGACGTGGAGGAGGACAAAGGTCCTCTGCCTTCTTACCTTCCAGCTCCTAAGACTGTTAGACAGAGTTTAATCAGTGAACACGTCCACACAACGTGATGTGGTGTTTAAACAAATAATGTTAATGTTTTTTGTTTGTTGTTTTTTTAGCTTTTACACTGTTTGGATTTATAACTTTGGTCTCTCAGCTGTTTTTTTCTGTTCATTTTGGATGATGTTCTTAGACGTGTTATTATGCATGTATTTATTTCATCTTTGCACATGATGAGGTTCCTGAGGAAGGTTCCTCTGTGTGCATTTACTCATGACTGGGTGGAATGACAGAAAATAAACTTGAACAGTGTAATGTGTTAAATGAGGCTTTAATGGTGATGTGTTCAAATGCTACAGTGAAATCCAATACAAGAAGAACAATGATTCATTCTGGATCATTTTAGATAAGTGCTCTTCTACGTTCAGGTAATATCAGAATCAGAATCAGAAGAAGTTTATTACCATTGCCAATGAACAGGATTCACAGACTAGGAATTTGCTTCGATACAATAGTGCAACATTAAAAAGAGATAAAATGCTAGGATAAAATATAACACGTGTCAAAATAAGATAAAATATAAGATAAAAAAAAGAAATATGAAATATGAAAGGCTGTGTGCAACAGAAAAACAGAGAAACAGAAAAAAACAGTGCAATGGGAGGAGTGCAATTAAAAACCAAAGTACATTGTCTAAAGTGACCCGTGATAAAATGATAAAGTGACAGAGTTAAGCTTAAGGTGACTGAGTTATGAGGAGTTCATGAGTCTAACGGCAGAAGGGAAGAAACTGTTCTTATGGCGGGAGGTTCTGGTCCGGATGGACCGTAGCCTCCTGCCCGAGGGGAGTGGTTTGAATAGACCGTGTGCAGGGTGAGAAGGGTCATCTGTGATCCAACCTGCTCGGCCCAGAGTCCTGGAGACGTGCAGGTCGTGGAGAGATGGAAGGCTACAGCCGATCACCTTCTCAGCAGAGGCCACAATGCGCTGCAGTCTGTGTCTGTCCCTGGCTGTGGCCCCGGCGTACCACACCGTGATGGAGGAGCAGAGGATGGACTCGATGATGGCCGTGTAGAACTGCACCATCAGCTGGACAGGCAGCTTGGCCTTCTTCAGCTGCCGCAGGAAGTACATCCTCTGCTGGGCCTTCTTGATGAGGGAGCTGATGGTTGACTCCCACTTGAGGTCCTGGGTGATGGTGGTGCCGAGGAAGCGGTGACAGACCACAGTGGTGATGGGGCTGTTGGTGAGGGCGAGGGAGGGCGGGGGGGCTGTGGCTTTCCTGAAGTCCACGATCATCTCCACTGTTTTCTGGGCGTTGGTTCCTGGGGAGTCCAGGTGCTGCAGGATAGAGTGCAGGGCCAGGTTTATGGCATCATCTACAGACCTGTTGGCTCTGTAGGCAAACTGCAGGGGGTCCAGGAGGGGGACGGTGATGGACTTCAGGTGGGATAAAACCAGGTGTTCGAAGGTCTTCATGACTACAGACGTGAGAGCCACAGGCCTGTAGTCATTAAGTCCAGTGATGCGTGGTTTCTTGGGGACTGGAACTATGATTGAGGGCTTGAAACAGACTGGAACATGGCATGACTCCAGGGAGGTGTTGAAGATCCCCGTGAAGACTGGGGCCAGCTCATCAGCACAGTGTCTCAGGGTGGCAGGAGAGACACAGTCTGGGCCCGGGGCCTTACGTGGATTCAGCCTTTTGAAATGTCTCCTCACGTCCTCCTCTTGGACCGAGAGGGCAGCAGGGGGAGTGGGGAGGTCAGCGGTGAGAGGGAGGAGGTCCAGAGTGTTTGAATATCCAGTTGTGTGGGGGGTGGGGAGGTGTGAGTCCTTGTCTTCACAGCGTGAATAGAAGATGTTCAGGTCATTGGCCAGCTTCAGGTCGTCAACAGAACGAGGTGCTTTGGGCTTGTAGTTGGTGATCTCTTTCAACCCCCTCTCTTTCAACCCCCTCCACACCTTTGCTGCAGACGTGAACTGTACATGGATTTAGCCTTTGCCACCTCCTTGCTAAATCTGTACTTTGCACCTCTATAGCTGTCTCTTGTCTCCTTCTCTGAAAGCCAACTCTTTCTGCTGCCGGAGTTTAGGTGTGAACCAGGGCTTGTCATTGTTATATCTCACCCTGGTGCGCTGTGGGATGATGCTGTCTTCACAGAAATGAATATATGACGTCACAGTGTCCGTGTAGTCATCTAGACTGTCTGATGAAGCCTCAAACATATCCCAATCCGTAGTGCCCAAGCACGCACGTAGCTCCTCTACAGCTTCATTGTTCCACACTTTAGACGTCCTCACAACAGGTTTAGAGAGTTTTAGTCTCTGTCTGTACGTGGGGATCAAGTGGACCATCACGTGGTCTGAGAGTCCCAAAGCTGCATGGGCCACCGCGCGGTAGGCGCCACTCACAGTCGTGTAACAATGATTTAACGTGCTCCCTTCTCTGGTCGGGCATTTAACAAACTGTTTGTATTTTGGTAATTCCTGACTGAGATTCCCTTTGTTAAAATCACCGAGAATTATAACAAGAGAGTCCGGAAAGTCTCTCTCCACGCTCATAATCTGATCCGCGAGCGCGCGCTTGGCCTCGTGCACGTCCGCGCTCGGTGGAATATACACAGAGCAAAGTATGAAAGAGTTAAACTCACGTGGAGAGTAGAACGGTCTGCAGTTTATGAGGAGATATTCCAGAGAGGGACAGCAGTGTTGGGAGATCACAGTCACATCGGGGCACCAGGCGTTGTTGATATAGAAGCAGAGTCCTCCACATCTTGTTTTTCCACCAGAGAGTGCTCGGTCTCTGTCTGCGTGGAGGAGTTGGAATCCCTCTAGTTGGAGCGCGCAGTCCGGTGTCTGTGCATTTAACCACGTCTCCGTGAAGCACAGTACACAAGATGAGGAGAAATCTCTATTCTTCTTCATCAGCAGTGCCAGCTCATCCATTTTGTTGTGGAGTGAGCGGACGCTGGAGAGAAATATCCCAGGTAGGGGCGTGCGCGTGCCCCTTCGTCTGAGGTGCACGAGAACGCCAGCGCGTTTCCCTCTCCGCCGTCGTCTCACTTTTTTGGCCAAAAAGTGAACCAGTTCAGCTGCAGGCACTAAAAAAACTGGCGTAATGTCCGTGGGTGTTGATGATTTGATCTTTAGAAGCTCCTCGCGGGTGTAGGGACACGATGACACACGATTCACGCACAAAAACAGACAAAACAGGGAGCACCAGAATACCAGGGCGCCTTCACGTGGCGCCATCTTGGAAGGGTTTTTTCCATAAATCAGATCAATCAATCAATCAATCAATTTTTTTTATATAGCGCCAAATCACAACAAACAGTTGCCCCAAGGCGCTTTATATTGTAGGCAAGGCCATACAATAATTATGTAAAACCCCAACGGTCAAAACGACCCCCTGTGAGCAAGCACTTGGCTACAGTGGGAAGGAAAAACTCCCTTTTAACAGGAAGAAACCTCCAGCAGAACCAGGCTCAGGGAGGGGCAGTCTTCTGCTGGGACTGGTTGGGGCTGAGGGAGAGAACCAGGAAAAAGACATGCTGTGGAGGGGAGCAGAGATCGATCACTAATGATTAAATGCAGAGTGGTGCATACAGAGCAAAAAGAGAAAGAAACAGTGCATCATGGGAACCCCCCAGCAGTCTACGTCTATAGCAGTATAACTAAGGGATGGTTCAGGGTCACCTGATCCAGCCCTAACTATAAGCTTTAGCAAAAAGGAAAGTTTTAAGCCTAATCTTAAAAGTAGAGAGGGTGTCTGTCTCCCTGATCTGAATTGGGAGCTGGTTCCACAGGAGAGGAGCCTGAAAGCTGAAGGCTCTGCCTCCCATTCTACTCTTACAAACCCTAGGAACTACAAGTAAGCCTGCAGTCTGAGAGCGAAGCGCTCTATTGGGGTGATATGGTACTACGAGGTCCCTAAGATAAGATGGGACCTGATTATTCAAAACCTTATAAGTAAGAAGAAGAATTTTAAATTCTATTCTAGAATTAACAGGAAGCCAATGACGAGAGGCCAATATGGGTGAGATATGCTCTCTCCTTCTAGTCCCCGTCAGTACTCTAGCTGCAGCATTTTGAATTAACTGAAGGCTTTTTAGGGAACTTTTAGGACAACCTGATAATAATGAATTACAATAGTCCAGCCTAGAGGAAATAAATGCATGAATTAGTTTTTCAGCATCACTCTGAGACAAGACCTTTCTGATTTTAGAGATATTGCGTAAATGCAAAAAAGCAGTCCTACATATTTGTTTAATATGCGCTTTGAATGACATATCCTGATCAAAAATGACTCCAAGATTTCTCACAGTATTACTAGAGGTCAGGGTAATGCCATCCAGAGTAAGGATCTGGTTAGACACCATGTTTCTAAGATTTGTGGGGCCAAGTACAATAACTTCAGTTTTATCTGAGTTTAAAAGCAGGAAATTAGAGGTCATCCATGTCTTTATGTCTGTAAGACAATCCTGCAGTTTAGCTAATTGGTGTGTGTCCTCTGGCTTCATGGATAGATAAAGCTGGGTATCATCTGCGTAACAATGAAAATTTAAGCAATACCGTCTAATAATACTGCCTAAGGGAAGCATGTATAAAGTGAATAAAATTGGTCCTAGCACAGAACCTTGTGGAACTCCATAATTAACTTTAGTCCGTGAAGAAGATTCCCCATTTACATGAACAAATTGTAATCTATTAGACAAATATGATTCAAACCACTGCAGCGCAGTGCCTTTAATACCTATGGCATGCTCTAATCTCTGTAATAAAAGTTTATGGTCAACAGTATCAAAAGCAGCACTGAGGTCTAACAGAACAAGCACAGAGATGAGTCCACTGTCCAAGGCCATAAGAAGATCATTTGTAACCTTCACTAATGCTGTTTCTGTACTATGATGAATTCTAAAACCTGACTGAAACTCTTCAAATAGACCATTCCTCTGCAGATGATCAGTTAGCTGTTTTACAACTACCCTTTCAAGAATTTTTGAGAGAAAAGGAAGGTTGGAGATTGGCCTATAATTAGCTAAGATAGCTGGGTCAAGTGATGGCTTTTTAAGTAATGGTTTAATTACTGCCATCTTAAAAGCCTGTGGTACATAGCCAACTAACAAAGATAGATTGATCATATTTAAGATCGAAGCATTAAATAATGGTAGGGCTTCCTTGAGCAGCCTGGTAGGAATGGGGTCTAATAAACATGTTGATGGTTTGGACGAAGTAACTAATGAAAATAACTCAGACAGAACAATCGGAGAGAAAGAGTCTAACCAAATACCGGCATCACTGAAAGCAGCCAAAGATAACGATACGTCTTTGGGATGGTTATGAGTAATTTTTTCTGTAATAGTTAAAATTTTGTTAGCAAAGAAAGTCATGAAGTCATTACTAGTTAAAGTTAATGGAATACTCAGCTCAATAGAGCTCTGACTCTTTGTCAGCCTGGCTACAGTGCTGAAAAGAAACCTGGGGTTGTTCTTATTTTCTTCAATTAGTGATGAGTAGAAAGATGTCCTAGCTTTACGGAGGGCTTTTTTATAGCCCTCCATTTTTTATAGATGGTGGCTTAAATCATTGGAGGGTGTTTAATGTGCACATTAATGTATTTAATGTATTATTTTACCAATAAAACATGGCATCTGTGTCAACACCACATTCACAACACATTCCAAAGAATGTGGAAGCTTTTCTGGGTCAGACTGAGAACCACGTCAGTATTTGGGGTCAGACTGTGATCCTGCTCGCTACCACCACCAGCAGGAGGTGGTCCAGTTTATCGCATTCATATAAAACCAGATGAAAGTAATATTTCGTGGGAGCTCACTGGTCCAGAAAGTGGACGGGATTCCATTTTGCTGGAGATTTTGTCTTTTTAACATTCTCGCCTTATGACATCACAGAGGTCTGTACTCTGAGTGGGTGTGCAGTTTTGGATTTTCTTTTTTTTTTTTTTTTTTGGCTGCAGATTTTTCAGTATTTCAGCTTTTCATATTTTTCATCTTTTTTCCTACAGTTTCTCTGAAAATATAAAATAGTATAAAATAATAATGACAATTAAAGAGCAGATTAAATTAAAGTACTGTGTTCAATCACATAAAGTAAATTGAGAAACATTTATTCATTTAAAATTTTAAAATGAATAAATGTTTCTCATTTCTCACCCACTTCTTCAGGGTGGCCACAGCAGATCGGGGTCAGGATTTAGCACAAGTTTTATACTGGATGCTCTTCTGATGCAACTCCAGTTCTGCACCGAGAAACCATACACACATGCATGGGGACGTGCACACACATGCATGCGTACATGCACACACATGCATGAAATAAATAAAACCAAGCAAAAAGAAAAGAACGAAACGTGAGGAGCAGAGAGAATTCAGCAGGACTGTGGACGGGATGAGGAGAGCAGCTGTGGAGTCTCAGCGGAGCTTCTGCCCGTCTGTCTGTGACACAAACCGGAGCTCTCCGGTTCAGACCGACACATTGTTTGAATCATCACACATCTTCAGCCTCCAGGGAAGAGGAGGAGGAGGAGGAGGAGGAGGAGGAGGAGGAGGAGGAGGAGGAGGAGGAGGAGGAGGAGGAGGAGGAGGAGACATCAAGCGGATCTGCTCAGATGCTGCAGGAAGCCTGAATCCAGACTGACATCTGATCAGTTTTTGGACCAGCTGCTGTCAGGTGAGTTTTGTTTGTTTGTTGCTGATGATGATTATTGGCAGAACCGAATCGTGCCTCTTTGAGTCTCCTGAAGGCTGCGTTCACATCAGCCACTGGTTTGAGCTGAATCTGATTTTATGTGTGAACTGGTGCAGCACATCAGTGTCTGCCACCGTGACAAGCGTGTTTATGTTTGTGTCTGACGGGTTGTTCGCTGTCAGGTCATGTGATTGTTGACATCACCTTCAGATTAATGAGACAGTCAGCTGTCCAGCAAGAAAAAAAATCAGTTTCAGGTCACTTCAGCTGATAATGTGGACGCAGCCAGGTGAGTGTTTGTGTGCCGTGAAAAAAAGACTCATTCTCTCCTGCTGTTTGTCGACTTCAACAAATTACATAAACAAATCAGAGTAAACAAAGAAATTACTTTTTAATATGTATAAGTCGTGGACGTGAACGAGCAAAGCTCGTCAGCATCTCACCATGTCATTTAGGTCCTTCAGACTTTATTTTGAGTAACTGCTTCAGGGGAGCTCAGCCCCCAGGCCCTCCACCTTTTTAAGCATTTTTCTTTATTTGCCTCTCACGTGCCTGGAAAAGCTCCTCACCATCTAACCATGTCCTTTAGGTCCTTCAGACTTTTTTTTCACTAAAATTGTTCTTGGGAGCATGAGCATGACTAAAACCTTTCAGCTTCTGGGGGGGGCAAGTTTTAGAGATTTGCTTTCAGTTTGAGTTAGAGGAAGATAATTTTAGAAATTTTTATTATTTATTTTTTTGTATTTCTTGTATTATAAAAAGGAATAAACAAATTTAAAAATACACATTATTTGCCTGATCATAAAGATTCCAAAAAAGGGAGTTGGACATAATTTGGACAATCTGTGACTGAATGTTATGGAGTTATGAGGTAAAAGCAGCAAGAATGGAGACAAAGATCAGTTCCAGTTTGTACAGTGGTCAAAAGTTAAAGTTCCTCCATTAATTTTGCTCCAGCTGTATTGGTGTTGAATTTGATGCTTGTATCACCATTTGAAGGATTGTTTCAGTTATCTGCTGCACTAATAAGCCAACAGAGCATGAACCAGCTGTCTGTTAGCTTAAACATGTGTACATAAGACAATAGGATAAGACATAAGACATAAGAAGAAATGCTGCTTTTAACAACCTGGACCTCATTTCTGACATAAAATATAGTCATTTACTCACCAGTATAAGTTTGGTGTGATTAGAAGTCCATAGTTCAAATGACATTCAGTTCAAATCTGACGCAAACATTTTTCTTCTTCTGCTAAGGTGGATTAGAACTTTTTGTGGTACACAGCACCAACTACTGGACAGGAGGAACCTAGCAGTCAGTGTGACTCACTAATTTGAAAATGCAGCTCTTTTCAACCAGACGTGTGGTGCTGTGACATGTCAATCATCTGTGTCCAATCAGATTTCAGGAGAGTCCAGTGAAACCCGGGCCTCTGCTCTAGCTCCACCCATGCCAGGAAGTGTTTCACTGTGACTGATAAATTGGCACTTCCTGTTTGAGTGTGAGCTTGCCACGAAGATAATGTTTTCATTATCGGATTTTTTTAGATAAATTAAAAAAAAAACATTATCGGACTAATTATCTTCCGATAAAATTTTATCCAATAACTTTTAGACCAATAACGTAGTAAGCAAAGCTGAACAGCTACAAACATTTTTAAAATTTAAAATCAGTTAAGCACCTACCTGTTAAAAGTGTCATAACAGATGTATAGTTCTACCCTCTGCAAACAGAAGAGAACTGCTTCTATGAGAAACCGCTCTATCCTCTGCAGGCAAAGGAGAACTGGTCACAAAAAAAGAAAAAAAAATTCCTTTAACCCCATACTGATATGCTGGCAATATCACCCAAGTCATCCAGAGGCATACATTTTTAACTTATGGTTCAAATTTTAACCAAACTAATTTTGGACAAGTTATTTAAAATTACTGTCAAGTCTGAAGTTTTATAAAGTGAAAATATCAGATATATGTTTTAGTTTTAAAGTAATGTGCTAATTTTTAAGGTTTTAGTGAGCACATGCTGTGCCCAGCAGTGCATTATGGGTAGGATAGGGTAATCTCAGTACGTTCACGACACGACAAATGCATTTCAGACACTCTGTTCAGGCTCCACGGACAACAGCATTAAACTCTAGTGCCTAAAACTCTCGTGAATATATTCTCTGGGTTTATAGACGTTGTTATTCAAAGTCAAAGTCAAAGTGTCTTTATTTGTCTCCCTAAGGAGAACTTTGCCTTGGACAGGGTCTGCTACACAACAACACATCTGGTACATAGCACCCATACATCAAAACAACAACATAGTAAGTCAAAGGTTAAAATAGAAATACACAACATTATTAACATCTCTGTGCAAATTGCGCAATACATAACCTCATGCTATCTTCCCTGAACTATCTGCTGATTTATGAGCTTCACTGACTGGAATAAATGAATGTTTATATTGATTATATTTACAAAGAGGAACCCTTCAGTAAAATATATTCAGAGTGCAGTACACGAGAAGCATCTGTTAAAATATTGTCTGCACATCTGAGAACTGCCTGTTCAAACAACTCTTGGGGAGTTACAGGTTCCACCATACCCATGATTTTGCCAGCTATTTTAATCAGATTTAATATTTGAGTTTTTGATTTAACCATTAAATTTCAAAACCAGCTAGTAATACCACACCGTAATGCGGACTCAATCGTTGCTCTGTAGAAAATCAGCATAATATTCCTACATACACCAAACAGTCGGAGTTGATGAAGAAAGTGCATGCACTGGTGGATTCGGGCACAAATGCTTTACACTTGCGTGTGCCAGCTTAAGTTGTTATCGATTAAACCCCCAAATATTTATATGAATCCACCTGCTCAATGTTACGTCCATGTATGGTGACCACATTACGGTTTCCAACAGTCCGAGGGGCCACCAACATCTCCACTGTTTTATTAGTATTAATCTGCAATTGATGGACGTCACACCAGTTCACAAACCTGTCCACTCCAGATTTGTGACAACTTGAATTAGTACTAGTGTTCAGCAGACTGACTATGACAGTGTCATCTGAAAATTTAACAACATACTGGTCTGGCTGATTGCAGTCATTGGTATACAGTGTAAATAAAAAAGGTGAACTAACACAGCCCTGAGGGACTCCAGTGCTGTTTAATGCAATATCAGAGCAGACAGAATTGACCTTCACCTGCTGTGACCTGTTTGTCAGAAAAGAGTGATACCACTTAATTAAAAAAGGGTTCACATTCAGCTGAATCATTTTTTGAAGAAGGATATGTGACCGGATACAGTTAAAACCAGAACTAAAATCAATAAAAACTAATTTGCATATGCAGAGAAACTCTCAAGATGATTGTATTTGCGTTTGGTAAAATCCACGCATCTTAAATGTAGCAGACACGGATTATCTGGAATTTTGTTTTGGCAAGTTTTCACGGTCTCTACTTCCATCTACTGGCCAGTAGTGTTCATGGCAGTTCAATATTCAGTATTCGTCGTGAAGCTGAGCAGACACTGTATGATATTTTTAATCATTGTACTCGGTTTCAGTTCAAAATGTACCACAGAACCGCACGGTGTAAAAGTTCAGAGCGCCCGATTTATGTTCTCACAGACATTGTACGTTCCAGAAGCAAAACGTAAGCTTTTTTTTCAAACTTAATTTAAAAAACTCTCGATGGGAGACATCAAAGTTTAAAAACAAAACAAAACAACAATGACAAAAAAACATTACAAGACAGGTCTGCGGTGTTTGCACATGCACAGTGCGAGCGGTTGGATGCTCGTAGCTCTTCAGCAGAAGGATACCCTCACGACGGCCGACCAGAATAATATCAAATAGGTTTGATTTTCATATGACCATACGATCAGAGATCAGGAGGTGGTTGTGAGATGTTAAACGCAGCTTGTTACTCCATGTACACTACACAATGCAGGATGCGCGATTAACCTGAAACTCGGTCCAAAACATTCTCGCACAAATGAAAAATTATCTGAAAAAGGGCCAAAACTCACACAGTGTAAAGCCAACATTTACATGTCAAGACAATATTGAGTGCACATTTTACAATATAATAAAACGTTTACACAATATAATAAAATGTACGCACAACATCATAAAACGTGCACACAATATAATAAAATGAGTGCACATTCTCTCCACATGCAAAACATGTTGCGATGACACTTCCAGGGCTCTGTAAAAATGCCTGTTTTTACAAATAAAAAAAATTTAATATTTTACAAAAGCACATTTATCTGTAAACACCAACACACGATACACGTCACATTAACGTGTTGGTTTACATAATGAATGACTCAACCAATCAGTGTTTAGCAGAGGCACATTTTATCCAGAATCCTTTGCGATCTGTCTGTGTTTGTTACAAAACCTCAGAATTAGTGCATTATTCAACATTAAAAGATATATGTTATATTTTAACTTTGTACAAATGACAGAATTGACATTAATGGAGTTATTCTATTGGTATTAATGTTATTTATAAATCAAAACCATAAGTCAGCACTGCTTTATTTTTCAAGACCTCCGCCTGACCGGAGCATTGTGATTGGGTAGAGAGCTGGGCTTTGTGGCTGCTCTCAGCTTGCATCTGTGCTGGAAGCCATGTAGTAAACAAGAACTTCCAGCAGGGGGGAAGATGTTCAAAGACAGAAGTGCTGACTCATTGTTTGGGTCTGTTGTCGCTTTTAATGCTACCAGAAGCGATCATGGTGTTTAAACTCAAATTCAGTTTATTAGTAGTTGCAAATATACCAGGAACAATGCTGGAATTTATTGGTTATCGGTTATCTGTAACTTCTGATACATTTATGGGTGGTTTATCGTTTTATCTTTATCAATGATAACTTCTCAGGTATCTGATTATCTGTTATCAAAGTTAATTTTTTTGGTTATCTGTGCCCACCACTGGTTCCCACGAGATTCCATAGGATTTCGTCTGTCAAACCAGGAAGTGTTTGAAATTTGAACATTTCCTGTTTTACTGTGGATTTGCCCTGTACCATGAGCAAGCTTTGCGCCGCTGCACAACGCTTTGCTCATATCATGAGAAATTTATTTGTTATTTGTTTCTATACACAGACACACGCACACACACACACACTGATGTTGGCCTGCTGATTGTCTTCAGCCGCACACTGGCATCTTGGGGATTACAGACCTGATTTTTCTTGACTGGAGGATTCTCACAGGAAAAAAGTCATGTTTCAGTTTAACGCTGAATTTATGGAAGCATTTATTTTCTGTTTCATGTTTTTTTGAGATAATCTAAAAGAGTTTTTTTTTCTCTGACATTAAAGGTCACCATTTGCCGGTCTGCTCTGTGTCAGCCTGATCCCATCAGATCTCAGAAGCTAAGCAGTGCGGGACCTGGTTTGTACTTGGATGTGAGACCTCTTTGGAACACCAGTGGCTGTGTGTGTTTCTCCAGGTAAAACTGGAGTTGCTTCAGGAAGGGCATCCAGCGTAAAACTTGTGCCAAATATCAGTGCAGATCTGGCTGTATCCTCTGTGGCGACCCCGAACAAACATCCGGGAGCAGCTGAATGAACATTAAAGGTGTCCTCTGGCTTCATGGATAGATAAAGCTGGGTATCATCTGCGTAACAATGAAAATTTAAGCAATGCCGTCTAATAATACTGCCTAAGGGAAGCATGTATAAAGTGAATAAAATTGGTCCTAGCACAGAACCTTGTGGACCATTCCTCTGCAGATGATCAGTTAGCTGTTTTACAACTACCCTTTCAAGAATTTGTGAGAGAAAAGGAAGGTTGGATATTGGCCTATAATTAGCTAAGATAGCTGGGTCAAGTGATGGCTTTTTAAGTAATGGTTTAATTACTGCCACCTTAAAAGCCTGTGGTACATAGCCAACTAATAAAGATAGATTGATCATATTTAAGATCGAAGCATTAAATAATGGTAGGGCTTCCTTGAGCAGCCTGGTAGGAATGGGGTCTAATAAGCATGTTGATGGTTTGGATGAAGTAACTAATGAAAATAACTCAGACAGAACAATCTGAGAGAAAAAGTCTAACCAAATACCGGCATCACTGAAAGCAGCCAAAGATAACGATACGTCTTTGGGATGGTTATGAGTAATTTTTTCTCTAATAGTTAAAATTTTATTAGCAAAGAAAGTCATGAAGTCATTACTAGTTAAAGTTAAAGGAATATTCGGCTCAATAGAGCTCTGACTCTTTGTCAGCCTGGCTACAGTGCTGAAAAGAAACCTGGGGTTGTTCTTATTTTCTTCAATTAGTGATGAGTAGTAAGATGTCCTAGCTTTACGGAGGGCTTTTTTATAGAGCAACAGACTCTTTTTCCAGGCTAAGTGAAGATCTTCTAAATTAGTGAGACACCATTTCCTCTCCAACTTACGGGTTATCTGCTTTAAGCTGCGAGTTTGTGAGTTATACCACGGAGTCAGGCACTTCTGATTTAAAGCTCTCTTTTTCAGAGGAGCTACAGCATCCAAAGTTGTCTTCAATGAGGATGTAAAACTATTGACGAGATACTCTATCTCACTTACAGAGTTTAGGTAGCTACTCTGCACTGTGTTGGTATATGGCATTAGAGAACATAAAGAAGGAATCATATCCTTAAACCTAGTTACAGCGCTTTCTGAAAGACTTCTACTGTAATGAAACTTATTCCCCACTGCTGGGTAGTCCATCAGAGTAAATGTAAATGTTATTAAGAAATGATCAGACAGAAGGGAGTTTTCAGGGAATACTGTTAAGTCTTCAATTTCCATACCATAAGTCAGAACAAGATCTAAGATATGATTAAAGTGGTGGGTGGACTCATTTACATTTTGAGCAAAGCCAATTGAGTCTAATAATAGATTAAATGCAGTGTTGAGGCTGTCATTCTCAGCATCTGTGTGGATGTTAAAATCGCCCACTATAATTATCTTATCTGAGCTAAGCACTAAGTCAGACAAAAGTTCTGAAAATTCACAGAGAAACTCACAGTAACAACCAGGAGGACGATAGATAACAACAAATAAAACTGGTTTTTGGGACTTCCAATTTGGATGGACAAGACTAAGAGTCAAGCTTTCAGATGAATTAAAGCTCTGTCTGGGTTTTTGATTAATTAATAAGCTGGAATGGAAGATTGCTGCTAATCCTCCGCCTCGGCCAGTGCTATGAGCGTTCTGGCAGTTAGTGTGACTCGGGGGTGTTGACTCATTTAAACTAACATATTCATCCTGCTGTAACCAGGTTTCTGTAAGGCAGAATAAATCAATATGTTGATCAATTATTATATCATTTACTAACAGGGACTTAGAAGAGAGAGAACTAATGTTTAATAGACCACATTTAACTGCTTTAGTCTGTAGTGCAGTTGAAGGTGCTATATTATTTTTTCTTTTTGAATTTTTATGCTTAAATAGATTTTTGCTGGTTATTGGTGGTCTGGGAGCAGGCACCGTCTCTACGGGGATGGGGTAATGAGGGGATGGCAGGGGGAGAGAAGCTGCAGAGAGGTGTGTAAGACTACAACTCTGCTTCCTGGTCCCAACCCTGGATAGTCACAGTTTGGAGGATTTAAGAAAATTGGCCAGATTTCTAGAAATGAGAGCTGCTCCATCCAAAGTGGGATGGATTGTTGGGAAAGTGTAAGTACACGGACCCACAACAGGGGGCGCAAATGAATGGACAATGGAAATAGGTCAAATAACAACACTTTACTGTTGCGAACGTGCACAACAAACACAACAGATCACACAATAGATCGAAGGTCAAATTACAAGGTGTCGTGTGGGCAGGCTCGAGGATAGGAGACGCCTGTCCAAAGCAGCACCGGAACCACACGATTTCCTCCGCCACCAGACCCCGGGAATACTGGAGCCGCCAAGTCCCGAACTCCCAGGTGGCCACTGCCTCCGCGTGTCGGACCTGGTACTGCTGGCGAGGAACAGAAACACAGTTAAACGTGGGTGCGTCTGCACCCAGCAATCTGCACGGCAGGGAAGCTACCTCCACCTCTCGTTGGAGAAAAAGTCTGTTATCACTCACAAAATCACAAAAAAAGGCTTTCAATCAAGCTGTCAGGCTGAGGATATTACCTTTCAGGTAGAACGATATCTCGGCAATGAGGTGGAGATGCCGTCTTGCTGATATACCATTGTGGATCTGATGATTGATGACAGCTGTCGTCGGTGATAAGCGACAGCTGTCACCCCGGCTGCTCCTGTGAGGCGGCAGCGCCCTCTGGTGCCTGGAGCCCGCACTCCAGGCAGGACGCCCTCTGGTGGTGGTGGGCCAGCAGTACCTCCTCTTCAGCGGCCCACACAACATGGATGCCGTCTCTCCTAACAAGACCAGGTTTTCCCCAGAAGCTTTGCCAATTATCTATGAAGCCCACCTCATTTTTTGGACACCACTCAGACAGCCAGCAATTCAAGGAGAACATGCGGCTAAACATGTCACTCCCGGTCCGATTGGGGAGGGGCCCAGAGAAAACTACAGAGTCCGACATTGTTTTTGCAAAATTACACACCGATTCAATGTTAATTTTAGTGACCTCCGATTGGCGTAACCGGGTGTCATTACTGCCGACGTGAATTACAATCTTACCAAATTTACGCTTAGCCTTAGCCAGCAGTTTCAAATTTCCTTCAATGTCGCCTGCTCTGGCCCCCGGAAGACAATTCAATCAATCAATCAACTTTTTTCTTGTATAGCGCCAAATCACAACAAACAGTTGCCCCAAGGCGCTCCACATTGCAAGGCAAGGCCATACAATAATTATGAAACACAGTCTACGTCTAAAGCAACATAACCAAGGGATGGTCCAGGGTCACCCGATCCAGCCCTAACTATAAGCCTTAGCGAAAAGGAAAGTTTTAAGCCTAATCTTAAGAGTAGAGAGGGTATCTGTCTCCCTGATCTGAATTGGGAGCTGGTTCCACAGGAGAGGAGCCTGAAAGCTGAAGGCTCTGCCTCCCATTCTACTCTTACAAACCCTAGGAACTACAAGTAAGCCCGCAGTCTGAGAGCGAAGCGCTCTAATGGGGTAATATGGTACTACGAGGTCCCTAAGATAAGATGGGACCTGATTATTCAAAACCTTATAAGTAAGAAGAAGAATTTTAAATTCTATTCTAGCATTAACAGGAAGCCAATGAAGGGAGGCCAACACGGGTGAGATATGCTCTCTCCTGCTAGTCCCCGTCAGTACTCTAGCTGCAGCATTCTGAACCAACTGAAGGCTTTTTAGGGAACTTTTAGGACAACCTGATAATAATGAATTACAATAGTCCAGCCTAGAGGAAACAAATGCATGAATTAGTTTTTCAGCATCACTCTGAGACAAGACCTTTCTGATTTTAGAGATATTGCGTAAATGCAAAAAGGCAGTCCTACATATTTGTTTAATATGCGCTTTGAATGACATATCCTGATCAAAAATAACTCCAAGATTTCTCACAGTATTACTAGAGATCAGGGAAATGCCATCCAGAGTAACGATCTGGTTAGACACCATGCTTCTAAGATTTGTGGGGCCAAGTACAATAACTTCAGTTTTATCTGAGTTTAAAAGCAGGAAATTAGAGGTCATCCATGTCTTTATGTCTGTAAGACAATCCTGCAGTTTAGCTAATTGGTGCGTATCCTCTGGCTTCATGGATAGATAAAGCTGGGTATCATCTGCGTAACAATGAAAATTTAAGCAATACCGTCTAATAATACTGCCCAAGGGAAGCATGTATAAAGTGAATAAAATTGGTCCTAGCACAGAACCTTGTGGAACTCCATAATTAACTTTAGTCTGTGAAGAAGATTCCCCATTTACATGAACAAACTGTAATCTATTAGACAAATATGATTCAAACCACCGCAGCGCAATGCCTTTAATACCTATGACATGCTCTAATCTCTGTAATAAAATTTTATGGTCAACAGTATCAAAAGCAGCACTGAGGTCCAACAGAACAAGCACAGAGATAAGTCCACTGTCCGAAGCCATAAGAAGATCATTTGTAACCTTCACTAATGCTGTTTCTGTACTATGATGAATTCTAAAACCTGACTGAAACTCTTCAAATAGACCATTCCTCTGCAGGTGATCAGTTAGCTGTTTTACAACTACCCTCTCAAGAATCTTTGAGAGAAAAGGAAGGTTGGAGATTGGCCTATAATTAGCTAAGATAGCTGGGTCAAGTGATGGCTTTTTAAGTAATGGTTTAATTACTGCCACCTTAAAGGCCTGTGGTACATAACCAACTAACAAAGATAGATTGATCATATTTAAGATTGAAGCATTAAATAATGGTAGGACTTCCTTGAGCAGCCTGGCAGGAATGGGATCTAATAAGCATGTTGATGGTTTGGATGAAGTAACTAATGAAAATAACTCAGACAGAACAATCGGAGAGAAAGAGTCTAACCAAATACCGGCATCACTGAAAGCAGCCAAAGATAACGATACATCTTTGGGATGGTTATGAGTAATTTTTTCTCTAATAGTCAAAATTTTGTTAGCAAAGAAAGTCATGAAGTCATTACTAGTTAAAGTTAATGGAATACTCAGCTCAATAGAGCTCTGACTCTTTGTCAGCCTGGCTACAGTGCTGAAAAGAAACCTGGGGTTGTTCTTATTTTCTTCAATTAGTGATGAGTAGAAAGATGTCCTAGCTTCACGAAGGGCTTTCTTATAGAGCAACAAACTCTTTTTCCAGGCTAAGTGAAGATCTTCTAAATTAGTGAGACGCCATTTCCTCTCCAACTTACGGGTTATCTGCTTTAAGCTACGAGTTTGTGAGTTATACCACGGAGTCAGACACTTCTGATTTAAAGCTCTCTTTTTCAGAGGAGCTACAGCATCCAAAGTTGTCTTCAATGAGGATGTAAAACTATTGACAAGATACTCTAACTCCCTTACAGAGTTTAGGTAGCTACTCTGCTCTGTGTTGGTATATGACATTAGAGAACATAAAGAAGGAATCATATCCTTAAACCTAGTTACAGCGCTTTCTGAAAGACTTCTAGTGTAATGAAACTTATTCCCCACTGCAGGGTAGTCCATCAGGGTAAATGTAAATGTTATTAAAAAATGATCAGACAAAAGGGAGTTTTCAGGGAATACTGTTAAGTCTTCTATTTCCATACCATAAGTCAGAACAAGATCTAAAATATGATTAAAGTGGTGGGTGGACTCATTTACTTTTTGAGCAAAGCCGATAGAGAATTGACTATGGTTGCTGGTGTCGCTAACTTCACATTTCTCAAAACAGAGTTGCCAATAACCAGAGTTTGTTCCTCGGCGGGTGTGTCGCCGAGTGGGGAAAAACGATTAGAAATGTGAACGGGTTGGCGGTGTACATGGGGCTTCTGTTTAGGGCTACGCTTCCTCCTCACAGTCACCCAGTCGGCCTGCTTTCCCGGCTGCTCGGGATGTGCCAGAGGGAAACTAACGGCGGCTAAGCTACCTTGGTCCGCACCGACTACAGGGGCCTGGCTAGCTGTAGAATTTTCCACGGTGCGGAGCCAAGTCTCCAATTCGCCCAGCCTGGCCTCCAAAGCTATGAATAAGCTACACTTATTACAAGTACCATTACTGCTAAAGGAGGCCGAGGAATAACTAAACATTTCACACCCAGAGCAGAAAAGTGCGGGAGAGACAGGAGAAGCTGCCATGCTAAACCGGCTAAGAGCTAGTAGCTGCGCTAAGCTAGCGGATTCCTAAAAACACGCAAAGTGAATAACGTGTAAATAATTTAGAGGTGATTCAGCAGAGGGAGTGCTTTAGTTAAGGCACGTGAAGATAACACTGTGAAACAAATCGTTATCTAGGTAACTAGATCAATCTAACTGCGCAGATTTAACAGATACAGCAAAACACCGCTGTGCTCCGGAACAGGAAGTGATACAATACCGCAATGAGAGCCAACCACCAGTAGAGGCAAGCAAGAGTGCTACTTGATAGGCTGAAGAATCATTTTGGGATTACTGGGAGTGCCCTTACATGGTTGACGTCATACTTGACCAGTCGTTCTCACTGTGTTCTGTACAGTAACACTACCTCTAACCTTAGTGACATGAAATTTGGGGTTCCACAGGGGTGTGTCTTAGGCCCCCTGCTTTTCTCCCTTTATACAGCACCCCTTGGGCACATATTGCGGTGCTTTGGGATTACCTTTCACTGCTATGCTGACGATACTCAGTTATACATGCCGATAACTGCTGGTCATCTCATCCACATAAAATCCTTAGAAGATTGCCTTGCATCAGTGAGAAGCTGGATGTCTAGAAACTTCCTACTTTTAAACTCTGATAAGACTGAAATGATGGTTCTTGGTCCAGTGAGACATCGGCATCAATTTGACCAGTTAACGCTTAGCCTAGGCTCATGTGTCATACATCACACTGACAAAGTGAGGAACCCTGGGGTAATTTTTGATCCTACGTTGTCATTTGGCCTCCACATTAGAAATATTACGAGGACTGCTTTCTTCCACTTACGAAATACAGCGAAGATTCATCCCATCCTGTCTATGGCTGATGCTGAAACTCTGATCCATGTGTTTATCTCTTCTAGATTGGACTACTACAATGTTTTATTTTCTGGTTTACCACAGTCCAGCATTAGGGCTCTCCAATTAGTTCAAAATGCTGCTGCCAGACTTTTGACACGAAGCAGAAAGTTTGACCACATTACACCCATTTTGGCGTCTTTTCAGTGGCTTCCTGTCCCAGTGAGATCAGATTTTAAGGTTCTGCTACTAGTTTATAAAATTGTTCACGGACTCGCATCTCCCTACCTAGCTGACCTAATTAAACCTTATGTACCAGCCCGGGCTTTGCATTCTCAGGTGCAGGACTACTTTGTGTCCCTAAGGTGAATAAGAAGTCTGCGGGTCACAGAGCTTTCTCTTATCGTGCCCCTGTTCTGTGGAATGATCTCCCTGCATCAATAAAACAGTCAGATTCTGTGGAGATTTTCAAGTCCAGACTTAAGATGCACTTATTTTCCCTTTCGTATGGCAGCATACTGGTTTAGTATAGTTCTACGCTTTCACTCTTTTAATTCATTTTATTAGGATATGGAGCGTGCCGCGGCCTCAACTTTACCTAAATTCTGGGTCTTTTAATGAAGTTTAGGGTTAGTGGCCAGTGATCACCTTAGTATTTCCTGTTTTTTATTGTTGTTTAATGCTGACAAATTATACTGTATTTCTTATCTTTCTGATGCTTGATTCTGTTTTTTCTCTCTGTTTAAGGTGCAGCTCCATCCAGAGATGGATGTGGAAATTGTGCTGGAGACCCTCCTGTCCTGTGCACCAACAGTATTTCCTGTATATTCATTTTGTGAATTGTTCTGTAAGTTATGTTTGTAGCATGGCCCAAGTAGAAGGTCACCCGTTTGAGTCTGGTCTGCTTGATGTTTCTTCCTCAGAGGGAGTTTTTCCTTACCACTGTGGCTCTGGGGGTTAGTAAGGTTAGACCTTACCTGTGTGAAGCGCCTTGAGGCAACGCTGTTGTGATTTGGCGGTATATAAATGAAAATAAATTGAAATTGAAAACTTAAATTAAAACATGCAGGGCAGGTGTTCTCCAGGAACAGGATTGGTGACCCATGTTCTAAGTTCTCTTCCTTCTGTATGAAGTTTGCATGTTTAACTCGTGTTGATCTGGGTTTCTTCCAGGCTCGGGATTCATCCCACTTCCAAAGACATGCAGGATCAGTCAACTTGTGACTTTAAATTAGCCATAGGGGTGAATGTGTTCATCTGTCCGCCTCTCACCAGTGACTCAACCCTAAAGCCGCCTCTTACCAGTGACCTGACCCTAAAGCCACCTCTTACCAGTGACCTAACCCTAAAGCCGACTCTTACCAGTGACCTGACCCTAAAGCCACATCTTACCAGTCACCTGACCATAAAGCCGCCTCTCACCAGTGACCTAACCCTAAAGCCGCCTCTCACCAGTGACCCAACCCTAAAGCCACCTATTACCAGTGACCTAACCCTAAAGGCACCTCTCACCAGTGACCTAACAATAAAAAAGCCATCTCTTACCAGTGACCTAACCCTAAAGCCACCTGACACCAGTGACCTAACAATAAAAAAGCCATCTCTTACCAGTGACCTAACCCTAAAGCCACTTGACACCAGTGACCTAACCCTAAAGCCACCTATTACCAGTTACCTAACCCTAAAGGCACCTCTCACCAGTGACCTAACAATAAAAAGCCATCTCTTACCAGTGACCTAACCCTAAAGCCACCTCTTACCAGTGATCAGACCCTAAAGCCACCTCTCACCAGTGACCTAACCCTAAAGCCGCCTCTCACCAGTGACCTAACCCTAAAGCCACCTCTCACCAGTGACCTAACCCTTGTTAGATAATATTTTGTATAATTTATGTTAGTGATCAAGTATTTGCCTTTGTTATTTGATTTGAAGTCTATAAAATCCAGTTTAAAGTTTAAACATAAGAGTTATGTTTCACTTCCATCACGCATGTGCAAGTTGTAGATAAGGGATGAGCTTCCCGTTTGTGAAAGCCAGTAACACTAGAATTGTGAGACTAAACTACACCCACTGTAATGCCCACACTGTATAAAAGTGTTGTGCAAGTTACATTCGTGGTCTTTTCACAAGTTGGATGCTGTCTGTGGGGACCCCAGTCCGGTTTTATCGTGACTTTCAATAAGTTCAAAATAAGGAATATGATGTTTTGGTTCTTGGAAAGGAGCAGTATTTTACATAAAGAACTGGGGGAAATTACACCCTAAAGCTGCCTTTCACCAATGACCGAACCTTAACTCCCGTTTCACACAGTAACCTAACCTCTTTCACACAGTGACCTAACCCTAAAGCCGCTGGAATAGGCTTCACCCAACCCGCTGTGACCCTTAACTCGAGTAAGTTAGTTCAGAAAATGAATGAATGAAGAGAAAAAACGTAATAATTTCAAACATGACTTTCAGCCTCAAAATTGTTTGCATTATGCTTTGATCCTGTTCCGACAGGAAATGTTGATATTTAAAAGGCTAATGGACTTGCTGGGAAGACTTCTATGGTGTCGGTTTGTCCTTGTGCTTGTGAAAATGACTTCCCTACCTTCTGTGGACTACCATTCACACTTTCACATAGTTTGAGTCCTTTTGTCTAACTTGTGTTCACTTTTATGTCAGTGTTATTCAGGAATCATCAAAGGTCAACAAAGAGATCACCAAGCTCCAGAATCAAAGGATCCAGAATTCCTCCACTGCCATCCTTTTTTTTGGTAAAATTATGAACAGACTCTGAGTTTTCATCTTGCTCTACAAATCGACGTGCAAGTGATTGTCAGCTGGCTTCAATGGACAATGAGACTTGGAAACAATTGAAGATGAAGTTTGGAAGTAGCCTGTGCATCCTTAACGTAGGCGGACGGCGCTTTGCTTTCACGGCAGAGCTGATGAAGCGGTTACCTCTGAGCAGACTGAGCCGGCTGCAGCACTGCGTTTCAGAAACTGAGCTGCTGGAACTGTGCGACGACTATGATCGCGAAAGGAATGAGTTTTTCTTTGACCGTCATTCGGAGGCCTTCAGCTTCATCATGCTTTATGTGCAGCATGGGAAGTTATGCTTTGTGCCTCACATGTGTGAACTGTCCTTCTACAATGAGATGATTTACTGGGGCCTGGAGAGTACTGACTTGCAGCCCTGCTGCCAGCAGCGTTTGGATGAATGCATGTCTGAGTACTTTGTGCACTTCTGGCCGGAGGAAGAGCCGCGGGACCCAGAGGGGTCACAGAGTCGCTGGCTGGAGAGGATGAGGAGGACCTTTGAGGAACCAACGTCCTCAGTGGCAGCACAGATCCTGGCCTTGGTGTCTGTGATGTTCGTCCTGATTTCTGTGGTGATGCTGTGTGCCAGCACTTTACCCGACTGGAAGGGCTCAGAGTCTCTGGACCAGCACAAGTAAGCAAAGCAGTTTTCAGTCATCACTAATACTACTGGTCAACAATGGTTTTGCTACCTGGTGAATATTAGCTGATATAAGGTATTTCAGGTATGCTGATTCCAAATCTGTAATCAGAATTTGTCTAGCACATCAGGTTCTTGAGTTATGCACATGCCAATATTTAGCTAATCTATTGCTATTATGGCGCTTCTCATGCAAATGTAGATTGTGTTAAAATTTTCTAATTTTAGAATAAAACAGAATTTAGCACTAATTTGGGTGATTTTTTTAGTTGCTGAATCCAAATATGGTAAAACAATTCAATCAATAAACTGCCAATATTGAGGGCCAACATTGCCAGAAATTTGTAAATTTTTTTATAATGATTGCTTTGATCAGTCTACAGATGAAAACCAAGTTTTTGTGGTACATGTACATCAAGTGATGGAATACTGCTGGAGCACTGAATACATACATACTTACATACATACATATATAAAATATATATGAAAAAAGAGACCTAGAGATATTTGGCAAATGCATCAAATCTAGCACACTGCAAATGTTTATGAGAAAGGAACAATCTATCAAATCAAAATCAAGACGTGGCTGGAACGAGTCCAACACACAGTTGGAAAACAATGTAAAACACCAGGCATTGATTGATCCACAGAAAGTATACCTTCCTCCCCTGCATATAAAACTTGGCCTCATCAAGAACTTTGTGAAGGCAATGGACCATAGGTCAGATGGCTTTAAATACCTGAAGCAAAAATTTGGGGCAGTCCAAAGTGATGCCAAGCTTCAAGCTGGGATTTTTGATGGACCTCAAATACGTGAGCTTATTAGAGACAAAGACTTTCCATCCAAGCTCAGACCCCTTGAACTAAGAGCATGGGAATCATTTGTGCAAGTGGTACAGAATTTCTTGGGCAGCCACAAAGCCACAAACTATGAAGAACTAGTTGACAACTTGCTCAAATCATACAAACGCATGGGCTGCAGAATGTCACTTAAGATTCACTGCCTGCACTCTCATCTTGACTTCTTTCCACCCAATTTGGGTGATGTGAGTGATGAGCATGGTGAAAGATTCCACCAAGATATCTGTGAAATGGAGACCAGGTACCAGGGGCGTTATAATGCAAACATGATGGGTGACTACTGCTGGTTTCTACAGCGTGAAACGTCTGTGACCCACAAGCTCAAGAGCAAGTGTTTGGCTCACTTTTGAACTGTTAAGACTAATTGTGGAGTGTATTAATTTGAGTTTCCTCATAATGATTGATAGCTTGGTATCTGTGTAATTTTTTCACCAGTTGTGTGCTCATTTCTAATAAAATCATTGAGAACAATTTGGCGACTGGCGTTTATTGGCATAGTCACATAACTAAAAATCTTGATGTGCTAGAGAAATTCTGTTTGCATATTTGAAATCAGCATACTCAAAATCAGTTGTTTCTCTTCAGGTAGCAGACAAAAGGGTTTTTTTTTTTTTGTTGACCAGTGTAATTTGTCAGTTGGTGCTTGGGGTTGTAGTGATTTGTTGCATTTTTTTGTTTTCATCAGCGTCTAACTGTTAGCTATTTTATTTAGTAGCTGCTAGGTGTTATGTTATGATCCTAACTGCAAATTAGACCTGATTTTGGGGGAGGTGATGGTCTAGTGGTTAAAGTGTTGGGCTTCAGACCAGAGGATCCTCGGTTCAAATCCCAGCCTGACTGGAAAATCACTAAGGGCCCTTGGGCAAGGTCCTTAATCCCCAAGTTGCTCCTGGTGTGTAGTGAGCGCCTTGTGCAGCAGCACTCTGACATCAGGGTGAATTTGAGGCATTATTGTAAATTGCTTTGAGTGTCTGATACTGATGGAAAAGCGCTATATAAATGCAGTCCATTTAATTTCAGGACTGGGTGCAGCTCTATATCTGCAGACATTGTCTTCAAGTGTTGTGCTTGTGGTTCCTGCCAGTTGGAGGGTCTTTTGTGTGCCTCTGTTCACTGCTGCTTGTCTGTACATCATTCACATAACTCACTCACTACTCACTTTCTGGTTTTCTTTGCAAGGTGGTTTTGTTCTTTGTTATTTTGGTTTTTGGATCCATATCTTTCAACAACTGCTTACTGCCCTCCTGATGATCCATCAGCTGATTATCTTCCTGTAGGAGGCAGATGTCATATTCAACCTTCTGATGCTCCTTTTCAGTTCACTTTGGCTTCATAGCGATGTGTCCTCAAAGTCTTCCCCTGAATACAGAGAAGCAACAAAGACGTTGCAACGGGATGTGCTTGATTGAATTTGCCATATGAATAGCTGAACTGTACGACATAATTATCCCAACATAGACTCTAAATGTTGCTGTGGGTGTTGTGATTTTATCATTGTTCAAACTGTGAGCAATACACACAACTTGTTGTACTCACTCTCTCTGTAGTCTCAGTTTCTGTAGTCAGTCTGTCTACAGTCTCAGTTTCTGTAGTCACTCTGTCTACAGTCTCAGTTTCTGTAGTCACTCTCTCTGTAGTCTCGGTTTCTGTAGTCACTCTGTCTACAGTCTCAGTTTCTGTAGTCACTTTGTCTATACTCTCAGTTTCTGTAGTCACTTTGTCTATACTCTCAGTTTCTGTAGTCACTTTGTCTATACTCTCAGTTTCTGTAGTCACACTCTCTGTAGTCTCAGTTTCTGTAGTCAGTCTGTCTACAGTCTCAGTTTCTGTAGTCACTCTCTCTGTAGTCTCAGTTTCTGTAGTCAGTCTGTCTACAGTCTCAGTTTCAGTCTCAGGATAAAGGTCCTGGGTCCTGATTGAAAAGACCTTCCCACTAACTTGGCTAATGGGGAATTTCCCTTTGGCTGACCTGGTAGAGGAATGGTCTTTAGTGCGAGCGGTCTGGGGTTCGATCCCACCTGTCCCGGCCACAAAGGTCCTACGGTCACATCAGTTTCTGTAGTCACTCTCTCTATAGTCTCAGTTTCTGTAGTCACTCTATAGCAGAGGTCTCAAACCGGTTCCAGAAAAGACCGAGAGGGTGCAGGTTTTCTGTGCAACCACCCACTCCAGCAGGTGATTTCACTGATTAACATCACTTTGAGCAGGTGAAATCAATTAATCAGTGAAATCACCTGCTGGAGTGGGTGGTTGCACAGAAACCCTGCACCCTCTCGGCCCTTTCTGGAACCAGTTTGAGACCTCTGCTCTATAGTCTCAGTTTCTGTAGTCACTCTATAGTCTGTTTCTGTAGTCACTTTCTCTATAGTCTCAGTTTCTGTAGTCACTCTCTCTGTTGTCTCAGTTTCTGTAGTCACTCTCTCTGTCGTCTCAGTTTCTGTTGTCACGCTCTCTGTAGTCTCAGTTTATGTAGTCGCTCTCTCTGTAGTCTCAGTTTCTGTCGTTGCTCTCTCTGTAGTCTCAGTTTCTGTCATCGCTCTCTCTGTAGTCTCAGTTTATGTAGTCACTCTCTCTGTAGTCTCAGTTTCTGTCGTCGCTCTCTCTGTAGTCTCAGTTTCTGTAATCACTCTCTTTGTCGTCTCAGTTTCTGTAGTCACTCTCTCTGTGGTCTCAGTTTCTGTAGTCACTCTGTCTGTGGTCTGTTTCTGTAGTCACTCAGTCCGTAGTCTCAGTTTCTGTCGTCACTCTCTCTGTAGTCTTAGTTTCTGTAGTCGCTCTCTTTATTGTCTCAGTTTCTGTAGTCACTCTGTCTGTGGTCTGTTTCTGTCGTCACTCTCTCTGTAGTCTCAGTTTCTGTAGTCACTCAGTTGGTAGTCTCAGTTTCTGTTGTCGTTCTCTCTGTAGTCTCAGTTTCTGTAGTTGCTCTCTTTGCAGTCTCAGTTTTTTTAGTCACTCCCTCTGTAGTCTCAGTTTCTGTAGTCACTCAGTCGGTTGTCTCAGTTTCTGTAGTCACTCTGTCTGTGGTCTCTTTCTGTAGTCACTCTGTCTGTGGTCTGTTTCTGTAGTCACTCAGTCGGTAGTCTCAGCTTCTGTCGTCACTCTCTCTGTAGTCTCAGTTTCTGTAGTCACTCAGTCGGTAGTCTCAGTTTCTGTCGTCACTCGCTCGGTAGTCTCAGTTTCTGTTGTCGTTCTCTCTGTAGTCTCAGTTTCTGTAGTTGCTCTCTTTGCAGTCTCAGTTTTTTTAGTCACTCCCTCTGTAGTCTCAGTTTCTGTAATCACTCTCTTTGTCGTCTCAGTTTCTGTAGTCACTCTCTTTGTAGACTCAGTTTCTGTAATCACTCTCTTTGTCGTCTCAGTTTCTGTAGTCACTCTCTCTGTGGTCTCAGTTTCTGTAGTCACTCTGTCTGTGGTCTCAGTTTCTGTAGTCACTCTGTCTGTGGTCTCAGTTTCTGTAGTCACTCAGTCCGTAGTCTCAGTTTCTGTCGTCACTCTCGCTGTAGTCTTAGTTTCTGTAGTCGCTCTCTTTATTGTCTCAGTTTCTGTAGTCACTCTGTCTGTGGTCTGTTTCTGTCGTTACTCTCTCTGTAGTCTCAGTTTCTGTAGTCACTCAGTTGGTAGTCTCAGTTTCTGTTGTCGTTCTCTCTGTAGTCTCAGTTTCTGTAGTTGCTCTCTTTGCAGTCTCAGTTTTTTTAGTCACTCCCTCTGTAGTCTCAGTTTCTGTAGTCACTCAGTCGGTTGTCTTAGTTTCTGTAGTCACTCTGTCTGTGGTCTCTTTCTGTAGTCACTCTGTCTGTGGTCTGTTTCTGTAGTCACTCAGTCGGTAGTCTCAGTTTCTGTCGTCACTCTCTCTGTAGTCTCAGTTTCTGTAGTCACTCAGTCGGTAGTCTCAGTTTCTGTCGTCACTCACTCGGTAGTCTCAGTTTCTGTCGTCACTGTCTCGGTAGTCTCAGTTTCTGTAGTCGCTCTCTCTGTAGTCTCAGTTTATGTTGTCACTCTCTCGGTAGTCTTAGTTTCTGTCGTTGCTCTCTCTGTAGTCTCAGTTTCTGTAATCACTCTCTTTGTCGTCTCAGTTTCTGTAGTCACTCTCTCTGTGGTCTCAGTTTCTGTAGTCACTCTGTCTGTGGTCTGTTTCTGTAGTCACTCAGTCCGTAGTCTCAGTTTCTGTCGTCACTCTCTCTGTAGTCTTAGTTTCTGTAGTCGCTCTCTTTATTGTCTCAGTTTCTGTAGTCACTCTGTCTGTGGTCTGTTTCTGTCGTCACTCTCTCTGTAGTCTCAGTTTCTGTAGTCACTCAGTTGGTAGTCTCAGTTTCTGTTGTCGTTCTCTCTGTAGTCTCAGTTTCTGTAGTTGCTCTCTTTGCAGTCTCAGTTTTTTTAGTCACTCCCTCTGTAGTCTCAGTTTCTGTAGTCACTCAGTCGGTTGTCTCAGTTTCTGTAGTCACTCTGTCTGTGGTCTCTTTCTGTAGTCACTCTGTCTGTGGTCTGTTTCTGTCGTCACTCTCTCTGTAGTCTCAGTTTCTGTAGTCACTCAGTTGGTAGTCTCAGTTTCTGTTGTCGTTCTCTCTGTAGTCTCAGTTTCTGTAGTTGCTCTCTTTGCAGTCTCAGTTTTTTTAGTCACTCCCTCTGTAGTCTCAGTTTCTGTAGTCACTCAGTCGGTTGTCTTAGTTTCTGTAGTCACTCTGTCTGTGGTCTCTTTCTGTAGTCACTCTGTCTGTGGTCTGTTTCTGTAGTCACTCAGTCGGTAGTCTCAGTTTCTGTCGTCACTCTCTCTGTAGTCTCAGTTTCTGTAGTCACTCAGTCGGTAGTCTCAGTTTCTGTCGTCACTCACTCGGTAGTCTCAGTTTCTGTCGTCACTGTCTCGGTAGTCTCAGTTTCTGTAGTCGCTCTCTCTGTAGTCTCAGTTTATGTTGTCACTCTCTCGGTAGTCTTAGTTTCTGTCGTTGCTCTCTCTGTAGTCTCAGTTTCTGTAATCACTCTCTTTGTCGTCTCAGTTTCTGTAGTCACTCTCTCTGTGGTCTCAGTTTCTGTAGTCACTCTGTCTGTGGTCTGTTTCTGTAGTCACTCAGTCCGTAGTCTCAGTTTCTGTCATCACTCTCTCTGTAGTCTTAGTTTCTGTAGTCGCTCTCTTTATTGTCTCAGTTTCTGTAGTCACTCTGTCTGTGGTCTGTTTCTGTCGTCACTCTCTCTGTAGTCTCAGTTTCTGTAGTCACTCAGTTGGTAGTCTCAGTTTCTGTTGTCGTTCTCTCTGTAGTCTCAGTTTCTGTAGTTGCTCTCTTTGCAGTCTCAGTTTTTTTAGTCACTCCCTCTGTAGTCTCAGTTTCTGTAGTCACTCAGTCGGTTGTCTCAGTTTCTGTAGTCACTCTGTCTGTGGTCTCTTTCTGTAGTCACTCTGTCTGTGGTCTGTTTCTGTAGTCACTCAGTCGGTAGTCTCAGCTTCTGTCGTCACTCTCTCTGTAGTCTCAGTTTCTGTAGTCACTCAGTCGGTAGTCTCAGTTTCTGTCGTCACTCGCTCGGTAGTCTCAGTTTCTGTTGTCGTTCTCTCTGTAGTCTCAGTTTCTGTAGTTGCTCTCTTTGCAGTCTCAGTTTTTTTAGTCACTCCCTCTGTAGTCTCAGTTTCTGTAATCACTCTCTTTGTCGTCTCAGTTTCTGTAGTCACTCTCTTTGTAGACTCAGTTTCTGTAATCACTCTCTTTGTCGTCTCAGTTTCTGTAGTCACTCTCTCTGTGGTCTCAGTTTCTGTAGTCACTCTGTCTGTGGTCTCAGTTTCTGTAGTCACTCTGTCTGTGGTCTCAGTTTCTGTAGTCACTCAGTCCGTAGTCTCAGTTTCTGTCGTCACTCTCGCTGTAGTCTTAGTTTCTGTAGTCGCTCTCTTTATTGTCTCAGTTTCTGTAGTCACTCTGTCTGTGGTCTGTTTCTGTCGTCACTCTCTCTGTAGTCTCAGTTTCTGTAGTCACTCAGTTGGTAGTCTCAGTTTCTGTTGTCGTTCTCTCTGTAGTCTCAGTTTCTGTAGTTGCTCTCTTTGCAGTCTCAGTTTTTTTAGTCACTCCCTCTGTAGTCTCAGTTTCTGTAGTCACTCAGTCGGTTGTCTTAGTTTCTGTAGTCACTCTGTCTGTGGTCTCTTTCTGTAGTCACTCTGTCTGTGGTCTGTTTCTGTAGTCACTCAGTCGGTAGTCTCAGTTTCTGTCGTCACTCTCTCTGTAGTCTCAGTTTCTGTAGTCACTCAGTCGGTAGTCTCAGTTTCTGTCGTCACTCACTCGGTAGTCTCAGTTTCTGTCGTCACTGTCTCGGTAGTCTCAGTTTCTGTAGTCGCTCTCTCTGTAGTCTCAGTTTATGTTGTCACTCTCTCGGTAGTCTTAGTTTCTGTCGTTGCTCTCTCTGTAGTCTCAGTTTCTGTCTTTGATCTCGCTCTAGTCTCAGTTTCTGTTGTCGTTCTCTCTGTGATCTCAGTTTCTGTAGTAGCTCTCTTTGTAGTCTCAGTTTCTGTAGTCACTCCCTCTGTAGTCTCAGTTTTTGTAGTCACTCAGTCCGTTGTCTCAGTTTTTGTAGTCACTCAGTCCGTTGTCTCCGTTTCTGTAGTCACTCTCTCTGTAGTCTCAGTTTTTGTAGTCACTCAGTCGGTTGTCTCCGTTTCTGTAGTCACTCTCTCTGTAGTCTCAGTTTCTGTCATCACTCTCTCTGTAGTCTCAGTCTCTCTCGTCGCTCTCTCTGTAGTCTCAGTTTCTGTAGTCACTCAGTCTGTAGTCTCAGTTGCCAGTCTCAGGATAAAGGTCCTGGGTCCTGATTGAAAAGACCTTCCCGCTAACTTGGCTAATGGGGAATTCCCCTTTGGCTGACCTGGTAGAGGAATGGTCTTTAGTACGAGCGGTCTGGGGTTCGATCCCACCTGTCCCGGCCACAAAGGTCCAACGGTCACATCAGTTTCTGTAGTCACTCTCTCTATAGTCTCAGTTTCTGTAGTCACTCTATAGCAGAGGTCTCAAACCGGTTCCAGAAAAGACTGAGAGGGTGCAGGTTTTCTGTGCAACCACCCACTCCAGCAGGTGATTTCACTGATTAACATCACTTTGAGCAGGTGAAATCAGTTAATCAGTGAAATCACCTGCTGGAGTGGGTGGTTGCACAGAAAACCTGCACCCTCTCGGCCCTTTCTGGAACCAGTTTGAGACCTCTGCTCTATAGTCTCAGTTTCTGTAGTCACTCTATAGTCTGTTTCTGTAGTCACTTTCCCTATAGTCTCAGTTTCTGTAGTCACTCTCTCTGTTGTCTCAGTTTCTGTTGTCACGCTCTCTGTAGTCTCAGTTTATGTAGTCGCTCTCTCTGTAGTCTCAGTTTCTGTCGTTGCTCTCTCTGTAGTCTCAGTTTCTGTCGTCACTCGCTCGGTAGTCTCAGTTTCTGTTGTCGCTCTCTCTGTAGTCTCAGTTTCTGTCGTCGCTCTCTGTGTAGTCTCAGTTTCTGTTGTCGCTCTCTGTGTAGTCTCAGTTTCTGTCGTCGCTCTCTGTGTAGTCTCAGTTTCTGTTGTCGCTCTGTCTGTAGTCTCAGTTTATGTAGTCCCTCTCTCTGTAGTCTCGGATTCTGTCGGTGCTCTCTCTGTAGTCTCAGTTTCTGTAGTCGCTCTCTTTGTTGTCTCAGTTTCTGCCGTCGCTCTCTCTGTAATCTCAGTTTCTGTAGTCACTCTGTCTGTGGTCTGTTTCTGTAGTCACTCAGTTGACAGTCTCAGTTTCTGTAGTCACTCAGCCTGTAGTCTCAGTTTCTGTAGTCACTCTCTGTATAGTCTCAGTTTCTGTCGTCACTCTCTCTGTAGTCTCAGTTTCTGTCGTCGCTCTCTCTGTAGTCTCAATTTCTGTTGTTGACCTCTCTGTAGTCTCAGTTTCTGTTGTCGGTTTATGTAGTCGCTCTCTCTGTAGTCTGTTTCTGTAGTCGCTCTCTTTCTTGTCTCAGTTTCTGTAGTCACTCTGTCTGTGGTCTGTTTCTGTATTCACTCTGTCTGTGGTCTGTTTCTGTAGTCACTCAGTCGATAGTCTCAGTTTCTGTCGTCACTCTCTCTGTAGTCTCAGTTTCTGTAGTCGCTCTCTTTGTAGTCTCAGTTTTTTTAGTCGCTCTCTTTGTAGTCTCAGTTTTTTTAGTCACTCCCTCTGTAGTCTCAGTTTCTGTAGTCACTCAGTCGGTTGTCTCAGTTTCTGTAGTCACTCTGTCTGTGGTCTCTTTCTGTAGTCACTCTGTCTGTGGTCTGTTTCTGTAGTCACTCAGTCGGTAGTCTCAGTTTCTGTCGTCGCTCTCTCTGTAGTCTCAGTTTTTGTCGTCGCTCTCGCTCTAGTCTCAGTTTCTGTTGTCGTTCTCTCTGTGGTCTCAGTTTCTGTAGTAGCTCTCTCTGTAGTCTCAGTCTCTGTTGTCGCTCTCTCTGTAGTCTCAGTTTCTGTAGTCACTCAGTCTGTAGTCTCAGTTTCAGTCTCAGGATAAAGGTCCTGGGTCCTGATTGAAAAGACCTTCCCGCTAACTTGGCTAATGGGGAATTCCCCTTTGGCTGACCTGGTAGAGGAATGGTCTTTAGTGCGAGCGGTCTGGGGTTCGATCCCACCTGTCCCGGCCACAAAGGTCCTACGGTCACATCAGTTTCTGTAGTCACTCTCTCTATAGTCTCAGTTTCTGTAGTCACTCTATAGCAGAGGTCTAAAACCGGTTCCAGAAAAGACCGAGAGGGTGCAGGTTTTCTGTGCAACCACCCACTCCAGCAGGTGATTTCACTGATTAACATCACTTTGAGCAGGTGAAATCAGTTAATCAGTGAAATCACCTGCTGGAGTGGGTGGTTGCACAGAAAACCTGCACCCTCTCGGCCCTTTCTGGAACCAGTTTGAGACCTCTGCTCTATAGTCTCAGTTTCTGTAGTCACTCTATAGTCTGTTTCCATATTACCCCATTAGAGCGCTTCGCTCTCAGACTGCGGGCTTACTTGTAGTTCCTAGGGTTTGTAAGAGTAGAATGGGAGGCAGAGCCTTCAGCTTTCAGGCTCCTCTCCTGTGGAACCAGCTCCCAATTCAGATCAGGGAGACAGATACCCTCTCTACTTTTAAGATTAGGCTTAAAACTTTCCTTTTCGCTAAGGCTTATAGTTAGGGCTGGATCGGGTGACCCTGGACCATCCCTTGGTTATGTTGCTTTAGACGTAGACTGTGGGGGGGTTCCCATGATGCACTGTTTCTTTCTCTTTTTGCTCCGTATGCATCACTCTGCATTTAATCATTAGTGATCGATCTCTGCCCCCCTTCTCGGCCTGTCTTTTTCCTGGTTCTTTCCCTCAGCCCCAACCAGTCTCAGCAGAAGACTGCCCCTCCCTGAGCCTGGTTCTGCTGGAGGTTTCTTCCTGTTAAAAGGGAGTTTTTCCTTCCCACTGTGGCCAAGTGCTTGCTCATAGGGGGTCGTTTTGACCGTTGGGGTTTTTCATAATTATTGTATGGCCTTGCCTTACAATATGGAGCGCCTTGGGGCAACTGTTTGTTGTGATTTGGCGCTATATAAGAAAAAAGTTGATTGATTGATTGATAGTCACTTTCTCTATAATCTCAGTTTCTGTAGTCACTCTCTCTGTTGTCTCAGTTTCTGTAGTCACTCTCTCTGTCGTCTGAGTTTCTGTTGTCACGCTCTCTGTAGTCTCAGTTTATGTAGTCGCTCTCTCTGTAGTCTCAGTTTCTGTCGTTGCTCTCTCTGTAGTCTCAGTTTCTGTCGTCACTCTCTCTGTAGTCTCAGTTTCTGTTGTTTCTCTCTCTGTAGTCTCAGTTTATGTAGTCACTCTCTCTGTAGTCTCAGTTTCTGTCGTCACTCGCTCGGTAGTCTCAGTTTCTGTCGTCAGTCTCTCTGTAGTCTCAGTTTATGTAGTCACTCTCTCTGTAGTCTCAGTTTCTGTTGTTGCTCTCTCTGTAGTCTCAGTTTCTGTAGTCGCTCTCTTTGTTGTCTCAGTTTCTGCCGTCGCTCTCTCTGTAATCTCAGTTTCTGTAGTCACTCTGTCTGTGGTCTGTTTCTGTAGTCACTCAGTCGACAGTCTCAGTTTCTGTAGTCACTCAGCCTGTAGTCTCAGTTTCTGTAGTCACTCTGTCTTCTCAGTTTCTATAGTCACTCTCTGTATAGTCTCAGTTTCTGTTGTCACTCTCCCTGTAGTCTCAGTTTCTGTTGTCGATCTCTCTGTAGTCTCAGTTTCTGTCGTCGCTCTCTGTGTAGTCTCAGTTTCTGTTGTCGCTCTGTCTGTAGTCTCAGTTTATGTAGTCGCTCTCTCTGTAGTCTCAGTTTCTGTCGTTGCTTTCTCTGTAGTCTCAGTTTCTGTAGTCGCTCTCTTTGTTGTCTCAGTTTCTGCCGTCACTCTGTCTGTGGTCTGTTTCTGTATTCACTCTGTCTGTGGTCTGTTTCTGTAGTCACTCAGTCGATAGTCTCAGTTTCTGTCATCACTCTCTCTGTAGTCTCAGTTTCTGTAGTCACTCAGTTGGTAGTCTCAGTTTCTGTTGTCGTTCTCTCTGTAGTCTCAGTTTCTGTAGTCGCTCTCTTTGTAGTCTCAGTTTCTGTAGTCGCTCTCTTTGTAGTCTCAGTTTTTTTAGTCACTCCCTCTGTAGTCTCAGTTTCTGTAGTCACTCAGTCGGTTGTCTCAGTTTCTGTAGTCATTCTGTCTGTGGTCTCTTTCTGTAGTCACTCTGTCTGTGGTCTGTTTCTGTAGTCACTCAGTCGGTAGTCTCAGTCTCTGTCGTCGCTGTCTTTGTAGTCTCAGTTTCTGTAGTCACTAACTAACTTGCCGCTAACTTGGCTAATGGGGAATTCCCCTTTGGCTGACCTGGTAGAGGAATGGTCTTTAGTGCGAGCAGTCTGGGGTTCGATCCCACCTGTCCCGGCCACAAAGGTCCTACGGTCACATCAGTTTCTGTAGTCACTCTCTCTATAGTCTCAGTTTCTGTAGTCACTCTGTCTGTGGTCTGTTTCTGCCGTCACTCTCTCTGTAGTCTCAGTTTCTGTAGTCACTCAGTTGGTAGTCTCAGTTTCTGTAGTCGCTCCTTTGTAGTCTCAGTTTTTTTAGTCACTCCCTCTGTAGTCTCAGTTTCTGTAGTCACTCAGTCGGTTGTCTCAGTTTCTGTAGTCACTCTGACTGTGGTCTCTTTCTGTAGGCACTCTGTCTGTGGTTTGTTTCTGTAGTCACTCTGTCTGTGGTCTGTTTCTGTAGTCACTCTCTCTGTAGTCTCAGTTTCTGTTGTCGTTCTCTCTGTGGTCTCAGTTTCTGTAGTAGCTCTCTTTGTAGTCTCAGTTTCTGTATTCACTCCCTCTGTAGTCTCAGTTTTTGTAGTCACTCATTTAGTTGTCTCCGTTTCTGTAGTCACTCTCTCTGTAGTCTCAGTTTCTGTCGTCGCTCTCTCTGTAGTCTCAGTCTCTGTCGTCGCTGTCTCTGTAGTCTCAGTTTCTGTAGTCACTAACTAACTTGCCGCTAACTTGGCTAATGGGGAATTCCCCTTTGGCTGACCTGGTAGAGGAATGGTCTTTAGTGCGCGCGGTCTGGGGTTCGATCCCACCTGTCCCGGCCACAAAGGTCCTACGGTCACATCAGTTTCTGTAGTCACTCTCTCTATAGTCTCAGTTTCTGTAGTCACTCTATAGCAGAGGTCTCAAACCGGTTCCAGAAAAGACCGAGAGGGTGCAGGTTTTCTGTGCAACCACCCACTCTAGCAGGTGATTTCACTGATTAACATCACTTTGAGCAGGTGAAATCAGTTAATCAGTGAAATCACCTGCTGGAGTGGGTGGTTGCACAGAAAACCTGCACCCTCTCGGCCATTTCTGGAACCGGTTTGAGACCTCTGCTCTATAGTCTCAGTTTCTGTAGTCACTCTATAGTCTGTTTCTGTAGTCACTTTCTCTATAGTCTCAGTTTCTGTAGTCACTCTCTCTGTCGTCTCAGATTCTGTTGTCACGCTCTCTGTAGTCTCAGTTTATGTAGTCGCTCTCTCTGTAGTCTCAGTTTCTGTCGTCGCTCTCTCTGTAGTCTCAGTTTCTGTCGTCACTCTCTCTGTAGTCTCAGTTTCTGTTGTTTCTCTCTCTGTAGTCTCAGTTTATGTAGTCACTCTCTCTGTAGTCTCAGTTTCTGTCGTCGCTCTCTCTGTAGTCTCAGTTTCTGTAGTCAGTCTCTCTGTAGTCTCAGTTTCTGTTGTTTCTCTCTCTGTAGTCTCAGTTTATGTAGTCACTCTCTCTGTAGTCTCAGTTTCTGTCGTCGCTCTCTCTGTAGTCTCAGTTTATGTAGCCACTCTCTCTGTAGTCTCAGTTTCTGTTGTTTCTCTCTCTGTAGTCTCAGTTTATGTAGTCACTCTCTCTGTAGTCTCAGTTTCTGTCGTCGCTCTCTCTGTAGTCTCAGTTTCTGTAGTCACTCTCTTTGTAGTCTCAGTTTCTGTAATCACTCTCTTTGTCATCTCAGTTTCTGTAGTCACTCTCTTTGTCATCTCAGTTTCTGTAGTCACTCTCTTTGTAGTCTCAGTTTCTGTAATCACTCTCTTTGTCATCTCAGTTTCTGTAGTCACTCTCTCTGTGGTCTCAGTTTCTGTAGTCACTCTGTCTGTGGTCTGTTTCTGTAGTCACTCAGTCCGTAGTCTCAGTTTCTGTCGTCGTTCTTTCTGTAATCTCAGTTTCTGTAGTCACTCAGTTTCAGTCTCAGGATAAAGGTCCTGGGTCCTGATTGAAAAGACTTGAAAAGCTTGGCTAATGAGGAATTCCCCTTTGGCTGACCTGGTAAACGAATGGTCTTTAGTGCGAGCCATCTGGGGTTCGATCCCACTGCCGTCCCAGCCACAAAGGTCCTACGTCACATTAGTTTCTGTAGTCACTCTCTCTATAGTCTCAGTTTCTGTAGTCACTCTATAGTCTGAGTTTCTGTAGTCACTCTATAGTCTGTTTCTGTAGTCACTTTCTCTATAGTCTCAGTTTCTGTAGTCAATCTCTCTGTCGTCTCAGTTTCTGGAGTCACAGTTTCTGTTGTCTCTCTCTCTGTCGTCTCAGTTTCTGGAGTCACTATGATCGGTCTTTATCTTCTGTGATCGGTCCTTGCCCTCCGTGATTGGTCTTTGCCCTCTGTGATTGGTCTTTGCCCCCTGTGATCGGTCTTGTCCGCTGTGATCAGTCTTTGCCCCCTGTTATCAGTCTTTGCTGCCTGTGATTGGTCTTTGACCCTTCTGCCCCCTATAATCGGTCTTTATCTTCTGCGATCGGTCCTTGCTCTCTGTGATTTGTCTTTGCCCCCTGTGATCAGTCTATGTCCTCTGTGATTGGTCTTTTTCCTCTGTGATTGAACAGTCTTGTCTGTCTCTCACTCTGATTACTTTGTCCTTTTGCAGGACCATTGAAGCGGTGTGTATCGGCTGGTTCACTGCAGAATGTATCGTCCGTTTCATGGTGTCACAGGACAAATGTGAATTTGTTCGCCGTCCACTGAACATCATTGATCTGCTGGCCATCACACCATATTATATCTCCATCACTGTGATGATGCTGACTGGGGAGAACTCGCAGCTGCAGCGGGCTGGAGTTGCTTTGCGTGTCCTGCGCATGATGCGGATCTTCTGGGTGATCAAGCTGGCCCGTCACTTCCTCGGTTTGCAGACGCTGGGCCTGACACTCCGGCGCTGCTACCGTGAGATGGTGATGCTGCTGGTCTTCATCTGCGTGGCCATGGCCATCTTCAGTGCTCTGGCACAGTTGCTGGAGCATGGCCTCGACATGGACGCCAGCAATCAGGACTTCGCGAGCATCCCCGCTTCCTGCTGGTGGGTCATCATCTCCATGACAACAGTGGGCTATGGGGACATTTATCCAGTCACAGTGGCGGGTCGAGTGCTGGGTGGGATGTGCGTGGTGAGCGGCATCGTACTACTGGCACTGCCCATCACCTTCATCTACCACAGCTTTGTTCAGTGCTACCACGAGCTGAAGGTCCGCTCGGCTCGTTGCAGCCGGAGCCTTTCCACAGAGTTCATCAACTGACCACACCCCTCGCCCCTCAGCTTCCACGTGTCACTAAACAGTCCATTTGTCCATTTAATCTATTTGTACTTTGAACTGTAACAATTTTGCACACCTGAAATGTTGATACTTGTTATTATAGTTTTACAGAAAATCTTTCATACTTTTAGTAAAAAAGTAATTAGAATAAAGTTACTATTTTACTGCAAAAAGCCACTTTATATAACTAAACATGGATTAAAAATATGTATTTTTCATTAGATTTTACCAGGAAATGTCATGTTTTGTGTAGGACTGGAAACCTCAACACAGAGGTAAAGATGGGTACGAAACAAAACCACTTTTTTTTTATTCTAACCAAGGACCCAGGGATTCAGTCCAAACAGGCAGCACTGTCCATAAGGGGACAGACAGGTGGACAATCCAGGAAACACAGCTCATGGTCAAACAGTACCAGGTAACGGTGTCCAAACTAAGAGCAGCACAACCTGGCAACTATAAATCATCCACAAAAACATGACGATATAATGAGGAGAAACAGGCAAATAACCACAAATGTTATAAAAAACAAAGGTTGAAATACATAGATATACAACCAGGGAACACAGGTAGCAGGTGTGCACGATCATAGGAAGAAAGCAAACAAAAAGAACAAGAGAAGACAACTGGCAAAATAAAACAGGAAGTGACAAAATTTAATTTATTTCATTTATATAGCACCAAATCACAACAAAGTTGCCTCAAGGTGCTTCACACAAGTGAGGTCTAACTTTACTAATCCCCACAACAAGGACACAGGCGACAGTGGTAAGAAAAAAAACTCCCTCTGATGATATGAGGAAGAAACCTCAAGCAGACCAGACTCAAAGGGGTGACCCTCTGCTTGGGCCATGCTACAAACATAAATTACAGAACAATTCACAAAATGAATATACAGGAAATGCAGTTGGTGCACAGGACAGACAGCAGGGTCTCCAGCACAAATACCACATCCATCTCTGGATGGAGCTGCACCTTAAACAGAGAGAAAAAACAGAATCGGGCATCAGAAAGACAAGAAAAACAGTATAATTTTTCAGCATTAAACAACAAGAAAAACAGAAGAAATACTAAGGTGATCACCGGCCACTAGCCCTAAACTTCACTAAAAGACACAGATTTCAGATAAAGTTGAGGCCGTGGCATGCTCCGTTTACTAATAAAATGAATTTAAAAGGGGGGACTTCCGCTGTTGCTCATGGAGTAACCAGTCGCACGGAGGAGCCTCTCTCCCACCCTACATCTAAATATCTCTTCGGAACTCTCTAGGTTGGACTTTATTCGACATACACTATCATACGAGGTCTGTCTGTAAAGTATAGGTCCTTTTTATTTTTTTCAAAAACTATATGGATTTCATTCATATGTTTTTACGTCAGACATGCTTGAACCCTCGTGCGCATGCGTGAGTTTTTCCACGCCTGTCGGTGACGTCATTCACCTGTGAGCACTCCTTGTGGGAGGAGTCGTCCAGCCCCTCGTCGGAATTCCTTTGTCTGAGAAGTTGCTGAGAGACTGGCGCTTTGTTTGATCAAACTTTTTTCAAAACCTGTGAGACACATCGAAGTGGACATGGTTCGAAAAATTAAGCTGGTTTTCAGTGAAAATTTTAACAGCTGATGAGAGATTTTGAGGTGATTCTGTCGCTTTAAGGACTTCCCACAGTGCGAGACGTCGTGCAGCGCTCTCAGGCAGCGTCATCAGCCTGTTTCAAGCTTAAAACCTCCACATTTCAGGCTCTGTTGATCCAGGACGTCGTGAGAGAACAGAGAAGTTTCAGAAGAAGTCGGTTTCAGCATTTTATCCGGATATTCCACTGTTAATGAAAGACGTGCGGGCGGATTGCAGCGTCGGGACGCAGCCGCCGCGACGCTCCGTCACAGGAAAAACACCTCCGTTGGAAGCCTTAAGGACAAGTTGGAACATCTCCAGCTGATAAACAATTTCTCATATACTCACTCCACTGAAAGCCATCAAAAGCCAACTGGATTTTAACAAATGGTTATCAACACGGAGGTGTTTTTCCTGTGCCGCCGCGCCGTGTCGGCTGCGTCCCGACGCGCGGACCCGTCCGCACGTCTTTCATTAAAAGAATCTCCTTTAACAGTGGAATATCCGGATAAAATGCTGAAACCGACTTCTTCTGAAACGTCTCTGTTCTCTCACGATGTCCTGGATCAATAGAGCCTGAAATGTGGAGATTTTCAGCTTGAAACAGGCTGATGACGTCGCCTGAGAGCGCTGCGCGACGTCTCGCACCGTGAAAAGTCCTTAAAGCGACAGAATCACCTCAAAATCTCTCATTAGCTGTTAAAATTTTCACTGAAAACCAGCTTAATTTTTCGAACCATGTCCACTTCGATGTGTCTCACAGGTTTAGAAAAAATTTTGATCAAACAAAGCGCCAGTCTCTCAGCAACTTCTCAGACAAAGGAATTCCGACGAGGGGCTGGACGACTCCTCCCACAAGGAGTGCTCACAGGCGAATGACGTCACCGACAGGCGTGGAAAAACTCACGCATGCGCACGAGGGGTCAAGCATGTCTGACGTAAAAACATATGAATGAAATCCATATAGTTTTTGAAAAAAATAAAAAGGACCTATACTTTACGGACAGCCCTCGTATGAAGAGATAAACTTTACACCAGGCCATAAAAGACTTATGAGGATGCCAAAATCCCAGGAGAAAAGCGCATCAACAACCAAAGCTAATTCCAAGTTGAATCAAGCTAATGCTAACAGTGCATCTGATTCAGAGATACTCAACGCCATAATGGATCTGAAAGCAGAGACTCAGGAGGACAGCAAACATAATATGGACAAACTGACAAAGGAAATCAACGGCAAGCTGGACACTGTGAGCCAAGAAATCAATGCTGGACATCATTGTTAACGATATGCAAGGTCTGTTTGAGAGGATGGACGAGGCGGAGTCCAGGGTAAATCAGCTGGAGACCTGGGTAGACAAGGTGACAGTGGTGCTGAGTACATGTCTGCAGGAGCAGAAAAGCCTCCAGAAAAAATTTACTGACTTGGAATCACGGCCGCGAAGAAATAACATTCGCATTTTTGGATTGCCAGAGGGCGAAGAGACAAGTCCCATGCCACAGTTTATCAACACATTCTTGAAGACCCAGCTGCAAATACCCGAGGATTTTAATCTGAAAATCCATTGTGCACACCGTTCCCTGGCGAAAAAACCCCCACCGGAGGCATCAGCAAGACCTGTCGTCATTTACTTTCAAGAATATTCAACTAAAGAAATGGTCTTGACTGAAGCATGGAAAAAGAAAATTAAGGTGAGTCACAGATTAATTTATTTCGACCACAACTATCCAGCAGAGATCGTTAAGAAATGCAAAGAGTACAACACTATAAAGAAAATACTCAAGAAGAACATATGTTTCCAAACTCGTTTCTAACTCAGTAAATTTTGAGCTGCTCGCTGAGTTCGGAGATAAGGAGGGTAGATATACAATAGTTAAAGGAAAGACAGATAACACTCTGATTACATCAGTAAATGTGTATGTTCCTCCAGAATCTGACAGGGATTTCCTGAAGTCTCTTTTTGATACTATAATAACAATATAATAATTTGTGGTGGAGATTGGAATACAATTCAAAATTTTTCTATGGACACTACGAGTTGCAAGAGACAAAAGTCCTATAGATCCAAGGATCTTAACAATATATTAAAAGAAATTAGTTTGTTTGATGTATGGAAAGATCTCCATCCCAAAAATAATGACTACACCCATTATTCTTTTTCACATAATGTTCACTCCAGACTTAACTTCTTTCTGATGAACATTGTGGATTGTCATAAAGTAAGGGAGTGCTCAACAGGAACAGCTGACATATTGGACCATGATACAATTTACTTCATGATACAGTTGTCAAACCTCCCAAAATCGATATTATGGAGGTTAAATATAAAGTAAGTATACCAAATAAAGAGTCCACTATAGAGGAGATAAAAAAAGGAAATTACAGATTTCATAGGAGTCAGTGATAATGGGCAGGTTAGACCTCCCATGGTTTGGGATACTGTCAAAGCATTGTAATGAGGGGTAAACTGATCTCAAGAACTGCATATTTAAAGAAGGGTTAGGGTTAGTTGTATTCTTTTGTCAAATGCCCCCCGTAGTTCTCTTGCTTATTTTTCTTCTGTATTTTTCTATCTGCATCTCATATCAGCGGTTTTGTCACTTTGTATGCTTTTTGATTCATCTAATCCTTTCCTTAGTTCTGAAGTCATTTGACCCCTCACATAGTTTTGTTCTTGGTTTTTCCGTTTTTGATTTTCCCCTGAGATGGTTCTGCTGGTTGTTCCACCTTCCACACTCACTCGGCAGGCTGTTTACTGTCCAAAAGACATTTTTTACTAGATTAGCTGGCTCTGGTGGCCCCAGGGGGATTTCCCTTCGTCGGGTCCTAGCCCACACACGTTCTTTGGTTAACCAATATCTTGGCTCGTATAGTTCTTGGCTCATGCTTTTCAATGGTTCTAATTGCTGTAAACTTGAAGGAATCCTTCAGTATTCGGGGGCATGGTTTATTACCATTTTTTCCCCTTTTTCCTATCTTGTTAGCATTTCAGGATTTGTTCGCTCCCTGCGTCATTTTTTCCTTACTTTTAATAATCCACTTAGTCCTTATTGAGTTTCTGGTTGTTGGTTTCTTAATTCCCTTTTAAGGACTTTCGTCACCAGTTTTCTGTTTGTCTTTTTTTGTTATCACCACCTTAAGCTTCATTTTGGGATCTGAAGTTCTACTTTCGTCCAGTTTTTGGCTGCAGTCTCGTTGTTAGTCTTTCTTTTCTGTTGCCTCCTTAGTTTCATTGGGGTTTTGTTGATTTGTGTTTGGCTTCACCTGTCTCCCTACTCTGTGCTGTCCGGTCTGCATCAGTCCCTCACGGCTCTCCATCTTCCCTTGTCTCGTTGTTCCAATCACCGCCAGCTCAATAAGGCCGTTGATTGTCAGTTCCTTGTTCCCAGCTCAGAGCTTACTACCCGTCTGGCCTCTGTCTCTGCCACGGTTCCCAGCCATCTGTTAGGAACACCTCCTGATGACTCCTTGGGCTCTAAGCAGCCTAGTCACCACCTTCCGTCTTTCCCTGTCTACCGGCATAGGCCTCCGGACCACCAGTGTCGGTCCCTTGGGGTGGGGGTACTGTCATGGTTTGGCCCTGTTCAAGGCCTTGATTCCTTCTTTCTTTTCCTCCCCTTCAGCTCCTGCTTTGTTTTATTAGTGGATTATTTTCATCATGTGTTTATTCTGTTCCATTTTGCTTTGTCACTTGGTCTCTTTGTCACTTTGTATTTCTTTGTCATGATTCAGTTCCATTCTAGTTTTGTCCTGCTAGTTTGTGTTTTCATTTTTATCATGAATTTATCACATTTATTGTATATGCTTAGTCACATGTTATTATTGTCATGCTTTAGCCCTGGACCTGCCCAGAATCTGGTTTTGTCCCCCAGTCTCCTGTTGTGTGGGCCGCTGAAGAGGAGGTACTGCTGGCCCACCACCACCAGAGGGCGCCCTGCCTGGAGTGCGGGCTCCAGGCACCAGAGGGCGCTGCCACCTTATGGGAGCAGCCTGGGTGACAGCTGTCACCCATCACTGGACACAGCTGTTCCACTCAGCACGGAGGTATATCAGTAGGACGGCGTCTCCACCTCAGTGCCGAGATATCGCCTTAAGATAAAGGTAACGTTCTCTGCTGTACTTCGTACATTATTATATTGTCTTTCTTGTTGAGCATTGCAGGACAGCTGTTTACAAGAAGCCGTAGCTTCAGATAAGTACTCACCTTCCTGCAGCATTGTGACGTGAGGTGGAGGCGACTTCTCCCCTCCTCTGTGTTACTGGGTGCAGCCGCACCCACACCTGTGTGTCTACTGTTTTCTTGCCAGCAGTACCGGATCCGACGAGCGGAGGCAGTGGCCACCTGGGAATTCGGGACTTGGCGGTTCCAGTACTTCCAGGGTTCGGTGGCAGAGGAAACCCGGGTGGTTCCGGTTCGACTTGGACGGACGTCTCCTACCTTCGAGCCTGCCCACACGACACCAGTGGAATTCGGCTTACCCCCACATTGTCAATTGTTGTATTAGTTGTGCACGTTTCACAACAGTAAAACCTTGTTAGTCACCTTCTCCATTGTCCGTTCATTTGCGCCCCCTGTTGTGGGTCCGTGTTCCTACACTTTCACAACAGTCTCCGTCTGTTTCCCTCTCTTTGTCCTTCTGTCCAACCCTGAGTGTTTATTTTCTGTTTCTTCCACTTTGGTCTTGGTTTTATGATCTGTTACACTTCAGCCATGTTAAGTTCTGTTCTAGTTTAGTCTCAGCTTTTTATTTAGTCATACTGTGTTATCACATTTGGTTTTGAGGATTATGTCACACATCAGCCACTTATTGAGTTCTGTTCTAGTTTAGTCTTTCTTATTTTCTGGTTATTCAGTCACTCTGTCTTGAGCACATTAGTCCCTCAGGTTTTTCTGTACACTCCTGCCACATGTTGAGTTCTTCTCTAGTTTTGATCCAGCCTTTAATTTTCTGTTCTTTTTCTGCCATTTCATTTGTTGATTCTGTTTCTCACTTTTGGACTTTAGGAATTGTTTAACATTTGTTCTGTCACTGTCACATTCCGCTCCTTGCTGCTTTTGTCTGACACGCCCACCTGTCACTCCACTCTTGTCTCACTCAGCCACGCCTTCTTTCCTGCACCTGCATCTCATCAGGCCCTGATTATCCTCTGCTTTTAAACCCCTTGTCTTCCACAGCTCACTGCTAGTTCGTTGTGCATATTGCCTTGTTCCAAGCCTCTCGTGTTTTCTGCCATAGCCTGTTTTTCTTGCCGTGTATGACCTTCGCCTGTTTTGACCTTGCCTTTTGCTGCCTGTGCCTGAACCCTGCTTGTTTTTTTACTCCATTTTTTGCCTCCTCTAATACACCTGTTTGCCCGTGCTGGAACTCTGCTCGTTACTGACCACGCCGCCGCCTCATGACTGTCTGTACCTCTGCCTGTCTGCTTGTGACCCTGTGTATCGACCAGAGGCTGTTTTTGAATTAAACCTTTTTCTAAATCCCTCCTCTGAGCCATGAGTCTACATTTGTGTCCACCTGCCTGCCGTGCCAAGTCATCACAGTTCCTGACAATTATTATTTTTTAACATTGGTGTTGCTCATCAGATTATGTTCCATTTGTTATTCATGGCATTTTCTGTTTATCTTCTGTTCTGTATTCTCCTGGTTTTGGTTATTTGCAGTTTAATCCATAGTTTTGCCGTCGTCAGTTATTGTATTCTCTTGTCTCAGCCAGTATCTGTTTCAGCCTAGTTTGGTTTAATTTAAAGTTCCTTGTTTTTTCTCTCTTTAGACTTGTCACCGTATTTCTTAGTTCTGCCCCTTTTTGTTTCGCTCACACATTATTGTTTGTCTAGAACACGTTACGTTATTCAGTTAGTTTTTCTGTCACCTACTTATCTTGCTTTGCAGCGCTTTGTTTTGCCCTCCTGCACTTTCTTGCCATTCTTCCTTCTTTGTTCACTAAACCACACTTCCTTCCACACACCTGCTCCACATCACCCTGATTAGTCTGCTCCTATTAAAACCCTCAGTTCCACAGTTCACTGCCCGATTGTTGACTTTGATCACTTTCTCGCCTCTCGTCTTGTCCAGTTTGCACTCTAGTAGTTTTGAACTTGATTGTGTACTCCATTCTCCGCCTCGCTGTAGTCCTGAACTCTGCCTGTTTTTTGACTCTGCCTGCTATACTCCTTGATGCTGTTGGTACAAACCCTGCTCATTTCTTGGCCACAACCCTGCCTGTTCCATGTCTGATACCTCTGCCTGTATGTCTGACTTTATGTGTACCGAACCCACTGCCTGGTCATCAGATAAAGCTACTTATTCTCCACAACCAACCATGTCTGCGAGTTTGCATTGGTCTCCTACTGCTTCTTTCATCAAACCATCACCAGCCCTGATAGGCTCCAATACATTCAAAACAGTGCAGCTAGAATTCTGATGAGAGTACATAAACAGGAACACATTACTGTTGTGAAAGTGTAGGAACACGGACCCACAACAGGGGCGCAAATGAACGGACAATGAAGGAAGTCAAATAACAACACTTTACTGTTGTGAAAAAACACAACCAACACGGCGAATGTGAAATTTAACAGTCAGTCAATTACAAGGGTGACGTGTGGGCAGGCTCAAAGATAAGAGACGTCCGTCCAAAGCAGAACCGGAACCACACGATTTCCTCCGCCACCGAACCCCGGGAATACTGGAGCCGCCAAGTCCCGAACACCCAGGTGGCCACTGCCTCCGCTTGTCGGATCTGGTACTGCTGGCGAGGAACAAAAACAGTTAGATGTGGGTGCGTGTGCACCCAGCAACACGTATGGTGGGAATGCCACCTCCACCTCTCGTCGAAAAAAGAAACAGAATATCTGCTGTCCAAAACACACAAGCAATAGATATTCCTGTCAGAGAATCAACACAGTCAGCTGAGATCGTTACCTCCTTGGTAGAGCGATATCTCGGCAGAGAAGTGGAGATGACGTCTTGCAGATATACCGCTGCGGATCAGATGATTGGTAACAGCTGTCGTAGGTGACAGCTGTCATCCCGGCTGCTCCTGTGAGATGGCAGCGCCCTCTGGTGCCTGGAGCCCGCACTCCAGGCAGGGTGCCCTCTGGTGGTGGTGGGCCAGCAGTACCTCCTCTTCAGCGGCCCACACAACAATTACAGCTATACTCCATAACCTTCACTGGCTACCCATCACCTACAGAGTACATTTTAAGACTGCTCTCATCACCCACCAATGCATCCATGGTAATGCCCCCACATACCCCAATAACCTCCTCACCACACATCCTCCCGTTCCCTCCATTCATACAACACTAATCTTCTCTGACTCCCTCACACCATGGGAGACAGGACCTTCTCTTCAGCTGCCGCTCATATTTGGAACTCCCTCCCTGATCTGAGGGCTCCACAGACTGTGGAAGCTGTTAAAGCCTCTAGACATACCTGTTTAGACAAGCCTATCATAGGTCTCAATCATTTTAATCTGTTGCATCTCAGTCTTTTTATTATTTTATTTTGGTATTACTACATGCTGCTGACTGTTTTTGTCTTAAGATTTTATGTTTGTATTCTCTTATTTATCCTTGGTTTTATTTCTTTTCCTGTAGCACTTTGAGATTTTTATTAATGAAAGGTGCATTATAAATTACATTTTTTAATATTATTATCATCATGACATTCAGGGGCGTAGAACCAAATTCTGGGCCCTAGGTACTAGCCATATTGAAGACACCCCCCCCCCCCCCCCCCCCCAATGTTATGTTCTTTTTTTATCAACGGAAACACCAAATTTCTAATGTGTAGTCAAACCAGGTCTACATCATGTATACCTTAAATCACACCTGGGAGACAGAACCCTTTTTAAAGTTGGGGGAGCTGGGGGACCAAATTGCACCATTTTTCTAGAAAATGGTGCAATTTGGTCCCCCAGACCCCCCAACTCACCTCTCTTTTCAAAGAATTTGGTTAGCAGCTGCTTTCCCTCATTTAGTTTTCTTTCCGTCCTTTTTTCTCTTCTTTTTTGAAATCCGGACTTTGATTTTTTTTTAGGAAAGATATTTTATTTCAGCCTAAACACTAGGGCTGCAACTAACGATTATTTTACTAATCAGTTCATCGGTCGATTATTTTATTCGATTAATCGTTTTGTTTTTTGTTTTGTTTTTTTACTTACATGTGAGTTTTGTCATTATTTCTTTAAGTGAGTTATTATTAAAAGGTCTTTGTCAAACAATATCAACGTTTGACCTTGTAACAAAGTTATGTTCTCGTCAAAAACATACCTGGAGAAGTGTTTTGTTTTATTTTGCACATACATACATCAACGACACACCACAAAGAGATTTCTATCAGGTTTAGATGCCGACAGCAACGATCTCAACCACTGACAACATATTACAGCAAGAGTCCACAAAAGTACTTTAAAGGCCTGACGAAAGTGTAATATGTGATCTTTAATAAGATATTTTCATGAAAAAAGACACAAATGTGCAGTTTACAGCATTTAAATTTTTTCTTGTGTAAAAACACAGCTTAGATGTGGTTTGACCAAAACAAATTGTCATTAAACTTAAAACAGGGATGAAGTGGAGGTTTAAGAGTCACTCGGTGTTCACAGGAAACACTTATTTCTATATTTATGTTCATTGTTAGTTGGTTTAATCTTTTCTGTTTTGTTTTATCAGATTCTTTTTGTCTGTTTCTCTAAAACTGTATTGTGGCATTATTGGCTATTATTATTATTATTATTATTGTTATTGTTGATATTATTATTGATATATAAATACAAATAAATGAATAAAATATTACAGTTTGTAATACATTTGACTCTTTTACGACAACAAACGCTGAGCCATGAATTATTATACAGAAAAGAAATGTGCTGACAGCTGCAACAGCTTAATGCTAACTTTAACATTGAAAATGCCATAGACATGCTAACGCGTTAGCATCGTTCCCGTTTCTATCAACTGTTTCAGAAGACCAAAGCAGGTCAGATTAACATAAAAAGGTAAATGTTACTCAAAGACATATGCTCTTTGGGGTTTTAGTGAGGAAAAATTAAGATTAAGCGAAATAAAACACTGAATCAACAAAGCACCAGATCGAAGCACTGCTTCGATCTGCGAATCACTGCTTTGATTGGTTCAAGGTTCAAAGCAAAGCCGCACTGCAGAAAAGGTTGATTTATATGGAAGAAACAAAACATTTGCGGTAAAACAAAGTTATTTAACAACTAATTGATGACTAAATTAGTTGACAACTATTTTAATAATCGATTAAATCGATTAGTTGTTTCAGCACTACTAAACACCTCTTTCTGTCAGATACCGTTTGGGATGTGTGTGTGTGGGGGGGGTGCCACCTGTGCGCCTGGACTAAACCATTGTAAAACTGTGCAGGGGTGGAAGGGCCTCAGAGATCTATCAATATTATTGTTAGAGCAGAATTATGTTTTGCAACAATCATACATTTATCCTAATTAGATTCTTTTACAACATGAACTGTATGGACATTAATAACATGCAACACAAAAATGTATTTAATGACAGTTTTTTGTGCCCCCCCATGCTCTGGGCCCTGGGTACATAGTACCCCTGAGGTACTCCTGTGCAAATAAATCTGGAGTCTAAGACTGTGTTGTTTACTTTAACGTTCTGAGTCCTATCAGTTAAAAAAGAATAAAACTGTTTCACAGTAAGCGGGTCTACAGTCATCTGAGACAGTTTGCTTAACAACAGATGAGGCAGCGAGGTATTAAAAGCAGAGCTAAAATCGACAAATAAGACGTGCGTAAGCCTTGGGGTCCTCAAGATGCTTTAGGGTCAAATGGGTGATACTATTAATTGCATTGTCTGTACCTCATCCATGTCTGTAAGCAAACTGCACTGGATCCAATTTAGAGCCGACATCGGCTTTCAATATAGAAATAATATATTTCTCCAAACATTTAACTACCACGGAAGTTAACGCAACTGGTCTATAATCATTACTCTCAGTTGGACAGGGTTTCTTTGGAACAGGAATAATAGTCGATTTTTTCCAGAGGTTAGGAACTCTGTGTGTGTCTACAGACTGTTGAAAAACTGGGCACCAAGCTGGAGTGAGCTCTTCTGCACAGGTCTCCAAAAGAAAAGCAGAAATGCCATCAGGGCCTGTGGATTTACCCTTACAAACCCTACTAAATAGTAACTTAATTTTATGGGATCAACTACCAACCCAACCGCAGTAACAGGAAGAGACTGTAAGACATGATTACATTCCAATGAAAAATCCTGAGTTTCAAACCTGAGAAAAAAAATCATTAAGTTCGTTAGCTTTCTCCAGTTCACCACAGCCTGTCTAGTGGATTTTTATTTTATTTTTTACCACTGTTGTCGTGTGTTACCTGTGCTGTTCCACAGCCTGTCCAGTGGATTTTTATTTTATTTTTTAGCACTGTTGTCGTGCGTTACCTGTGCTGCTCCACAGCCTGTTCAGTGGATTTTTATTTTATTTTTTACCACTGTTGTCGTGTGTTACCTGTGCTGTTCCACAGCCTGTCCAGTGGATTTTTATTTTATTTTTTACCATTGTTGTCGTGTGTTACCTGTGCTGTTCCACAGCCTGTCCAGTGGATTTTTATTTTATTTTTTAGCACTGTTGTCGTGCGTTACCTGTGCTGCTCCACAGCCTGTCCAGTGGATTTTTATTTAGCGCTGTTGTCGTGCGTTACCTGTGCTGCTCCACAGCCTGTCTAGTGGATTTTTATTTTATTTTTTACCACTGTTGTCGTGTGTTACCTGTGCTGCTCCACAGCCTGTCCAGTGGATTTTTATTTAGCGCTGTTGTCGTGCGTTACCTGTGCTGCTCCACAGCCTGTCTAGTGGATTTTTATTTTGTTTTAGCACTGTTGTCGTGCGTTGCCTGTGCTGCTCCACAGCCTGTCCTGTGGATTTTTATTTTTATTTTATTTATTTTTTAGCACTGTTGTCGTGCGTTACCTGTGCTGCTCCACAGCCTGTCTAGTGTCGGATTCCCTGTTTGGGAATCCGCTAGCTTAGCGTAGCTACTAGCTCTTAGCCGTTTTAGCATGGCGGCTTCTCCTGTCTCTCCCGTACTTTTCTGCTCTGGGTGTGAAATGTTTAGTTATTCCTCGGCCTCTTTTAGCAGTAACGGTACTTGTAATAAGTGCAGCTTATTCGTAGCTTTGGAGGCCAGGCTGGGCGAATTGGAGGCTCGGCTCCGCACCGTGGAAAATTCTACAGCTAGCCAGGCCCCTGTAGTCGGTGCGGACCAAGGTAGCTTAGCCGCCGCTAGTTCCCCCCTGGCAGATCCCGGGCAGTCGGGAAAGCAGGCTGACTGGGTGACTGTGAGGAGGAAGCGTAGCCCTAAACAGAAGCCCCGTGTACACCGTCAACCCGTTCACATCTCTAACCGTTTTTCCCCACTCGACGATACACTCACCGAGGATCAAACTCTGGTTATTGGCGACTCTGTTTTGAGAAATGTGAAGTTAGCGACACCAGCAACCATTGTCAGTTGTCTTCCGGGGGCCAGAGCAGGCGACATCGAAGGACATTTGAAATTGCTGGCTAAGGCTAAGCGTAAATTTGGTAAGATTGTAATTCACGTCGGCAGTAATGACACTCGGTTACGCCAATCGGAGGTCACTAAAATTAACATTAAATCGGTGTGTAACTTTGCAAAAACAATGTCGGACTCTGTTGTTTTCTCTGGGCCCCTCCCCAATCAGACCGGGAGTGACATGTTTAGCCGCATGTTCTCCTTGAATTGCTGTCTGTCTGAGTGGTGTCCAAAATATGAGGTGGGCTTCATTGATAATTGGCAAAGCTTCTGGGGAAAACCTGGTCTTGTTAGGAGAGACGGCATCCATCCCACTTTAGAGGGAGCAGCTCTCATTTCTAGAAATCTGGCCAATTTTTTTGGGATCCTCCAAACTGTGACTGTCTAGCGTTGGGACCAGGAGGCAGAGCTGTGGTCTTATACACCTCTCTGCAGCTTCTCTCCCCCTGCCATCCCCCTATTACCCCATCCCCGTAGAGACGGTGCCTGCTCCCAGACCACCAATAACTAGCAAAAATCTATTTAAGCATAAAAATTCAAAAAGAAAAAATAATATAGCACCTTCAATTGCACCACAGACTAAAACAGTTAAATGTGGTCTATTAAACATTAGGTCTCTTTCTTCTAAGTCCCTGTTGGTAAATGATATAATAATTGATCAACGTATTGATTTATTCTGCCTAACAGAAACTTGGTTACAGCAGGATGAATATGTTAGTTTAAATGAGTCAACACCCCCGAGTCACACTAACTGTCAGAATGCTCGTAGCACGGGCCGGGGCGGAGGATTAGCAGCAATCTTCCATTCCAGCTTATTAATTAATCAAAAACCTAGACAGAGCTTTAATTCATTTGAAAGCTTGTCTCTTAGTCTTGTCCATCCAAATTGGAAGTCCCAAAAACCAGTTTTATTTGTTATTATCTATCGTCCACCTGGTCGTTACTGTGAGTTTCTCTGTGAATTTTCAGACCTTTTGTCTGACTTAGTGCTTAGCTCAGATAAGATAATTATAGTGGGCGATTTTAACATCCACACAGATGCTGAGAATGACAGCCTCAACACTGCATTTAATCTATTATTAGACTCTATCGGCTTTGCTCAAAAAGTAAATGAGTCCACCCACCACTTTAATCATATTTTAGATCTTGTTCTGACTTATGGTATGGAAATAGAAGACTTAACAGTATTCCCTGAAAACTCCCTTTTGTCTGATCATTTTTTAATAACATTTACATTTACCCTGATGGACTACCCTGCAGTGGGGAATAAGTTTCATTACACTAGAAGTCTTTCAGAAAGCGCTGTAACTAGGTTTAAGGATATGATTCCTTCTTTATGTTCTCTAATGTCATATACCAACACAGAGCAGAGTAGCTACCTAAACTCTGTAAGGGAGTTAGAGTATCTTGTCAATAGTTTTACATCCTCATTGAAGACAACTTTGGATGCTGTAGCTCCTCTGAAAAAGAGAGCTTTAAATCAGAAGTGTCTGACTCCGTGGTATAACTCACAAACTCGTAGCTTAAAGCTGATAACCCGTAAGTTGGAGAGGAAATGGCGTCTCACTAATTTAGAAGATCTTCACTTAGCCTGGAAAAAGAGTTTGTTGCTCTATAAGAAAGCCCTTCGTGAAGCTAGGACATCTTTCTACTCATCACTAATTGAAGAAAATAAGAACAACCCCAGGTTTCTTTTCAGCACTGTAGCCAGGCTGACAAAGAGTCAGAGCTCTATTGAGCTGAGTATTCCATTAACTTTAACTAGTAATGACTTCATGACTTTCTTTGCTAACAAAATTTTGACTATTAGAGAAAAAATTACTCATAACCATCCCAAAGATGTATCGTTATCTTTGGCTGCTTTCAGTGATGCCGGTATTTGGTTAGACTCTTTCTCTCCGATTGTTCTGTCTGAGTTATTTTCATTAGTTACTTCATCCAAACCATCAACATGCTTATTAGACCCCATTCCTGCCAGGCTGCTCAAGGAAGTCCTACCATTATTTAATGCTTCAATCTTAAATATGATCAATCTATCTTTGTTAGTTGGTTATGTACCACAGGCCTTTAAGGTGGCAGTAATTAAACCATTACTTAAAAAGCCATCACTTGACCCAGCTATCTTAGCTAATTATAGGCCAATCTCCAACCTTCCTTTTCTCTCAAAGATTCTTGAGAGGGTAGTTGTAAAACAGCTAACTGATCACCTGCAGAGGAATGGTCTATTTGAAGAGTTTCAGTCAGGTTTTAGAATTCATCATAGTACAGAAACAGCATTAGTGAAGGTTACAAATGATCTTCTTATGGCTTCGGACAGTGGACTTATCTCTGTGCTTGTTCTGTTGGACCTCAGTGCTGCTTTTGATACTGTTGACCATAAAATTTTATTACAGAGATTAGAGCATGTCATAGGTATTAAAGGCATTGCGCTGCGGTGGTTTGAATCATATTTGTCTAATAGATTACAGTTTGTTCATGTAAATGGGGAATCTTCTTCACAGACTAAAGTTAATTATGGAGTTCCACAAGGTTCTGTGCTAGGACCAATTTTATTCACTTTATACATGCTTCCCTTGGGCAGTATTATTAGACGGTATTGCTTAAATTTTCATTGTTACGCAGATGATACCCAGCTTTATCTATCCATGAAGCCAGAGGATACGCACCAATTAGCTAAACTGCAGGATTGTCTTACAGACATAAAGACATGGATGACCTCTAATTTCCTGCTTTTAAACTCAGATAAAACTGAAGTTATTGTACTTGGCCCCACAAATCTTAGAAGCATGGTGTCTAACCAGATCGTTACTCTGGATGGCATTTCCCTGATCTCTAGTAATACTGTGAGAAATCTTGGAGTTATTTTTGATCAGGATATGTCATTCAAAGCGCATATTAAACAAATATGTAGGACTGCCTTTTTGCATTTACGCAATATCTCTAAAATCAGAAAGGTCTTGTCTCAGAGTGATGCTGAAAAACTAATTCATGCATTTATTTCCTCTAGGCTGGACTATTGTAATTCATTATTATCAGGTTGTCCTAAAAGTTCCCTAAAAAGCCTTCAGTTGGTTCAGAATGCTGCAGCTAGAGTACTGACGGGGACTAGCAGGAGAGAGCATATCTCACCCGTGTTGGCGTCCCTTCATTGGCTTCCTGTTAATGCTAGAATAGAATTTAAAATTCTTCTTCTTACTTATAAGGTTTTGAATAATCAGGTCCCATCTTATCTTAGGGACCTCGTAGTACCATATTACCGCATTAGAGCGCTTCGCTCTCAGACTGCGGGCTTACTTGTAGTTCCTAGGGTTTGTAAGAGTAGAATGGGAGGCAGAGCCTTCAGCTTTCAGGCTCCTCTCCTGTGGAACCAGCTCCCAATTCAGATCAGGGAGACAGATACCCTCTCTACTTTTAAGATTAGGCTTAAAACTTTCCTTTTCGCTAAGGCTTATAGTTAGGGCTGGATCGGGTGACCCTGGACCATCCCTTGGTTATGTTGCTTTAGACGTAGACTGTGTTTCATAATTATTGTATGGCCTTGCCTTGCAATGTGGAGCGCCTTGGGGCAACTGTTTGTTGTGATTTGGCGCTATACAAGAAAAAAGTTGATTGATTGATTGATTGATCATGAGTTACTAAGGATTTTCTCACTGTAGTCATGTTAACCGCAGCTTTCATAGAATTCCAAAGCCTTCTTGAGTCCGTAGACCTAAAATTTTGTTCTGTGATGTTCCTCTGTTTCCTTCTTGCCTCCCGCAACAATTGATTAAGTTCTTTTTGAACTGTGAGTCTAATAATAGATTAAATGCAGTGTTGAGGCTGTCATTCTCAGCATCTGTGTGGATGTTAAAATCGCCCACTATAATTATCTTATCTGAGCTAAGCACCAAGTCAGACAAAAGGTCTGAAAATTCACAGAGAAACTCACAGTAACGACCAGGTGGACGATAGATAATAACAAATAAAACTGGTTTTTGGGACTTCCAATTTGGATGGACAAGACTAAGAGACAAGCTTTCAAATGAATTAAAGCTCTGTCTGGGTTTTTGATTAATTAATAAGCTGGAATGGAAGATTGCTGCTAATCCTCCGCCCCGGCCCGTGCTACGAGCATTCTGACAGTTAGTGTGACTCGGGGGTGTTGACTCATTTAAACTAACATATTCATCCTGCTGTAACCAGGTTTCTGTAAGGCAGAATAAATCAATATGTTGATCAATATTATATCATTTACCAACAGGGACTTAGAAGAGAGAGACCTAATGTTTAATAGACCACATTTAACTGTTTTAGTCTGTGGTGCAGTTGAAGGTGCTATATTATTTTTTCTTTTTGAATTTTTATGCTTAAATAGATTTTTGCTGGTTATTGGTGGTCTGGGAGCAGGCAGCGTGCTGCTGTCGATACGACAGGGGTGTCGAAGCGCAGCGAAGTATGCAGTCGATTTCCGCATCGCGGCAGCGCGAGCCAGCTGGAATGCTGTTGCGCTCCGCGCCGCCTTTGTAAACGGACTGTCTCTGGTCCTTAAGGGGCACCTGGTGGCGAAGGACGAGCCGCGGGATTTAGACGGGCTTATCGACCTGGTTATACGGTTAGATAACCGATTAACAGAACACCAACGGGAGCGAGACGAAGGACGTGGTCAGGCACAAGCCGTCCCTCTTCCTCCCGGGTCCGAAAGGGAGCCGACTTCCCCACGCTCCACAGCCAAGACTCTCCACGTGACGACAGCTCCCCCTGCTGACGTTGCTATGGAAACGAGCAGGGCCAAAAAGCGATCAGATCAGAGACAAAGGAGGCTGATCCGTGGAGAGTGTTTTCTCTGCAGCTCAACCGAGCACACACAGAGAGAATGCCCCAAACGGTCAAAACAGCAGCACTCGTCCTTAGAGACTGGGCTAAGGGTGGGTCACAATACCCACGCGGGGAGACCCCGAAAATCTGCACGTATCCCAGTCACGATCCTGAGTGGGGATCTAACCCTTCACGCCCCAGCACTGGTGGACATGGGGTCGGAGGGGAATCTGCTGGATAGCAGATGGGCAAAGGAGGTTGGGCTCCCTCTAGTGGCCTTACCGTCACCATTGTTGGTGCGGGCACTAGATGGCACCCTTCTTCCACTAATCACACACCAGACACAGCCCGTGACTTTGGTTGTATCTGGGAATCACAGGGAGGAGATTGTGTTTTATGTAACACCTTCTACCTGCCGAGTGATTTTGGGTTTTCCATGGGTGTTAAAACACAATCCACGGACCATCGGAACTTGGAGTACATTCGGACCGAAATGCGTCTGAACCCCAGGCAAGCCCGCTGGTTGCTGTTCTTCGGGCGTTTTAACTTCCGGATCACCTACCGCCCCGGGACGAAAAACCAACGATCTGACGCCCTGTCCCGGGTGCATGAAGAGGAGGTCAAGACCGAGCTGTCAGACCCGACGGAAACCATCATCCCCGAGTCCACTGTCGTGGCCACCCTCACCTGGGACATGGAGAAGACCGTCCGGGAGGCTCTGACATGGAGCCCAGACCCGGGGACAGGTCCGAAGGACAAAATGTACGTCCCACCAGAGGCCAGGGCTGCAGTCCTCGACTTCTGTCACGGTTCCAAGCTCTCCTGTCATCCAGGGGTGCGAAGGACCGTGGCAGTGGTCCGGCAGCGCTTCTGGTGGGCGTCTATGGAAGCCGACGTCCGGGAGTATGTCCAGGCCTGCACCACCTGTGCCAGGGGCAAAGCCGACCACCACAAGGCCCAAGGCCTCCTCCAGCCTCTGCCCGTGCCTCATTGCCCCTGGTCTCACATCGGCCTGGACTTTGTCACGGGCCTCCCGCCGTCCCAGGGCATGACTACCATCCTCACGATAGTGGACCGGTTCTCCAAGGCGGCCCACTTCGTGGCCCTCCCGAAGCTCCCGACGGCCCAGGAGACTGCAGACCTCCTGGTCCACCATGTCGTGCGTCTGCATGGGATTCCATCGGACATTGTCTCGGATCGTGGTCCTCAGTTCTCCTCCCAGGTCTGGAGGAGTTTCTGCAGGGAACTGGGGGCCACCGTAAGTCTCTCATCTGGGTACCACCCCCAGACGAACGGGCAGGCAGAGCGGACGAACCAGGAACTGGAGCAGGCCCTCCGCTGCGTGACCTCTGTGCACCCGACGGCCTGGAGTGACCATCTGGCCTGGATCGAGTACGCTCATAATAGCCAAGTTTCATCTGCCACCGGCCTCTCCCCGTTTGAGGTGTGTTTGGGGTACCAGCCCCCATTGTTTCCGCTAGTGGAGGGAGAGGTCGGGGTGCCCTTGGTCCAGGCCCATCTGAGGAAGTACCGTCAGGTGTGGTGTACCGCCCGCTCTGCCCTGCTCAGAGCCCGGACGAGGGCTAAGGCCCATGCAGACCGACGGCATTCCCCGGCCCCTGCATACCAGCCTGGGCAGGAGGTTTGGCTATCCACAAAGGACATCCCCCTGCAGGTGGAATCCCAGAAGCTCAAAGACAGGTACATAGGACCCTTTACCATACTCTAAGTCCTCAGTCCGGCCGCAGTGAAGCTGGTAGCTTCAGCTTCACTGCGGATTCATCCAGTGTTCCATGTTTCACGGATCAAACCCTACCACACATCAACTCTCTGCACCCCCGGACCGGCGCCGCCTCCTGCCCGGATCATAGATGGAGAGCCTGCCTGGACCGTGCGCAGGCTCCTGGATGTCCGTCGAAAGGGCCGGGGGTTCCAGTATTTGGTGGACTGGGAGGGGTATGAACCCGAAGAACGCTCCTGGGTGAAGAGGAGCTTCATCCTGGACCCGGCCCTCCTGGCCGACTTCTACCGGCGGCACCCAGACAAGCCTGGTCGGGCACCAGGAGGCGCCCGTTGAGGGGGGGGTCCTGTTGTGTGGACCGCTGAAGAGGAGGTACTGCTGGCCCACCACCACCAGATGGCGCCCTGCTTGGAGTGCGGGCTTCAAGCACGAGAGGGCGCCGGAGCCACTGGGAGTGACAGCTGTCACTCTTCATCAGCACCAGCTGTCACTCAGTCAACTCATCACCATCACCATAAAGGCCGGACTGCAACTCCACCTCCTCGCTGAGAAATCAGCTACCTTGGAGGTAACTTCTCTGCTGACTTAAAACTGAATAATAGTCTGAACTCTTTTGCAGCCGTTTTCCTGTGGTGTTTGCCTTATCTGTGGGATTGGCGTTTGGTGTGATCAGCGACGGCTTCGCTCACACCCCAACCAGATAAGTGGTTAGACAGGAGCTGCACGAGTGTGTGATTGGAGGTGGAGGTGCTCCCTCCTTACTGAACACAGACTGTGGGATTTGTAGAAGAATTTTTAGGTCCATATTTGAACTGTGATGAACTATCAAGTGTCCTGATCCGAACTGTATGTCCTCTGGTTGAACTAGCAGGTGTTCAACCCAAAAAAAGGGCTCTATTAGTCATTTAGTCTGTCAGGGGCTTTCCAAGGCCTTTTAGGTGCTTTCCCGCAGGCCGCGTGCAGGGGCCTCAGGCCAGCTGCACGTGTGGCTGAGGCCACGTGCGGAGGGGGCCTCAGGCCAGCTGCACCTGTGGCTGAAGGTCTTTTAAAAAAATCAGTTGTAAATCCTTCATGTTTTAATGGGAGCGTTTGTCACATTGAAATAATGGGCTAACACCTGCTTAGGGTTCACTAGAGGACGCTTCCAATAGAAAACCATGTCTTGGGAATGAAATAAATAAAAAAGTCAAAGGAGGAGCGATGCCCGCGGGTCTCCAATAAATAGACGAGCGCGGTTGTCATATTCAGTCTCTCTAGAGGACTCAGTTTGTCTAAGCTTTGTGTCGAAGGCTTAAATAAACTTAAAAACTCTGTGCATTTTATCTTGCTTAAGGCTGAATTATTCTAAAGTGTTGTGTCATTTTCTAGCATATCACTTGCAATTAGTTTGTGTTATCTAAAAGACGACATCCTGAGAAGACTAAAGACGAGCCGCGACAGAACTTGGCGAGCCAGCTTCAGGAGGGTCCAGGGGCATTCCGGCAGCCTGGGGCAGTCCAGCTCATCCCTCCAGACCGTAAATAACAGTGATCACGACTAAAAGGTAAGCAGAAACCTTTTATAACTTCTGCACGATCTGGAGGAGTGAGTCGGGATTTCCGCCCAAGTTGACAGGTGATATTTTTAATTGCCTCTTACCCAAAAGAACCTGGACTAAGAAAATTGATAAGAGACTAAAAAAAAAAAAAAGAGATAAGATTGAAAATTATCAGGCCTTGTAGATAAAATGCTCAGAAGGTGTGTGTGTTCCCGGAAAAAGAATGTCTATGTGAGTGAAAGGTCAGGAATGTTCATGAACTCTGGTGCGGAAAGAGTGCGTGGAGAACTAACCTGGATGCTTGGGGAATAATTGGTGTTGAAATTCGTTACTAACGTGCCGGCTGATAGCATGCGCTGTAGGGGTTAATTTAGGGGAGTATACTGACAAATAGATACAAGGTAATACAAGGTTATTTAAAGAGTTTAACAGAGACTGAAGTGAAATACGTGAGAAAAAAGAGTTTAACAAGGAATACGTGCAGAGAAAGCACAAGATAAGCGCCTGAGGGGGCGCAGTAGAAATACCGTACGTGATAAAGAGATTTAAAGAGAAAAGTGCAACGAAGCACAGCTGACAGTAAGTAAAAGAGCTCAATAAAGACGTCATTTTTTAAGAAAGAGAAAACTATAAAAAAAATAATAAATAAATAGAGAGTTAGTGCAGAATACATGAGAATTAATGAAGCAGAAAATAGTGCAGTAAGGCACCAAATACACGCTTGTGGGGGTGGGAGACGAATAAGTAATTAAGTACCCAGTAATATGAGTTTTTTTATAAGAAAGAAAAGAGAATATTTTCAGTGCAAGGCACATTAAGCTCACGAGGAGCTCAGTAAGTGAAAAAAAAAAAAAAAGGCAGAAGAAGTGCAGAAAGGCACAGGATACGCACGCGAGGCGCGGTAAGGCGTAGAAATAAATGAAATATTGTATGCTCAGAAGGAGCTTGTGAAAATAATATATTAAGCACAGGATACGCACGCGAGGCGCGGTATAAGGCGTAGAAGTAAATGAAATATTGTATGCTCAGAAAGGAGCTGGTGAAAAATAATATATTAAGCACAGGATACGCACGCGAGGCGCGGTAAGGCGTAGAAGTAAATGAAATATTGTACGCTCAAAGAGGGCTTGTAAAAAGTAATATATGAAGTTGCTGACAGCGCCGGAGAAGCTGTCTAACGTGAAGAAGGAGATACATGCTAAACAGAACACATTGGTGTTAAGTGAATAAAAAGGTTGTTTAAAGCCGCGGAGTGAAAAGTGGCAGAAGTCTAGAGAGTGTATATAGAAAGTTGTTTTTAATAATTTTTGTGTATAAAGCTTTTGAAGATTGGTGTGTGGGAGAGTGGAGAGTAATCTGTGTAAAGCTGTGAGAACTTGCAGGCTGGCTGACATACAAGATTAATGTGAAAGAGTACGAGGGGGAGGTATTAGACACAACAGGAGGACTTGGGAGGTGCATGACAGGCAGAGAGGAAAGTGTGAAAAGACAGTGAAGAAAAAGACAGGAGAAGAGTGCTATGTAATACAGAGAAGGTAGATATTATTTCAAAGAGAGAAAACTAATAAACAAACATAGCAGACAAAAGACGAGAAGCAGAAGTTAAAAAAAAAAAAAAAAATAAATTAGAAAGGGAAATAGAAAGTCGGTGAGCAAAGACATTAGGAGGTGTTATGGTTGTAAGAGGATTAATAAATAAAGTTGGGTTATAAATCAAAAGAGATAAAGCTTAGATTATAGTGAAAAGCTGACAGACTGATCAATGCTTGGGACAGTCATTGATGGGAGACTTAAGTGATGATGAAATAATACTCCCAGAACATTACTGACTGACGGAGACATCGAACCCAGGGAAATCAGGACACATTTTTGGCTGGAAAGGACCTATTTGACAGGGTAGGAGCAGAACATTGGCAGGACGAACAAGAGATCAATCAGAAATTATGGCAGATTACTAAGGTAATCAATCTGAAGCAAAGAAAAGAACATTCCCTCTAATTAATTGGGAGCTGCTGATAAGACGTTCTGTGGCATCAGGGTTTAACCCCGTGGCTGGAGCTGCTTTGTGCTGACCCTAATAAAGAACTTAGCATACCATAAATCATTTAGTAACACGACCAATCCGATCCAGGTGAAGAACTTGTTTCCTAGGTTGACTCTGACTGTGGTCCCAAGGAAGGTTCGGTGGGAAACAGGTAAATTTTCATGTTTAGTTAAAGAAAAAGAAGACGGGCATAGCAGTTGGAAATTGAATCCTTTTAAGGGTTTAAATACAAAACAGGTGTTACAGCCAGCAAGTTATTGGTCTGGATCAGGACAGCCCCTGAGGGACTACCAGAACACCATAGAAACACCTCACATAGCGTTTGTCAGGGTTACATGGGTAACTCTCAAGGTCAAGGTCGGGAAAGTACCCCGCTAGACTTAGTACTAAGAAAATATCCAGGAAAACGCACTAAGGCCAACCAATGTATGAGAAAGTGGCACAAAAGGTCACATGGGGGCAGGCAATGGCCTTTGGTGGGATCATTTGATCCGGTGATGTGTGAAGCAGTTGCGGTAGAAATACAGAAAAATAAATTAAAGATCAGCAGAAGAACGTAAAAAACAACAAAAAACGCACTGAAGAAAAAAGAAGTTTTGGCCTTGTTCAAGCAGGAAGCACAGAGGCTACAGCAGAAAAGAGAAAAAATGACAGAGGAAAGATCCAAAGAGACTAAAGCCAGTGCACCGAGCTGGGAAGCAG